>NC_045688.1:14509911-14847911 GCF_003331165.1 Xiphophorus hellerii | reverse complement strand
TTGGATCGCTGGCTCAGTGGCGAGATGCAATGAGAGAGGTTCCACTTGGCTCACTGCCGTGTCGGCGAGATGTTGTCTCCACCGACAGAGACAGATTGCTGGGGGAACATGGTCTCTATGGGGAAACACTGAAGCACATCAACGCCTTGGAGTTGGAGGCTGTGCAGTGGGCGCTGCAACACTTCCTCCCAGGCCTGCACGAAAGGCATGTCCTGGTGCGGTTAGACCATTATTTGGTGGTCTCTCATATCAACCATCAGGGAGGAACATGGTCCATAACGTTGCTGAGGCTGACCCTGGGCAGCCCCTCTTTTTGCCAGCCTGAGGGCAGCTCACTTTCCAGGGGTGCAGACTGGGCCAGATGATATTCTGTCTCGGGGACGACCACCACCTGGGAAGTGGAGGCTCCATCCGGAGGTAGTGGGGGTGACTTGGGAGAGGTACGGCAAAGCAGCTGTAGACCTATTTGCGTCCCAAGAGACGACACATTGCCCGCTTTGGTTCTCTCTGCCAGTCCCCTGGGCCAGGACGCACTGGCACACGACTGGCTGACAGTGCTGCTCTACGCATTTCTACCACTTCCCCTGATAGGCCCAACACTCCTGAGAGCATTTCAGGAGGGGCATCAGGTCCTACTAGTCCTCTTATGGCCTGGAGAACCTGGTTTCTACTGCTGATCAGGCTCTGTTGCAGTTCTCACAGGAAGGACGTTCTGCCACAGCGGGGGGGTCAGATCCTGCATCCCAATCCCAGTCGCCTCCAGCTCTGGGTTTGGCTGCTGACCACACACTGGTGTACACCGATACGTAGAAGGTTTTTAACAGCTGCTAGACATGAGGACCCTATACACGGTCCTATTTCTGTTATTTTAACCTTCCTTTAACCTTCCTTCTCAAGGTCAGTCTCCATCCACTCTGAAAGTTTATGTTGCTGCTATCTCTCGTTTGCATACGGTGGTGGGTAGAGAGACGTAGTAACTACGGTTCTATGAATCCCAGATGACCGCCAGAGCACTTGGTCCCTCGGAACCATCTTGTTTCAAGAGAAGATTAAGGGACTGAGTTGTCATTGACATGTGACTATACAGACTTACCGATGTCACCAGGGGTCACATGTGATCATGTTGGTATAAGATACTTAACCTGTGCATGCGCAAAAACGATCATTCAGTGCTTTAAGGACCGCCTCTGGCGGTCATCTAGGATTCATAGAACCGTAGTTAAAGTCGTAACTTTCGTTCCGCTGCGTCTGCCATAATAACAGATTGCTTGTCGGAGGACAGCTCTACTTCCACATGGGAGCGGAGCTGGCAGCATGTCAATTAGACCAAAGCTCTTCTTGTGATAGAAAGTGTGAATTTTCTTACAAACAGCAACAAGCTTTAACTCTACAAACATTTTCCGTCTGAAGGTGGAGTACAGAAAAAAAAAGAAAATTAGTCACTGCAAAAATATTTACTATATAATAAAGACAAAATCCAATGAGGTCTAAAAGATATCATTGAGATTAACTCTGCGTTGGTGTCCAACAGTCTGGTTCTGCTTGAACTTGTCTCACATTGACTCTGGTCTCAGTCTTATTCATTTCTAACAGATGCAGACATGTTCACACAGAAAGTCCCTCACACATTGTGACTCCATGACCAGGAATAACTTTCTATAGCTTTCTTTATGATCTGATGCTTGAGTGAAAAAGCTGCAGAGGTTGAACTGATCCTCTCTGAGTCTGGAGGAAGGAGTCATGTCCTCTCTTCATCTATCAGATCCTTCACTCAGACTCTCTCTGGTCAAACTGGGATCAGTGGAGTTCCTTCATGGATCTGTCGTCTCTCTGCAGAAAAAGAAAAACGGTCAGATAAACAAAGAGAGACAAAAGCACAGAAATTAAGAAACAAACCTTTAACTGTGAGCAGAACCGTTTTCTCTCTCTGAAGATTTCCGTTGTAGCTATAGACTAAACATTTGTACTCTCCACTGTCTCTCTCTGTGGGCCGTCTCAGACTCAGACTGAGGTCTCCAGTCTTCAGCAGGTCTTCATCCAGCCTGGTTCTGTTTAAGTAGAACCGGTTCTGCTTCTCCGGCTGGTCAGAGTTATTCTGATAAACATGGACTGTCACGTAGTTTCCTTTTCTCCACTCCAGTCCAGCGTCTCCAGGTAGATCAGGTGTTGTTCTGAACGGCAGCAGGACAGACTCCGCCCCCTCCTCCACCTCCACCTGGCAGTCTGAGAGAAGGTCAAGGTGAGTTTACATTTTCCTCCTGCATCCTCCCTCATTCTGACGCATGTTGAATGAAAACAGCAGACTGTAAAATACTATTATGGCAAAACTTTAAGCTTTAACTTTAAACTTTGTTTGGCCTTTAAAGTTAAGGTGTGGAAACTTTAGGTTTTGAGAGCTGCTGTTCACTCACTTATTGAGGAAGATTATTATTTTTGAACCATGCATGAACTCTGTTTTTCACAGAAACAGAATGTTAAACCAGACATTTGAGATGTTTTCTCTTTGTACATGGTGCTGATGTTGTATAAGAGGAGGTGAAACTGAATATATGGTGAAGAAGGTATAAAATAATTGATGTTCTTTGTTAGCTTCACTCTCAACCTCTGGGAACCTCTGGGGATCCGTTTTCAGCTTCTTGAATAAATTAATAAATTGGCAAAGTGCATCTTCTGCAAAATTATTGATTCTGTGTATCTAGCTAAAATTCTGTCTCATTTTAAATAGGAAAATGTTCATGACAGAACAGAAATATCAAATGTAATCCACTGACCTTTGACATTCAGCTGAACTTGTTTCTTCATCAGGACGACTCCGTTCCTGCTGGAGACTTTACAGGTATAGATCTCACTGTCTCCATCAGTGGGCCATCTCAGAGTCAGACTGAGGTCTCCAGTCCTCAGCGGTTCTTCATCCATCTTGGTTCTGGTTCTGTAGAACTGGCTCTGTTCTCCAGGCCGATCAGAACCGTTCTCATACACGTGGGCCTTCCTGTCTGGGCTCTTTATCCACTCCACTCTCGCATCTCCAGGCAGATGATCTGTGGTTCTGCAGGGCAGCAGGACCGACTCCATGTCAGAATCCACCGTAATCTGATGTTGACCTGAGAGGACAGCAGAGGACAAAGTGATCATTATAGTTAGCAGCTCATAAGAACGGGCCTGGTACCTCATACTCCCACAGCGGCCTCCCAGAACCCCCCAGGACCCGGCTGAGGGTATAGAGCTGGTCCAGTGTTCTGCAATCAGAACCAGAACCACACTGCTCTTCCTGAATCCGAGGTTTGACTATCCGATGGACCCTCACTGTTTCATCGCAGTGCAGTGCAGGGTTCGTCCTGTTCAGCATCTCCTCAGATCGATGAGATTTATTTTTTGGCTTGGCCCTGAGGCTGGTCCAGGGGTGGAGAGCTGCTGGGCTGCTGGTTGTCAGGTCCTTCGTTATTTTGAATCATCGGTCAGGTTCTCTTATTTCCAAATCTTGACCTCAACATTCACTTCAGGTTGATGAGGATTCGTTTCTATCACTTCAATTCTCTAGAGAAGCTTATCAAAGTGAACTGTGGTCCAACTTGTAACTCAGGAAATAAAGATAAAAAAATCCTAATGTCCTTAAATTTGAGGTAATCCAGTATTTGGGGTAGAGAATGTAAAAGTAACAAAAACCACAAACACATTTTTGAAATACAAAAATTATTGAAGGAACAACTGAGGAACCAAGAGAAGCTCAGACTCACTTTGTAAAACCCAACATTGGGTTTATGCATCATTGCAGTCCAACAGTATTTGGCCACCAGAACTTGAAGAAATTTACAGTTTAGCCCCAAATTATTCTTCACTTCATAAACCTAGAATTAAAGGAATCTAACCTGTGCTGCTTACTTTACCATTCATTACATTAGATCTACTTTGTCAAAATGAAACACGCATTGACCTTTGACCCTCTAACGCAGGGGTGGGCAACTCCAGGCCTCGAGGGCCGGTCTCCTGCAACTTTTAGATGCATCTCTACTTCAACACACCTGAGTCAAATAATGAGGTCATTAGCAGGACTCTGGAGAACTTGACTGCACTTAGGAGGTGATTCCGCTATTGGATTCAAGTGTGTTGGACCAGGGAGACACCTAAGAGTTGCAGGACACCGGCCCTCGAGGACCAGGATTGCCCACCCCTGCTCTAACGAGTCAATCAACACTACTGATCACAACCAATCGGCTTATAACAATAAATAACATTTTAACCTCTGACCTTTCACCAGAAGCTTTACTTGTTTCACCATCAGGATGACTCCGTCCCAGTTGGAGATGCTACAGGTGTAGAAGGTCTGGTCTCCAATTGTGGGATGTTTCAGAGTCAGACTGAGGTCTCCAGTCTCCAACAGGTTTTCATCCATCTTGGTTCTGGTTCTGTAGAACTGGTTCTGTTTTCTGGGCTGATCAGAACCGTTCTCATACACATGGACCTTTTTACTGTCTTTGTCCGTCCACTCCACTTTTGCATCTCCAGGCAGATTCTTTGTGGCTCTGCAGGGCAGCAGGACAGACTCTGCCCCTGATTCCACCACCACCTGTTGAACTGAGAGGACAAGATGAGCTGGACAGACAGACAGACAGATAGCAGCAGCTCTGAGGACATTTCCTGGAGGTAAAACATGTTTGCTTTCAGACTATAGCGGTTAAAACATCTTCTGTGATGTACACGGCATGTTTTAGATGTTTCTCTGCTTCAGCAGCAACTAATTTTCATTTTAGCTGATTAACAAGCTTTTGTTGAAGTGCAATCATCTGCAGTTCAGATGATTGTGAAGCTTAAAACCTCTTGATGTGTATTTTCTGAATTTCTCCAGCAGTCACTGGGTGACAGTCCAGTGACAGTCTTTCATTATTGGGGAGGGGGACAATAAACAGAAATTTCTTAAGCGTAATTTTGGGGGAGGGGAGGGTTGGAAAAGTTACAGTGAAATGTAACATGTGGTTTAAAATGTTTATAATGTGTTCAAGCTACATTCAATTAACAAAAATTAAATCAGATGTGTGTTTTTCTTAGTAAACTGTTGAGATCTATAGAAGTCCAACTAAAATTAAAATGTGTAGATATGAGTTTGGTTCAGTGTCACTGATCTAATCTCTGCTACACCTTTACAAAAATTTAAGGCTCTAAATAAAAACAAGTTTTAATGAGTGACTCCACTTAATTAAATTCCTCATAAATATTGATTTATTGTGGTGGCTGTCATTGGAAGTTATGTGTTATTTAAATTACAACTTAAGTTGCTTTATTTTAAAACCTTTTTTAAAATGATCTGGATGGCTGAGAACCAACAGATATGAATATCTGGGAAATATCATAACTTAAACTTAACGCTCAAAGCACCAGAGTTTTTAGACAAATATTCAGATTTAATTTTATGGTTTTAAAGGATCCACATTGAAGATGGTAAGAAGTAAGGCCAGCTTTATTTTTATTTTTTTTTTACTGTCAGCTGCTCTACAATAGCCCCTGTGCTCTCAGCCCCTCCCACTTAAAACTCCTCTCATTAATGAAAGAGTTAAAGGGCAAAATATAATTGAGATATTTGCTTCCTTCAACAAAAAAGCTAACTCTATCAAAGCAATGTAGCAGCTTTGATTTAAGGCACAATGAGGCAGTTTGTCATGATTCAGCCAAAGCAGTGAAATAACATGCGGTCTGATTGTTATTGTTAATATGTTTCTTCTGATTGAGCAGTGAAAATAAATAAAAGGTTTACATGTCTTTTGCTGTAATTATTTACTTACTGGAGGTTTTTTGTTTTTGCTGCTCTTGCTCCTCCCACACTGTTTTTTACTAAACTATTGTTCCAATAATGGCGGCGGGTCTCTTAGTTGTTCTACATGTCATTATTTTACGTTATCTCATATAAAATTATTGATATTTTTAAAAATGTGTATTTTAATCCAGGAAGTAATGGGATGTAAAGCATTTTAGAAATAAGGACAGGTTGAGCTGCATGTCTATATTTACATCTGCAGGTTGACCTTTAACCTGCATCAACAGCCAGGCTGCAGTAAATTTTAAATATCAAGTACCTACTGAACTCACTTCTGACATGGAGCTGAACTTGTTTCTTCATCAGGATCTTTCCATCCCTGTTGGAGGCGCTGCATGTGTAGATCTTACTGTCTTTATCAGTGGGCCATTTCAGAGTCAGACTGAGGTCTCCTGTTGTCAGTAAGTTTTCATCCATCCTGGTTCTGGTTCTGTAGAGGTTATGCTGTACTCCAGGCTGATCAGTACCATACTCATACACATAGACCTTCCAGTTTTTGCTGTTCGTCCACTCCACTCTAACATCTCTGGGCAGGAAAGCTGTGGTTCTGCAGGGCAGCAGGACCGACTCTGCCCCTGAATCCACCGTCACCTGTTGAACTGAGAGACAACAGAGGAGTCAGAAATGGTTGATTAATAAATGGTTATAAATGCTGAGCGAAAGACATTTCCTGGACCAGTTAAAACACATTTTCTGTTGCTTTGCTTTACGTTTAGAAATTCATGTTTCACTATTTTCTTCCTCTGGTGTGGTAAGCAGTTGCTAGCTTAGCTTTAGCTACTATTGTTATGTTCTATCCAGTTGTTTCTCCATCTCAGGTGAAAATCCTGTTAGCTACCAAATATTAATGTATTTTTATCATTAATAGAGCAGAATAAGAATAATTCTACATTTATCTTTAGTACAGTTGCTAAGTCTACAGAGTCAGAGCTCTGTTGATCCACTGATCATCCTTTCTCTCGGCAGAAATGACTTCATGAGATTCTTCTTGAACCAACAGTAGCAGCACATGCAGCAGCATGAAGAACTGCGTTTACAACTAATGTTAAGGGATGATGATGAAGACAGTGATAGGAGTTCACCCTACAATCGGTGGGTTGCCAGTTCGATTCCCACTCTGTTGCTGTCCTTGGGCGAGACACTTCACTTGGATCCTCTAAAGAAACGTATCTATCGAAGAGTTGAGACAGACTCTTCACGGTTCCACACTCCAGGTAGAAGAGCTACTGGGATTCAAGTACACCCTGACATAGAGGTCTTCGCACTTTATGACCTACAAACTACACATGAGCATCCTGGGTGTAAAGAACTGACTGTCTGCTCCATCATGAGTTTGGAGCTGGACTTCCAGACTTTATGCCCTTCAGCACCAGAATCTTAAAAGGCCTCTCTACTCCGACACAACAGGTTTAAATCAAAAGGCAAGTAAGGCTTTTCTGAGTTATTTATTAAATGGTTTTTATATCATCTTAAAAATTAAAAATAAGTGCTATGAACAAGAAATAACAAGTGAAGACTTTAACCTTTTTTTTTAAAAGGAAGAAGACGAGGACCAAGAACTGGATCTCTTCCAGCTGCTAAAGAGATTCTAACAAGGCATCTGATATTAGCATCTGAAGGCATTTTGTAGAAGTTCAAACTTACCTGGTATGAAATAGAGGCGGAAATAAAATAGAGCACCTCCAGTTAATCCAAGAACCACGAGAACCACCAACAAAACTGTGACCCAGATGGGTGTACCCTCTGTGGAGAAGCAGAGACAACATAACCTGGAGATAGAGCTTTGACCTCTGACCTTTACCTGCAGATTGTTAGAGAAAACCTTTTCTGTAACGCTGTTGTGCACGGAAAAAGTTATGGCACAGATTCAGCTGTAACTGGGAAAGAATGTTTGCAGAGACCGACTGGAGCCGAAAGTGAATTTCTGTTTGGTCAGATAAGGAAGCAACTTGACTGAGTGTTAGTTGAGCTTCTTGAGATGAAGGAAGATGTTTTCGATTCCAGGAAAATCCAATACACATATAGTATGAATTGTGCCAGGATAATTGAGTAAATGGGAGGAAATGATGCCACACCAATATACACATCAACAGAGAGGAAATCCTATAAAAAGTGATGTATTCAGCAAAAGTTGGCAGATTTTAGATATTTGTAAAGCTGAGACTCAATGATTAATAAGATTTGCAGATGTGAATAAATTTCTCCATGTTTTGGCCGTAGCAGTAAGGAATCTGAGACCTGTGAGTTATTTATATACATATTCTGTGAGTTAGTCACTTTTGTTCCTCTATAAGCTCAGACGTTGTACCTGGAGCCAGTGGAACCAGTTCTAGAACCACTTTCTGTCTCAGGATGTCTTTGTCTCTGTAGACGGTGCAGACGTAGCGTCCGCTGTCTCTGGCTGTGGGGTTTCTCAGGGTCAGGCTGACGTCTCCGGTTCTCAGCAGGTCTTCATTCATGGCAGTGCGGCCGCGATAATGCTCGTCCCTTTCTGCATTCCGTGCGCTTGTGTTTGGATACGCAAGGACAAACATAAATTCTGGTTCTGATCGGGTCCACTCCACTCTGGTGTCTTTGGGTAAACCAGCAGATGTTTTGCAGGGCAAGACGACAAACTCTGCATCTCTACTCGCCTTCACCTTCACCTGGACATCTGGAGAGACATCGATGTGTTCATGTTGAGTTTTCTTTGCTCTGTATTTAAAGGTTCTCTGTCACACATGGCATCTGATGGCCTTCTTCTTGATTCACCACTCTGTGCATCATTCTTTAAATGTTTGGATATTAACATGTACGAAATAACTGACCTTTGACATTGAGCTGAACCTCTGTCAGCTTTAGCGTCTTTACTCCATCAGTGATGCTGCAGATGTAGTTTCCACTGTCAGTCAGTTGAGGCTTTCTGAAGGTGAGGCTGTAGTTTCCAGTTTCCAGAGCATCAGGACTCATTGATGTTCTTCCTCTGTAGATCTGGTTCTGTTGTTCTGGATCGCTGCCTTCTTGTCGAAAGAGGAAAACTTTGGAGTTGTGATCATTACGAGTCCAGATAACGAAGGGATCTTCAGGAATTACTCCCCCATAAAGGCAGGGCAGCAGGACAGACTGCGTCTCCTCAAACACCTCAATCACTGCAGCCTGGATCCTTAAGGACGCTAACGGCACACACACATTTAAATCACACCGTCAGACATTTAAATAATTCCACAATCACTGGAATGCAGCTGCTGCTAAGAAAGGAACAACCAGTTATTAGTTTCTCCTTCGCAAACATCTTTACTTTAATTTTAAAATCTGCTTCATCTGTGAGATTTCAGCTCGACGTGAAAAATTAGGACGTCAAGATGGAAGCAAACACTTCTGAACAGTTGGTGTCCAGGATGTGGGGGGTCTGCAGAGATGTTAGTGACCCATCGCCTGACCCTAGACCAGTTCTGGTCATCGTTGTGGTTCACTGGGACCTGTTGGTGAACGGGTCATGGCATTCTGCTAGCCTGAAGGTTTGAGCCATTTGAAGTGTTTCAGGTTCCATTTCTGAGTTTCAGCTCAGAAATGAGCTGAAACTCAGAAATGATCCTCACCGAGGCCCAGAGAGTCCAACCTGCTGATCAGAGGAAGCTGGTCTTACCGTACAGGAGGATCCCAAATATCACCAACGTCTTCATCTTCCTCTCACAGAGCAATAATGTCACACTTCTCCTCTACAGAAACTACTGATGAGCTCTGAGAAAATGTTTAGTTTCATATTCGGTAAACTGGTAAAAGTCAATGTAAGGTCAAAGTGAAGACACACCTATTTTGTTCCATGCAGGTCATGTGATCATGTTGTTTTTAATACATTGTTCAACGTGTTCATTCAGTCAGCAGAAACAAAAACACTCAGCTGAAAACTGAACTTTCAGTTGTTTGTTTATGAAGATCACTGAAACAAATATATATTAAGACGGAATCTATTCTACCCACATCTATGTGTGAACCAGGTTTTGGTAAGAATGAGACGTTCTGCTGTTTCCACCTGTTAGCTGCTGATGATCCTCAGATAAAACCAAGCTCTCCTGATCGTCTTCATTCCTTCATGGTTGGTTGAACTCCGTCCATCAGCAGCTTTGTCTCTTCCTCATGTCTGCAACTGAAAGATAAAAACAGCTCTGAGTCAGAATGTTGCTCAGGAAAACACCAAGCCCTAAAAACAAATCTGCTTTCTGTTTCACCGTTTCTGTTGAATATTTTAACCTGAGCATCTCTGCTGACTTTAACAGCTGAACTGCAGATGGATCCACACCAAAACTAACTTCCTGCCACCCTGTCATTCTGACACGCAAGAGTGAAGAAAGTTTCCCGATACACCTGACGGACACACACACACAGAGTCGTGTTTTTGGAACTTGTGGAGACTTCACATTGACTTCCATTCATTTTTTACAGCCTAACCCTTAACATAGCCCTAACCCTACACCTAGCCATCACAGACCTAACTAATCCTTAACCCCAAAACAGAATTTCCCCTCATGGGGACCAAGAAAATGTCCCCACACACAGAAGTGGTCCCCACAACTCCATATTAGACAGAAATAGGTTCCCATAAGGATATAAAAACCTGGTAAACATACAAAACCTGTTAAAAGTTAAACTAGTAAAGAACAAAACTAATCAATCAACATAACTACAACACCCAGTGAAAGAAATAGAAAAAAAGACCAATTCAGGCAAAAACTTCCTCACTGCTTCTGCTCTTTCAGTCACACGCCCCTCACATAAATAATATTAATAATAATTAGCTGCTGTATGAGATGCTTCCTGACAGACATGCAGTCACAGAAACTCCACCGTTTTCATCTCTGTGAGGAAGGTGAGTTAAAACCTTCTCCGAGTTTCTTTCATTAACTGTAGTTTTGCCTCCAGCAGGTTGCCGTGTTTTAAATGGAACTTTTCTGTTTTGGTGCTTCGACTAAATGTTTTCCTCTCGGAAACATCGCATCAGTTTGAGTTTCCGACGGAGAAACAAAGGCGACCAGGAAATGATTTCTTCTCTGACTGCGTCTCTGTTCCTGCTGCCGGCGCTCTGTTGGCAGTTCGTCTGCGCAGGCGAGTAACATCTGCAGGAAATATTCACGCAACAAATAATATTACTATAGATATGGTGGGTTTTATTATCTCGGGCAAAAATGGCTAAACGTTGTAAAGTGCATTTTACTAAATGTTTATCATTATCTACAAAGCGTATTATCTGCTTCAGGATTTCCTCCAGAAAACTGTTTTTGTGTTAAATATTAGAAACTTAAAGGAAATTTAATATGACCAGGTAGTTATGTGTTATTAGAAAACATTGTTGGCAACATTTAAACGCAATTATAGAGCCTTAAAAAAAAAGCAAACTCAGAAAATATTATTAATTATTAGGTCTGTCCCAAATAAGCAATAAATCAATGAATTGCTTGATAAATTAAAACAAGCTCAGTCATTTCCATTTGTATGTTTATTTTTTCTCTATTTCCTTTCTTGCTACCAAAAACTGGATGATAAAATTTTTTATTCTGCTGTTTTGGTCTCAGACTAAGTATTTTTCTGAAGGACAGTTTTATTTGCAGAGACTTTATAATTCATTTTATTTTGTAGTTTCTGTTGTTTTGTTGACTTATTTTATAAATTTTCAATATCTTCCAGTTCCAGTGTTAAAAGGTTCCTTGGAATTGAAAGCTTATTGATATTTGATCATCTCTTCTTGCTTTATTTTGCCATCGCTGTTATTCACGAGGCAACAATATATATTTTTGCAATAATTATCATCCAGCAAAATGTGTAATCATTCTGCTGTAAGGTCACACAAACAAATATTTTATCTAATTTGTTCTAAAACAGCAGAACAATGCACTCCCATCCAGCAAAGGTTTCTTTTTAAAAAATACAAATCTGCTCATTTTCTCACCTCTAATTGCAGTTTTCCTTGGCAGTTTGCTCCCGGTTCTGCATCTAACTTACCTCCTTTATAAAAAAAAAAACAACAACTTCCTAGCAAATTTCTTCCAATTAACAAAACAGTTTCTACATTCAGCTGTCCATATGAGCATCTGTTTGCGCGGCAACTTTATTAGCATCCCTGAAGGTCCCAATTAGTGCTATTTCTTCATCTCCCACTCGCTTTCCATTTGCTTCCAGCTTCAGAACAAGCCACGCTTTCTCACGTTCCCCGTGTTTGGCTGGCTGTTCCCCATTAGCTCTGTCATTTTTGTCACCGGCTCGTTCTGCAAACACATAATAGGCTTTATTACTAATTGATCACTTTAAAGAGTCACGAGGAGAATGTCGTCGCATGTTAAAGTGCCAGATATGTCTCACTCTTAACAAAACCGCTCATTTATATTCCTGTCGGCCAAATTAAAGCTAGCCGAGCTCTGTAAAAAAATGTCAATATCGGCCTGATAATACGGCAAGCTGATGGCGGATATAATCAAGCGCTTTTCCCACTCCATCAACCTCAGTCCTCTTCAGTGTGTTAGATAGATGTCAGGTGTTTTCTTGGCATTCCTCCCCTTTCCTCGTGTGAACGCACTCTGAAGGTTTGGAAAGCAGACGAAATTGGCTGCTCAATTTGCCTCATTAAGGATCCCTATTAGCATTCATTTGCAAAACAAATTCGCTTAGCTGGCTTCACATTTGGCCTGATAAAAAAAATAAAATAAATAATAATAATAATAATTATTATTAATAATTATTAATAATTATTACGACGTGAATTCAAATTGCAGCTCTGCGAAAAGGAAAAAAAATAGATAAAACGATACTGAGGAGTGACACAATTTAGCTCAAAGTCACCTTTTGTTATTTTTACACAGCGTTTTAATGTTGTCGCGTGCCGTTTCATATTTTCTGCTGTTTCCAGGGAGAAAACAGAAGGTAAATAATAAAATAAAATAATTTATTTACCTTTACGTTGGCTTGTATCTTGGCTATATAATGTAAAAGCAAAGATTTACATTGTAAATCTTATATTGAATTAAGTCTTTCAATATGAGAAATGGCGGCAAAATCGGTAAGTCGATGCAATTGTTTCTTTAGGTCACACGTTTCTTTACCAGCTGGCTTTATAAACCCACCTTGACCATGTTGTAGCCTCTTTTATCTAGCACTGGATTTAAATGTCCAGTGAGCTCTAATGGATTCACCCCAACTTTCCAAAGGAGGAGGGTCGGGAAAAAAAAATTCAGCCTTTAAATGTGCAAAGCAGGTTCAGATGGCAGTCAATTTTAAGGACCGCGTATGTGGGGGAAACAAAATGTTCAGGAAAGCATTTCATGGTGGTTCAAAAATGCGACTTGTTCTGTTTCTTACAGGCCTTGAACGCCTCGAGTCGCTATTAATAGCTTCATTTTCCAGAGGCCCCTGAAGGAGAAGATGGAAAGATTGACTGGGGGTTCGGGGGGAGAGGGAGGAAAACGGCGCTAATATCTCTGTCAATCAAAGATGGCCGACGGAGAGAGAGAGAAACATTTACACAACCTAATGTGGAGCGTTAAAAATGCTTCGAATGACAGTTTTCAAGAGTAACAGACTATTTAAAACTCTCTTGAAAAGACTTCAGTTTAGGTTTTTACGTCAAATCCTACACACGTTTTTTCCCCTCTCTCTCTCTTCTTCACTATCAGGTAAATCAGCTGATACAAAAGCGTGTGTCAGGTTTTCATCCCTTAAAAAAAAAGAGACTTGACGCCTTAATGTTTGAGTCAGTCTAATGAACACTCTGCTCGATGTCTGTCAGCCAGGGTCGTAATTACGCTCGTCACTTCCTGACACGGCGCGTAGCTTAGCAACCCTGCCACAAAGACGGAGCTCCACTTGGGTCCCCACTTGAATATTTTTCTTACAAAAAAAAAATAATAATAATAAAATAGCGGGGAGGTTGGTGCAACACTGAGAGCAAAGTTGTGTGTGTGTCTGACCAGCACGTGCTCCCACACATTCCTTGCAGGACTTCAAACTTTTTCCAGAAGGTTCTCTGGAATAAACGCGGGGAAGTCTTATGATTACTGTTCTAACTACGTTATAATTAATCAAATTAAGCACATGATTATTTTTTTTGACCACTCCGCCCACCGAACTCCCACTGCTTTTACAGAAATAGAAACATTTGCATGTATGCTGTGATTGTTTTGGGTGGTAGTGCTGCTCACCGTAGGCTCGCTCTCAGGCTAAAATGCACATTAAGAACAAAACATGCAGCAAATCTGAGGTGAAAATGAAAGTTCTATTTTTATTATGAGCTGTAGTCGGAGTAATATCACTTTGTATATAATCTCCATCTTTGTTTAACTTCGCTCCGCTCAACTGAATGTTCATTTCTTCTAGCGCCACGCAGAGCTTACCCACGTAGCCTGACATTTAGTCCTTTCTTTCCCAGAATGCAACTCGGTTGTCACTGAGATAAGACCTCCATGTTTAACGAAATTAAACGTTGCACAGTTTTAAGCAGAATCTGGCTTCTTCAGCTGTTTCTGTAACAAAACAGACCACAACACAAGCAGGCTACGTTCCCCAATCACAGCACTTTAGCAGTCACATCCCTCACAGGCTTCAATGTGCTTTATTGGGATTGTGCCATACACCTAAAACCAAGTTGTTGTGCACAAACAGCCTGACTCGATGCTTTTGATTCATCCTCTCTGTGTGATGCTGCCGCCACAATGTTCCACCAATTCCAGGGGTGGAACGTTGCAAAACCTCGCGCGTGTCTCGCCACGTCATCGCCGGGCTCCCTGCTCGCCTCCGTGACGTTACATTTCACTATCAGGTCTGGTCTTAGAAATGAAATAATGCTGTCATTTCTCTCTGCAGTTTCCACTGGTGGAGACTGAAGTCATTTAGAGCTCCGGTCTCGTTGCGGTGACATGTGGCGTCATCTGAAGGCTCCATCTGTTTCCGTGAGTACCTGCCGGTTCTTCGTTGGACGACTTATCGAGGCGACTGAGACTAAAATGGAATTCTTGATTAAGTGCTCAACAGGAAACACGTCACGACCTACAAACTACTTCTTCTCTCTCTAAAACAGGGGTGTCAAACTCCAGTCCTCGAGGGCCGCTGTCCTGCAACTTTTAGATGTGCCTCTGCTGCACCACCTGAATAGAATAATTAGGTGATTAGCAGGACTCTGGAGAACTGATCTACACAGGAGGTAATTGATCCATTTCTATCCAGTGTTTTGTACCTGTGGCACATCTAAAAACTGCAGGACAGTGGCCCTCGAGGACTGGAGTTTGACACCTGTACTCTAAAAGATCAAGTGGGGATAGTTACAAGACAGAAGTTGTTGTCTGAGACATGTTGGGTGATTTAATTTTGTCGTCTTTTTGATGCACAAACACACACCTGGAAACATGAATTCTCTCTGGATCGCCCCAAGAAAGCTTTGTCTCAATCAGAACTACTCACCAAGGCCACTTGCTCCTTTAATCTGCCGTCATCTGTTATGCATGGCAGCTGTTTCAGTATGCCTCAGTGTGTTTCTGCCTCAGAAAGCGATGTATTATGCACTGAGATGCACGGGGCTCTGCGTGTCTGCAGAGGGGGTCATAGGTCAGTGGGGAATCTGGTGGATTCCTGATGCATACTCCAAGAAACTACCACGGTGTTCACCGAAGGTGTGTGTGTCTGTGTGTGCAGGGTCTGTGAGCAGACGGGAGAGTGTAAATGTATGCGTGCTGATGTGTTGGCCGAAAGCTGACCGATGCGTGGTGAAAGGGTCGGCCGCGTCGCAGGGAGTTAGAGAGGAATCCTGACGAAGGCGTGACCTCGCCGCCGATCTGCTGGCTCCAGAAACGGACGAATACTCACACAACACTCCTGCGCTGAGCACCCCGTATGCTACAACACACAGAAACGGAGCTGGAAAGGAAATAAATTGTAGTTTTCAGCATTTAAAGGAACAATTGAAAAAGATTTGGTCGCATACGGTAAAGGTCCGTGAAAGGACTTTAATGCACTGAACAGTGTTGTAATAGTTTTGGGTTTTTCATTATAGGTTAGTTTTATTTCATTTAGACTTTTTTTCCCCTGTCTAATTCAGAGATGTTAAAATGAGTTTT
Source organism: Xiphophorus hellerii (assembly GCF_003331165.1). Taxonomy (NCBI): domain Eukaryota; kingdom Metazoa; phylum Chordata; class Actinopteri; order Cyprinodontiformes; family Poeciliidae; genus Xiphophorus; species Xiphophorus hellerii. Next base: position 14,832,032 of record NC_045688.1, on the reverse strand, counting down.
TAGTGTGTGTTTGCTATTTTTACTAGTTCCATATCGTCTTGTTTTACTTCAGTTTTTATTAGTTTCAGTAGTAGTTTTAGTTTATGGTTAACTTTGGTTTATCTTTACGCACAGAATTCAAAGAGGTCAGAGTATTGTGTTGTGATTATGTACACATCGATTTGGTCATGAAAACTCAACAGAAGATACAATTTTCAGGAAACATACTTAATTATTGTTGAACAACCGACTCACTCTGGTGAGTCTTGGAGATCCTCAACATTTTTGACATTTGCGAGATGTACTTTTTTGGGCGCTTTTGTTAGCATTGGCTTTGCGTACGAATGCGTTTTTTTCCAGCCTCTTTCTTGTTATGAATCATGACCTCTGACCTTTGCTAAGACAAGTAAGGCCTGCGTTACATTAGATGTTATTCTTGGTTCTTTTGTGCTCACCAGAGTGATTTTGGTGGGACGTTGGAAGGTCCGCCAATGGTTCATAGTTCTATTTCTGGGTTATTCTAATAATCTGGAGTCCCACAGTCTTAGAAATGACTATTTCTCATCTGTTCTTAAATGTAAATTCCACTGTTAGCAAAGTTAAACTGAACTAGAAATGTGGATAATCAGTTAACTCGACCTGGTTGGTTTGGGATGCTTTTTTGTATTTGTTCAGCACATCTTCTTATTGAGTAGAGAGAACTGGGTTTTTTTCACAGCACTGTCTTTTTTTCTTCCTTCCTGATGAAATCTGTAACTTTTAACCTTTTTTCCACTGGCTCGCCATCGACAGAAACGAAGAGGCAATAAATACTACAGGAACCGAAGCGGTTAAGTTGCCTTTCTGTCGGGCTGTGGTTCTCCAAATGCCAGAGCGCAGCAGCGAGAAGGACTGCGGCGTCATTTCGTCATCCCCTTAAGTAAAAATCAATGAAGCAGCGAGAAAACAGAAAAGCTGAATTTCTGCAGGCTCAGGGGAGCAGAGAGGCAGAGTCGGTTATTAAATCTCTTTTGATACAAAACTTTAATCTGGCGACGATGAACAGACATTGTGACGACTGTTTTATAGGGAAAATGGAGTTTAGAATAACTTAACCCTAAATTAACTATAAAATTTACTTTCAATGTTCCTGGGTTAGGAAAGCAGGAGGAAATTATTGACTCGAAACATTTCCTATGTTAATTTAAAAAAGTAAAATAAATAAACTGTTAGCTTCATCCAAGACTGCCCCCTTTTGACTGACCTGTGATACGGCAGCATGTTTCTGTCTTAAAAGCTGTGGAAACTCCAAAATAGAATGTTTATTTCGTATATTGAGAAAAATAGACTCTCTCAAAATAGCAGGACTATATGGAGCTAAATTGGGCCCAAAAGGTTTCTTGAAGAGAGTTTGAAGCTGTACAAAACAAAAAGATTTGAAACTGAAGAAAAACTGAAAGAAAAATCTCTTCAGACTTGAGGATTATTTTTTCTTCTTTTGAACAAACTTTATGGCCCCAATTTAGCTCCATAGAAGTAAAGCATACATGAAGAAAATGTTTTTTTTTTCTTCCCTTTTCCATCAGTTGACAAGTGAATCTTATGTAGAATTGTTGGATTTTCATTTGTTTGTTTGTTTTTGTTTTTTTTAGAGTTTCTTGATATTTTTAGGGATCCAAAGTCTTATTTTAAATATATTGCTAAAAAGTTTAGTTGAGAAGAGTAGGGAGATATTTCTAGTATTGTCCGGCTTTAAAAAAAAATATAAGGTCTGCAAATATTTGGAAGGACATATCAAGAAAAAGAATTGGTGCATAATAAAAAGAAAACTGCTGGATGAATTAATGGGATGGATGTATAGCGAACAAATTGATAAAAGAATAAATGGATAAATGAGAGAAAAAGGCAATCGACACGTGTAAATTAACATAAAAGTGGGCGAGTAAAAAAAACAGACAAATTGATGACTCAAACTCATATTTGAAATATGTTGCACCACTCAAGTTTTGCCAGTTTGTTTTGTTGTAACACGTTTTATTCAAAGTTTTATCAAAAAGGGAAGGAATGGCTGGAACGTAACTGGACACAGAAAGATCCAGAGAAAACAACGTTTCAAAACAACGTGAACCAGAGTTAAGTTGTACAATACCAGACAAGTGGAAGCAGCACCGTTCGGAAAGATGGCGAACTGATCTCGAAGCAGGTGTTTCTACCGAAACCCTTGCATGCTGCTGTGCGGGTCTACAAAGCTAAACTGACTAGAAAGAGAGGTAGAAAAACGACATCAGGTATATTCTATCGCAGACAGACGCTGGGTAAAACCGGAACTAGCAAAGCTAATCACATGTATGCAAATTAGCAAAGACAAAAACATCAAAGTACCAAAAAAAAAACCCCAACTAAACACACGACCCCGGATAGATATATTGTTTAGCTCCAGTGGATATTCATGGCTTTTGATAACGTAAGAACTAAGGTAGTTATGGAAACCATTTCTACCCTCGTGGAATCAAGCTAGCAGTCCCGCTAACGTAAAGTTTTGAACGTCAGTGTTCTTTGTTTGGCAAAAAAAAAAAAAGAAAAGAAGAAATTTTTGGTCTCTCTATTCGGCTTCAGATCAGTTCACCGCTTCACTAATTCGTACCCATATTTTACCACCACTAACAAACTACAGTAGAACCCTAAACGAGAACAGAAAAGGAGCAAGTATCATTTAAGACGTATAGTTCTGTGACTGAATGTAGATTTACACAGCAGAATTTCTTTCTTGGTTGAAGTAGGAATCTTCTTTCTGCCAGCTGACCCTGCAGTGCACAGCAACAACTTGGAAATGAGCAGCGCTGTGTTATTCTACCCTCCTTATCTTTAATACGACTGCATATCGGCTACCAAACTATGTGGTGGAACACACAAAGGACTTCAGCTCATCTGCTGCGTAAACGAGTACAAAAGGGTTCCAGTCAGGGATCCGACAAATGGTTGCTAAGAAACATCACATGGCTTCATTTTGTGCCTGAAAACACCTAAAAACAAAACAAAAAACGGACGATATGGTGAATGTGAGAAATAACCAGCAGCTGTTATCAAATTTACAGCTCAAGTTAGCAGAGTTTCCTTCGACAGTATTCCTATTTGTTTTCTACTTCAAAACTCCAAACTTCTCAAGTCTCAAATGAATATTGGAGTACAAAATATTTCCCAATATTTGAGTTGTACTTTCGGTACCATTGTGACACTATACAACGCTGAAGTTGGCGTCTGATTTGGCAGGGATATTTCATGCTTTTGCCGACATCTGGATACATTTAGATTAGCTATATCTCAGAATCTTATCAAATTTGGACTGGATTATCGTATTCTAAGTACAGATTCTCTAAGGCGTTGTTTGTGATCTATGATACATTCACTGCTTTTTAAGATTCTGAAATTTTAAATACTGTTTAGGAAACTTGCTTAGTGGGCTTCACTTCTTCCATTTAAAGTAAAGGAAAGAAGGGAATGCACACATTTCACTATAAAAAGCAGCCAAAAACAGCTTCTCCAGGTGGAACATATTCTCCCAGACTACAGCAACAATATTTTCACAATAGTCTCTGTTGACGTCAGTCAGCTTTTCTTGAAATGAGGCTCAGAAATGTGGCCGTACAATTTTTGATTGAACTGATTGATTTTTATTGAGTTTCTAATGCCCGATACTGGTAACCTTTTGCTGGTTTTTCTGGTTCCAGATGCCTCCTCACCACATGAACCTCTGCGTGGCCAGGCTCAGCGGCCAGGAGAAGCTCTTGGCGATGAACAGGTAAATGGTGGCGACGTTCACGACCGTGTACAGCAGGAACTCGCCGACGAGCCGTGAAAAAGTCGGGAGTGGCATGTGGAGACGGTACATCAGGTACGGGACGATGAAGTACCTGAACTCCAGGAGCTCCTGGGGAATCGTGGCTAAGACGAGACACGTCAGGTAGGCCAGGCTCAGAAAGAAAGAGCGGGACTTTAAGGTCTCTAGGAAGTTCCACCCGGTGAAAATGTAAGCCGGGACGAGCAGGAAGCGGACCAGCTTGTGCCTCTGGTAGATGTTTTTCCAGATGTAGAAGGGGAAATGGCGGTTATCAGCCAGGAGGTACTTGTGGACGTAAGTGAACTTCCAAACTAGAAGCAAGGAGACGATGGTGATGACAGAGAAGAACAAAGGATGCCTCTTCAGGGAGTTGCTGAAGCGGAGGGTTCGATGGAGGCACAGCGACACCGGGAGGGAGAAGAGGTAGGTGAAGGAGAAAAAGTAGAAGACCTGAGGGAAGTTGAAGCAGACCTGGTGGCTCATCCTGTCACCCACCACTATCCCCTCGTTAAACAACACGAACATCAGGAAACCCGCTGCCACCACGGCATAAGGCCAGGTCACCTGCATCACCTCCTTCACGGTTTCAGGCGAGGTGAAGAAGTCCAAGGAGAACGTAATCACTTTCTTCACTCCTTGAGACGACAGAGGCACCCGGACGGCGGGGGGCTTCTCGTCCCTCTTCTTCGTGTACTCCATCCTCCAGACGTCGTCCATCTTGGCGGCCACCACTGTGCCGGCGCAAAACGCCACCCAGACGATGTTGGTCTGGCGGAAGAGCACGGCGCAGACGCCGAGCAGCGCCGAGGCCTTGTGGCAGCCGTACAGCGTCATGAGGTACGCGAAGAGGATGAAGAAGGTGGATCCGGCGTCCGTGTAGTAGAGGAAGGTGAAGAAGTAAAGCACGGGGAAGGTGGACAGACACACCGCGGAGAGGATTCGCCGTAACATCAGCCGTGTCTGAAGAAGAGGTAAAATGGCATTAGAGAAAAAATGGCAACCTTTCCTCCCTCTTACCCTCCCTCGTGGTGAGGCAGCCTTACCTTGTCCCTATGGTGCAGCTTGCTTATGAGCAGGTACAGCACGTAGAAGTTCCCGCAGTTAAAGAGCAGGTTGGTGAAGCGCAGCATGGCGGTGGAACACACCACGCTACCCGTCAGTTTGGCGAGCCACGTCATCGGCTTAATGATGCCCACTGAGACGAGGTAGAGGCCAGGGAGGGTGGTGATCATGGGGTCCCACTGACGACACCGGAGACGAACATCATCAGCATCATAGATCTCTCACTTCAAGGAGCTTTCTTTTAAATCATCATCTGGATCTGGTTGTCCTAAACTTATGTCGCCTCCTTGAGGGAGCCCCATGCAGTTAACGGCAAAATTATTTAACCAACCGCTTTGAAGCAGTTGGCTATGACTTATGAGTTTTAGGGCCGGACTAAGACAAAAAAAAAATTATATTACGAGACAAAGTCTTACGAGAATTAAGTCATAATATTACTCGAATAAAGTTGTACGAGCGTAAGTTAAAAATAATATTACAAAGTAGAAACAATACTAGAATAGACTCATATTACCAGAATAAAGTCATAATAATGCGGGAATAGCGGTATGACAGTCACTATAAATCGTGATAATACGAGAATAAGCTCATATTACCAGAACAGTCAAAATAATATTATGAGAATAAAGTTGCAATAACACAAGAAAAACATCATATGACAATAAGGTGGAAATAATACAAGAATAAACTGATATTACCAGAATAATATCACAAAATTCGAAGCCTGAAGTAATTTTATGACGGCTCCTAAACAAAAAATGAATTGTTCTTGTGTAGTTTTACTTTAGTATTGGTTTTAAATGCTGTTAATCTTTTAATAAATCAGCATCAACTTAGTATCAGTAGTAATACTTTGAAACAATTGTACAACGACTGAGTCTACTCGAAGATAAAGAAACAAATCACAGACTAGACGAGCTGGTCACGGCAGAAATGGATAACTATTGACGCTTTACCCAAAACAACTTTTTTCTACAAGATTTCTGACTTTTCTTCTGGTAAAATAGTGTCTTTATTATGTTAATATTATGACTTTTTTGGAATTACTTCATATAGAAAAAAAAAAAGTCTTAGTCTGGCCCTACTGCTCCATTGTAGTTGCCAGTCCTATCCGGTCTTCCATATTAGAATTCATTTTATTAGTAATATTTGCTGCTTTTATTGATTTTAAGCTTTGATACTTTCTACAATTATTAGAATGGATTAAAATAAAAACATTGTAACTAAAATTTGCTCGATTTTATGTCATTTTTATCGCTATGTTGTGCTTTTGTACACATTACCAGTATTTTCACCGGAAATACTAATATAAGCCATCAAAAGATCTCATATGTTCAGATCTCATATATAATTAAACTATATATTCTAACTTTATGCTACTCCCAATACCCATTGCCTGTGGTTCTCATCCATCCACCCACCCACTAACACCCTTGTCCCTAGTGGGGTCGGGACTGTTTGGACCAGCTGACTCTGAAGTATGAGAACATTTCAGAAAAAAAAAAAGTATATGAAACACAATCTGAGCTGCTTTGGTGCTTCAAGACCTGGATAGTTGGCAGTAATTGACCCAACAGTGAATTCCAGTATTTAGTGGGACAATTATCTAAAGCAAGGACATCAACAAGTCCACTTCTGAATGGTCCAGAAGTAATAATAAAAAGACATTTTGGAACATCTTCGTTGAAGGCTGGACTCGAATCCAATTTGAATGCTGTAGTGTGACCTTTAACAGGCTGGCAATGCCTAAAAACACTACAGTGTGGTTGAATGAAAACAATTCTGCAAATAAGAAAGGTCAAACACTGATTGCCAGATACTGGAAATGCTTCAAGGCAGTTTTTACGACCAACCAGTTATTATGCGTAAGGGGCAATGACTTGATGATGATGATGATTTAATGATGAAAAAATTAACTTGTGTGTGTGGGCGGGGGGGGGTGCAGCACAGATGCAAACGGTGTTAAAAGCTATATAGCTAAGCAAACACCACAACACACCGTGTGGCTTAGAAGCCCTTAACTGTCGCGATGACACGGTGTTCTCATGGACTTCCTTGGAAGCGTTTAGGGGGCGACGGTTTTAAAGCCGTTAAAGCGCATTTCACGCTGCTCTATCCCGCCCCCTGGTGGTCATCTTAGGAAACAAAGTCTTGCATCCTGCTCTGCCCTGGGAAATCCTCCTTTAAAATATCCAGTGGGGGGCGTGGCAGCCAGATGTTTATTAAAACACGTTTTTCTTTTCGAAAGCATCGCGAAAAATCTGAACTTACACGCGAGCTCACGATATGAGGTTTTAAAAAGATTTAGCACATGTGAGCTCAGCTCACAGCCTCTGCTAATGCATTTATATGTGACTGCTATTGAGATTAAAGCCTCCACAAGCTGTCATGTCATTCTGGTCAAATAACAAAAACCCTGCTGTTGGTTCTAACCCTAATCCGTTACACAGTGATGGACCCATCCACAAACGGACGGTTACCTCTTTGAATTTCCCCTTGCAGTATCTCTGAGCCTGCGGGACGTGGAAGATCTCGTCCATGTAGGGATCCCGCTGCTCCCGCGTCACTTTGGAGAACAGCAGGCAGGACACCAAGAAGTTGATGCTGCACAGAGCTGAGAATATGTAGCCTTCGACTTTCTCCATGTTTTAATTCGCTGTTTTACAACGACGCGCGACGAAACAGTCAATTTGGCCAAACTCTAACTGTTAGACTTGTGTATACCGCGCATAGCGACCACACCCCGTGGATTAAAGCTGGTACGTTCCCCAAATTCAGAGAGAAAATGGCTGAAAATGACATAAAAAACAAAGAAAAACCGAGGAGTTTGGATTTCCAACAGCTGGATATCCGCCCTAGAATCGAGCTCGGGTGGAAACACTTGTACAACCAGTGGTTCCGACTGCCTTGCTCTTCGCTCAACGTCGACGCCACATTGTGAGTGGATGCAGCGTGACTTTACGTAAAATAAGAGTAGCATTGCTTCAGTATAAACTGACGTAAAAAGTAATTATTCAAAGACTGGCTAAAGTAAAAGTAAGATATCACTTGGCAAAAAGTGATATCTTTTATCTGGCTAACTTGTAAAAAAATAAAATAAAATAAACTGCTATCGCACAGATACAAAAATAAATCTGTGAAAATTCTGCTATTTAAAGAAATAAAATATATAACATAGAAACAAAATCACAAGTTGAGACAAAGCAAAACGTTTCAAATCACATTTTTATTCTCATAATAAAACTTTGTAAACCACTGCAGTATCTCTATTTGAACAATGTAAGGTAATAGTGATATTTATATCCAGTATGGTGGATTTGGATAAAAAAATATTTTCCTTGTAAACATTTTAGACACAATTAGGTAACATGCTGTTTAAATAATATAAGTAACAAAATGGAATGCAGTGGCAATGGTTTGGGATGCATTTTAAGCACACTGAATTTGTGTTGCTTAAGCCGAAATAAAGAAACCCGTTGTGTTTCTTTTATTCATGTCGCCACTCACAATATGGCGGACGAGCTCGCGAATCGTTACTACATGGCATTAAGCAAGTGCGGCCTCTACTACACGTTTGTGGCACCAAACACTTAAATTACCCAGCTATATAAAAATATTAATACGTATTTTATGTTGTATCATTTATTGTATGAGTTTACTAAATATGTATCTGTGGTATATGTAATACGCGTCTTCTGCTCACGACATTTTGTTCCGAGCTGTGTTACTGTATTATGGTTCCCCCTTCATGTGTCTAACGTGAAGAAGCGCAGTGCCTATTCGGTAGCAGATAAAAATTGTTCTATTCGTGCATACATATGAATTTTCAGCATGAAACTTACGCAAACGCTGGAGCTTTACCCCGACACCAGGGTGACGCAAGTGCTTTTCAAAAGCGTGAAAAACGCAGCAGAACTGAGGCAGAAAGCGGTGGAGGGAAAAATAAACGGTGCCCTCATCAACCCGACAATGGTGAGCCACTTTTATATTATTGCTGCTTTCAATTCTGTCGACATATTCAACTTATGCCATTTGAAAAATGATAACTGTCTCGTCTTTGTTCATACTTGTGGGCTTGATAGTGTCTGGGATGTAAAGTCCAACTTTGTGTGCATTTACAGCTGGTGGATCCTTTCCAAGTGCTGGTGGCTGCCAATAGAGCTTTTCATTTGCACTCCATTGGAAAGATGAAGACCAGAAGTCTCAACTCGGAAATCATTTTCAGCTTGTCACCAACTAACAATGTGCGTACGTTTGAACTAAAATGTCCAACCACTGTACTTGAACTCGTTCAAATTTTGTCACGTCTCAACCCCCATACATCAGCACAGTTCAATGGAAGTTTATGGACCAACACATGTTGCACGTTGTTGTAAAAGTGGCCTGTAAACCATTGGTCAACTACACTGTTTAGTTGTAATGCAACAAAAATCGGTTAGAAGGCAAAGCGGCGGCGTTTTCCCAGCCTTTGTTTAACGTCTTCATCGATGCAGATCTCAGAGGCCTTCAAAAGATTTGGGCTCTCCGACAGAGACGACTCGGTCCTGGTGGTGGTGGTTCACGGCAAAGACGAGCTGCAGGCCGTGGCGGACGTCACGGCCGTGGTGGACGGACAGCAGCTTCCAGTGGACCAGGTTTCCTCACTGTCAGACTTGGAGAGGATCAGAAAGGTAATGATCTAAAATGTATGGAATCTCTGCGTATTTTAGCAACGAGAGGCTCACCAACTGGATTCAAAGCACAAGGTGGAACATGTCTGTCATATTAAACAAGCTTACAGCTATCAGTACTTTACATATACACTCTAAAGGTGCGTAAGTAATATTTTGGGTCTTTTAATGATGCATTAGAAACCACAAATTGGACGCACAAGCTTGGATCTTATCCAGTCGAGATTTTCAGATTTTCTCTTGCTTATTACTTCAGCCGGAAAATGCTGCCGTGTGTCCTGAACGCATTTGCTCCTTTGTGTCTCCTTTACAGCTGTACAAAGTCACGCCTCAGGAGGAGACATGCGGCAGTCTGCTAGACGCCGTCGTGTGTAGAATGGCCATAAAAGACGTCATGTAAGCGCCTACAGACACAACAGCATCTATATTGAAAATCTGCTCTTTTCATCACAGAAATGTCTTTAGGATTATTTTTTATATTTTCAATACTGTTTATGACTGCGTACTCTCCCGGGTTCAGGAGATTGTGTCACAGTTCACTCGTTTTTATTCAGTTCTGTTTTCTGGAAGCAGTTTGTGGGGGGGGGGATTTAAATATGAAATCATTAAAAATGATCCTGTTTCCAGTCTTTCTCTGCTTCTTTTTGAACTGTTTTGAGATCCGAGTCCTGTGTTAAATTCGGCTGAAACCTTCTAACGTCGCTTAAGGATGTTTTTTGTCCTTGCATGTTTATGTGAAAAGATGAAAAGTACATTTTGATGTCCGTGACCATGTCTGGCTCAACGTGACTTGCATTAGATAAACGAAAAGAAAAATGAATCTATCTTTAATTACTTCCGTCTGTCTATTTTTATTTTTTTTTCCATGGGTTCCATATTTAAAGGTTATAGCTGCTGAATCACGCACGCCAATTGAGCCGGCTCTCTTACATTTCCCAAAGCCAAACAAAATAAAGAATATCTAGCGGGGGTTTTTTTTTTTTTTTTTTCAGGAATCGTAGATTTATTTTGAATCTTGCGTTTATTGGCTTTGCATTCAGAAACAGAATTACTCCACAAAAGCTAAAAACTACTCTCTGCGAATTTTGAACTAGCTTGAAGCCCAAATGTCTAGAAAAATCTCTTAATATTTTCCAGATTCAGTGGCTTTGTCTTTGACTAGTGATTTGTGCTGGTACTCAGTAGAAAAAGTCACTTCATAAACAATGTAATCAATTTAACCAAGCTAATTTTGTCAACAACTACATCTGCTCTAAATTTATGGTGCTGGTTTTCAGTGTTAGTTCCAACATTTGTGTTAAAAGACTAAAAACAAATAAATAAAAAAAAGAAAAACATTTCCCTTTTGAATTGAGGAAAAAATGTGAAGGAACGGCTTTCAGATTTATCCAAAAATCAAGTCGGAGCGTCTTAGTCCGGAAAGTTGGCCAGCTCGTCTTTTCCGACGTTCCCTCCGCTGAGGACGCACACGGCGGTCTTCCCCTCCAGGTCGGGAATCTTGTCGCTGACGAGCGCGGCGAAGGCGGCGGAACCCGACGGCTCGACCACCAGCCCGGCTCGGTAGAGGGCGGAGACGGCCGCCCTGATCTCGTCGTCGCTCACCAGGACGATCTGCTCCACGTAGAGCCGACACAGCTCAAAGGGCAGCCGGCCTGCGGAGCAGAGCAGCGCCGCGGTTACGACGCCATATCGAACGCATTCGCCTGGCGACTGACTCGAGGTTTCTACCTGGTCTGGAGTCGGTTTTTAGTATTTTCCTGGTCTGGTTAGACATGGAAGGAGAAAATAGGAATATGGAAAAATGTTTGCATTTCCAGCTTTGATCTTTATCCAGTCGTCTAAATGTTGTCTTTCTTTCTGCCCTTCCTGATTTGTTTTTCCTTTCCTCCTTTTGCCCTTTTCTATTTCGTTTTGTCCGTCCATCTGTCCACCATTGTATCACTTTTCATTCATTCTTCAGTCTTGCTTTTTGTTCTTTCACTACTGAGCCTTTGTAACAACTACTTTCCTCCTTCTTTCCCTTTTTGTTTTTCTTTCCACCCTTGTCTCCTACATTTCATCCTTGTTCCTTCCTTCCTTCGCTGTATCAGTTGTTTCTTTGTTCCTTTCTTGTGTTTTTCTGTTCTTTCCTTATATCATTTGCATTGTTCTCTTTCCTTTCTTCATTTTATAATTTTTTTCTTCCTTCTACATTTCATTTCTCCTCTTCCGTTCATTGTTTCCTTCCTTCCTGTCATTTTCTGTTTTTTCTCTCTCTCTAGTATTTTTCTATTTTCTTTCTTAACTTCCTTTTATCTCTTTATTCCTTCCTTCTGTCTTTTTTACTTCCTCATGTGCCAGTTCCTTCTTTGTTTTTCTTTTTTAATTTTCACGCTTGTGTCCTTCCTTTTCTCCTCTAGTTCTATTTGGGTACTTCCTCATTTGCTTCCAGTCTTTTCTCCCTTTTTATTTATCCACACACCCGATAATGAGGCTAAACAATTAAAAAATCTGGAACAGTCTAGAGTTTTACATGAGAAATATGTACAACTCTACTGGTTGGACCAAATTTTATTTAGGTGCAATGAACTAAAGTGGGACTGAATATATAAATGCTCCACTGATAAGTGGATTAAAAAAAAACATGGATTTCATTTCAAGGTATCAAGTTAAATGGGGTTCAGTAAGAAAGCAAGCACAACTTTAGGTTGACTAGAAAATTAAAATCTCTTTAAAATGCCAGAAGGTTTTGGGTGTAAAATGACTCAACTTGATGAGTCCATGTGATGTGAATACCTTTGGAAAGGGAAACGTTTTCACAATCAGTTCCTACATGCTAGCATAGAGGAGGACTAACCTGCAGAAGGAGGTGCAAGGCCAGAGGCGATGCTGTGTGTATCCATCCACACCGGCTTCTTCTCAATAAAGCTTTGGTACATCGTACAGGCTGGTGGCAAACACACACACAGACACTCGGTATAATCAAGCTCTACGCCGATGATCTGTTTCCATACTTGGGCGGCCGTTTTTAAGTTTCACTTCACCCCCTTCTGGTTCCACGCCGTAGATCCTGGTCGTGTCGCACCCCGAGAGCTTGACGGCAGCAGCAACCCCGGCGAGCAGGCCGCCCCCACCGCAGCAGACCACCACCACGTCCGGGTCCGGCACCGCCTCCAGCAGCTCCAGGCCCAGGCTGCGCACGCACAGATTCTCGTTTTAGAAATGAGAGCCAGTTGAAAAGCACGTGTCCCGTTTCCTTCCACCTCGCCCGTTTTTGCTACTCAGTGAAATTTTCTTGCTAAATTGAAATAAATGTATAGGGTAAGGGGGAAAAGAAAAAAAGTCAAGGTTTTGTTTAAGTTGGGAGAACCTGGCGTGTCCGGCTATTAGATCCAGGTCGTCGTAGGAGTGCAGGAAGGTCATGTTGTCCTCCTGAACGCACCGGTTCACCGCACTCATCAGAGAGGCCCCGGGAACTCGCTCTACTTCCACCCCAAAAGTCTGAGGAATAAATTCAGAAATAGATCCCTTTACAACCTTTATATCAGGTATGATGGAACGTTTCATTTATGGTTTTTCCAGTCCGACCTGGATAAGGGTGGCCCTGGACTCCGGGGCCGTTTCTGGCATAACCACCTTCCCCTTGGAGCCGTAGTGTTTCGAGGCGTAGGCGAAGGACTTCCCATAGTTCCCCGCTGACATGGTCACAAAATGGCCACCGCTCGGTCTTCTGGAGAATTGATTGGCCACTCCTCTGATTTTAAAGGACCCTGTCAATCAGAAACGAGGAATATCAAGTGGGTGGGGGGGGAGGAAGGGTCAGACGTGGGATCGAGAGAGTGCAGCTCCCCCACTGACCGGTTTTCTGCATGTTTTCCAGCTTGATGTGGACGTTGCAGCTGACGCTCAATGGCAGCGTGGTCTGGCACCAGGGGATCATGGGGGTGTTGAGGACACCCAGGGGGCTGTTCCTCACCGTCTCCCTGGCTTCTCTTAGCAGTTCCAGGGTGACGGCGTCCGTAGACACGTCACTCATCTGCAGAACCAACAAAAACATGTGGAACGTACTTTAAAAAATTCAACCTGGTATTATTTAACCTTGCCCATTTATTTTTCCTTTAACAGACAAAGTAGAAATAATTTGAATGAATGGAAAATATATGATATCTATGTGCCTTGGAAAAAGCATTCAATGTATTAATTGCATTGCTGCTCTCCCATAAAGGCTTTCAGCAAATCGTATGTTTTTATCTGTGTCATTGTGCTGCATTTTAAATGATCTTACATTTTATGACAGATATTTTGATGTTTTCAGTATTTTTCATTTCTGTGTTAGTAATTTGTTACGTATTATATTTTGTTTTTCCATTTATTTTTTTTTATTTCCTCACTAATTTATCCTCAGTAAATTATTTTATTTGTCTATTTTCATTTTATTTACTTTGACCATTTCCAGCGTGGGACGTACTTAGTGTCATGCTTGTTTGCATGGAAGGTGCAAATAAACCCTGGTTGACTGATATATTATAAACTTATGGCTTTGTTATTAGTTGCAAAAAAAATGTTGCAAATATAAAAAAAAACCCTTCTTGTTCTGGATACTTTCAAACAATGAATCCAAGACAGAAATTGATGTACAGATCTCACTTTGAAAAACACCCAAAATAAGCAAATACTTTGCGCAGTAAGTTCGGCATACTTTACACTTACCTTATTGCTAATATTAGTTGCTATTTCGTTCTGCAAGCGATATGTCGCGATGTACGGACGTTGGACCGTGTTTCTTTTTTTTTTCTCCCCCGGCCCATGTTGTCCCTGTTCTGACCGGAACTAAGACGTCGGACGTCATTTCGCGACGGACCTGAACATGTTGGAAAGGCGTTAGCTCACGTTTTTGTAGTTACGCAAGTTTTAAATGAATAAAGTTGCAAATATAAAGTATTATATTCGTTGGAAACGACATGGGGCTTGTAAGACACGTCGTGTGCGCCATGTCGGGTGGAGTTGACAGCTCTGTGGCAGCTCTGCTATTAAAGAGAAGAGGTGAGACATTCTTGGGGAAACTAAACAGTTTAAAACACCACTTCAGTTACTCCAAAGTAGCCGTGTGTTTGTTTCCTTGCTGCAAACTCAGCAGACGTGTGTCTGTTGTTCCTAAATGTGCTTCTTAAAGTGCTGACAGTTGTTGTGGGTGTCTGCCACTCGAAGGCTACAATGTGACAGGGGTGTTCATGAAGAACTGGGACTCTCTGGACGAGAGTGGAGTCTGCAGCACAGAGAGGGATTGTGACGACGCCTACAGAGTGTGCCAGACTCTGGACATCCCTTTCCACCAGGTGTCCTATGTCAAAGAATACTGGCACGACGTATTTAGGTACCCTACTTGTCCTTAAAAGAAGCCATTTGCAGCTAATGTTACCTATGTTCCTGAGTTACAGTTGTCCCCAATGTATTTGCAGCAACCTGCTGAAGGAATACGAAAAGGGCAGGACGCCAAACCCCGATATACTCTGCAACAAACACATCAAATTCAACCATTTCCACAAGTACGCCATCCACACTTTAGGTATGTATGCTTTTAGAATAACATATTTTGAATCTTTATGGTTTCTAACATGTGCCTGCTGTCAAATAAGTGAGCAGCATTATATAAAATGGGATAAAAACCTGCTAATTACTAGAATATGGGCATGCGGTTACAAAATGCCTATATTCTATTAAAAATGTCCAGTTTTTTTATATGAATAATCAACTGGGGAGCTAATAACATGTGTATTATTTTTAAGCCACTGCATTCACTTGCTTGTACTTACACAATAACAAATAAAATTAAGATGTTAGCCCAGTTTTTTGTTATTTGAAAGCCCAGTTTATTATTTATTTGTTGGTTTGAGTTTTTTTTTTGTTCTGTTTAATTTATATTTTCAGTTCAGTGGCGGTGTAAATGCTTAATAATAACTAAAAGAATAGGTGTTATTTTGTTTGTATTAAGTCAATGCAATTTTTGGCAATGTTGGATCACTTTTATGGCATTTATTAAGTCCTAATATCCTGCTGAAATACCCAATGAGGATCCATTTTCTCCTTCCTGCTAGATGATCCAATAGGTTTTCACAAAGATCTTGTTCTGATTGGCTGACAACCTGCATTACTTGTTTTGCGCGTAAACTGGTGCGCTTTGCTTCTGCTTCAGGTGCCGACGCCATGGCAACCGGTCATTACGCTAGGACATCCCAGGAAGATGAGGAAGTTTTCCAGCAGTCGCACACGACCCGACCCACCACACTGTTCAGGGATCGATTCGAGATCAGAAACTGTAAGCGTTCGGCTCCGTTTTCAGTCAAACCTATTTCTCTTTCCAGCACATTTGTTCTTGTCCAACTCGCTGTAACTCTCCTGTGCTTTTTGGGGGGGGGGTTTCTTCTCCTGGATTTCTTCCCTTCAGCCGTGAAGCTGTGCAAAGGAGCCGACCTGGCCAAAGACCAGACTTTCTTCCTCAGCCAGATCTCGCAGGACGCCTTACGGCAAACCCTCTTCCCACTCGACGGACTCACCAAGGAGTTTGTGAAAAAGATGGCTGCTGAAGCAGGGTTTCACCACGTGTTAAAAAAGAAAGAGGTATAAGGAAAAAAAGACGTGTCCAATTAGACATTGAGCTCTACTTGTTATACTCAGTCTGAACCTTAAGACCTCTATTCTTACAGAGCATGGGCATTTGCTTCATTGGAGAGAGAAATTTTGAAAACTTCATTTTAGAGGTGAGATGCAAGTCTCTTTTTTTCCCCCTTCGTTTTGTTCTCTGTCTAGGATTTCTGACATCTGTTTGGTGAAAAAGTGATAATCTGCCACAGTTTTGTTTTACCTGTCAGTATCTGGAGCCTAAACCTGGGAACTTTGTGTCTATTGAGGACGGGACGGTGAAAGGAACGCATAAAGGTCTGATTATCATAGTTATTATGCAAAGCCTTTGCATTAAAAATGTCTTAGTGTTCTTGTCTCCTGCTTGTGGTTCTTCTACAGGTTGGTTTACGCTGACCCTGGGCCAGCGGGCGAGGATAGGTGGCCAGAAGGATGCCTGGTTTGTGGTCGATAAAGATATTGTCACCGGCGATGTGTTTGTGGTGAGAATATCGTTTTTGTTTTTTCACCTCAGTTTTATGGAATTGTACTCAGATTTTATGTGACAGCCCTACAGCTGGATGATATGGCTGAAAAAATGTATCACAATACAAGTGTTTTGTTGCTAGGTGACCCAAATGGTGAATAAGTTAGTTGACGCTGCCGGCGTTTCCTCGCTAGACGTGAGAGGTTGAGAAGCTAAAGTCTT
Organism: Xiphophorus hellerii; assembly: GCF_003331165.1. NCBI lineage: Eukaryota > Metazoa > Chordata > Actinopteri > Cyprinodontiformes > Poeciliidae > Xiphophorus > Xiphophorus hellerii. The sequence continues at coordinate 14,815,198 of NC_045688.1, read as the reverse complement.
TCCTCTGACTACATCCCCCAGAATGCTGTGTGTTTCTGTATCAGAATTCAGTGAAATCATTGAATATTCTATTAAAATTGTATTACCTATGATTTTGATCAATCGCGATGTAGATAGTTATTGATCTATTATCCAGCCCTAGTTAGACCAAAACAAAACATTGCAAAATCATAGTAAACTTTTATAAAGATACATTTACAGATATGGTATGTAGTTTGGCATACATACTATTGCAACAAGATATTAGTTTCACTAATGAAAGCAGTTGATTAGTGTCTCCAAAGCTCAAATAATGCTTAAACTACGACCCCAAATCGACCCCAAATCCCAGATTAGTTTGTTTTCTAACCTTACAGCCAGGCAGAGATTTAAAGAGGAATGGCAAAAGCAAATGAGGTGGATTAGCAGTCCTTGCTAACAACTGTTGGTGACATCCAGGACATGTTACTGTGGAATATTGTCTCTACTGCCCGGATATCGAGCAGTTAGTGTGTCATGAGACAGTCATACACCAGCAGTCTTCAGTCAGAGGCGTCTCGATATTTGTCGCAAGACTGACTGCTATCATAGAGCCTTATGAGTTACGACAACATCTACTTTCCTTTGGAATAAATACATTATTTTTGAATTGAATATAAATATGTATGAACACCTTTGGGAGCCTCTGTATGCTACACTACCCCACCCAGCATACCAAAAATGTAGGGCTTCACAATATATTATCACTAACATCGGTACAGGCCAATATTAGTCATTTTTTAACATGTCGGTATCTGTACAGACAGATATCGGTATTTATCAGACAGATAAATACTGATAATCTATCTGTCTGATAAATACCAGTATTGGACCTCTAAAACTCTTGTTGTATTTTCTTGAAATACAACAGGAAATACAACAATTTCCATACTGTTGTCATTTGTTTCTGGTGGGGAACGCGAGGAGGTTGGTCATGTGTTTTTTGTTGGTCATGTGACCATGATAGTGATGCAGCCAAGAATTATGGGGAGTTTAACTAAAGCAGTGGTGGTCGAAATAAATATAACATCGGTAAATATTGGTTATCGGTCACAACAGCAATGTTAATATCTGCCAAAATGTTCATATTGGTGCATCGCCACAAAAACGTATATTAAACGCCTCCTGTTTCAGGCTCCGACCACCAATCACCCAGCTCTCTTCCGTGACACGGCGCGGACCGACCGCTTCCACTGGATCGCCTCGGACCCGCCCGCGGAGCTGGTCAGGACCCAGATGATGGAGTGCCACTTCCGCTTCATCCACCAGATGGTGCTCAGTGAGTCTGGCCGCCTCAGAGCCACTTAAGGTGACGGCAAAGCGACGCAGACTCACTCTGAACGTTCTCCCCCTGCAGTTCCCTGCACCGTGACTCTGAACATGGACGGTTCGTTGTGGATTTCTCTCTCTCAGCCGGTCAGAGCGCTGACGCCCGGACAGGTATCGAGTCAAGCACCGCTCCAAGACTTTCCCTCCAATGTTGACTTCATGAAGCAGGTCTTTAACTCCAGTCGCTGGCTCTGTCCCTGCCTCAGTTTGCAGTTCTCTACAAAGGCGACGAATGCCTGGGCAGCGGCAAGATCATCCAGCTGGGGCCCAGCGAATTCACGCTGCAGAAGGGACGCGAAAGGCTAGTGGCGAACCGGCAGCAGAACAACGAGCCGATCCCCGATCCAGCTGGCTGAGATCAGAGATCAGTGCTCCGAGTGCGACCGTCTTGGATCTGCCTGTCTGGTACATTAGGTAGCACGAGGAGATGTTTATAGTGATTTTACTCAACCTTTCGGTCTCAGTGGTGTTTATTATCCAAGGATAAAACAGTAGGAGGAAAGAGTTACGTTTTGCTGCTAGCTGCTTCGATAAATCATCTGTATCCTTACATCAAAATGGAGACTTTATAGTAATAAGATGGTTTACTGAGAAAAAATAATACGTTTCTAGACCATACACTACTACTGACTTCTAAAAGGACACAGACAAAATATAAAGTGGACAGACGGTCCACTTTATATTTATTCTAAAACTGTATAATCTTGTGTAAATGTATTAAAAATGTGTAAAGTTATTTTTTATAAAAGAATCATGAAGGAACTACGACTCGAAACAGTGAAGTTCTGCAAATTATTTGCCGATGGAAAAAGTCCAGCATTTTTGCATGGAGACCAGCCGCGTCGAAGGGTACACCGCGCCTGCAGCAAAGCACGGCGGTGGCTTAGTGATGCTGGTGTCCTGAGGCGCCTCCTCCGGATCTGGAGACCTGCAGCACGCGGAGGGCGCGACTGATCCCATCCTGGGAGGAAACGTCACGTCGTCCGAGTTAGAGATGGTAGGTTGCAGTCATTTTGTTTGATGGAAGCACTGCACCACTAATAAAGCACGGTGATGGTGGATTGGCGATATGATATATATAGATATTTTTTTTAATTCACAGGACCTTGGTGCCTTTCGGTCACTGAGTTGCTTATGAACTCCTCTATATGCTGTTGTATAATGTGAAGTTATGTGTCTTGAAATAGGTCGTAAAGCAAAGCAACTATCTGAAACCAATCCAGAACAAATATCCATAAACCTAAAAAAAAAAAACTTAAACCAAGATGTAATCAGAAAGGGAGGATTGGACATAAAATTATCGCTGCAGCGTATTATCTGTGAAAGTGTTTTAAAACAATTAAACCTTGGGGTGTACTTAGTTTTTCCACCACTAGATTCTCCTTTTTAGTCCTCATCTCTCTTTGGTACCAAGTGAAACGGTTTCATTTTAATTGTAGATTGAAAGTGAGATACAGATCAGGATGTTTGTATGAAATGTTCTGATAAATCTGAACTGTAAATTTCTGTGCTTTCTGGCTCTAAAATAACTTTTTGGCGTTTTAGAAAAGCTTCCAGTCAATTGGCCTGTAATCTGCTCACTTTCATGGTAGTGTTTCTTTCTGCGATGTCACAGATGTAACAAACGGAGCTCATAAAAATGACTCAATAAAACTGAATGTTGACGGGATAACCCGGTTCCTGTTCCGAAGACGCAAGTTATCCTGCTTGGAAACAAACTGTCTTTTTTTTCTTTCTTTTTTTCCCTTTCTACTTTTTGTATGCCTTTGTGCATCAAACCACAAGAGGGGGCTGTGACACAAGATTCCCAACTGAAACTTTAGTTTGACAAGAACGCATTCTATTTTTAATGCAATTTTAGAGGGTTTTTTTTTCTATTATTAATCCGTCACTAAAAAAAACCACAAAGACTCTTTACAAAACTGCAGAAATCGAATAAAGCAAACTATAATTAAGTTATCCTAAGTCTACATTATTTTACAAATCTTTGACCCAAATATGTGATCCTGGTTTTATTTCAGAGAGGGGCCAGGAGGGAGTTGTGTAAAAGTATAAACATTAATGATTAAACCAGCGGTGCTAGTCCTTTTCCCTTTTAATATAATATAGATTTTTATCAGTGGATAAAAATGTATATTATGCATATAATCCAGTTTAGCCTGGGGCGTCGTTGACCTCTTCCACCCCATGGTGGCGCCACTGATCCTCTGTTCTTGTCACGGAAAGTTGTCAGTTTTATTCTAGGATTTATTTGTAACACCAGTGTGGATGAAATGTGTCCCCAACGCAGCAACAGACAATACATTCAAATAAAAATGCTAAATTGTGAGTTTTAACATAATGTGCGTACCTTGGTCATCTCTTTCGTGTTCGAAATGATTATCAAACCTATATTTGTTCTAACATGAGAATCAGTTATTTTGAAGTAATTAAAATTTACGGAAATGTTCATGTTTTGATACATTTCTAAGTGTGATTACAAGAATATTGTACATTTTAAGACAAAGCGGAACTTTTTAGAAATAAAATTTTCCGTAATTTTAAACTTCTATCTAAAGTGTCAGAGCAAATTAAATAGCATTCCAATTATTGACAAACTCAGCATAATCACAACTATGTAGGTCAGTGATGTAGCTACACTGTAGGTTTATGTTGTATAAAATCTTTAATAAGAATTCTGAAGTGTGTCAAACTTATCATTTAGAAACTAGCACAGCAAATTAAAGAAATAGTCAAGTTTCTTTAAAAACTTGACTATTATTACTACTATTATATTTCTCAGTTCTTATGAACACTTAAAAGTTTAAAGTATATTAAATTAAATGAAACTAGCCACACGTGATGTCAAAGCAGAATCATTCTTAATGAACCTCATTAGCAGTATGATTACCAATATTGTATTTATCAATTCCCTGAAATCTTTAACGATGTAAAATCATTTTCAAATTTGAAATCTAGAGACTGAGTTGATTTAAAGTTACTGACCAGCTGATCTGCTCCAATCTTGCGCCTGTTGTAATGTGATTTATCCAATTATACAGGAAGCAGACATTCGTGTTTCTTCAGTTTGGTTTGCAAATGTTGGATTGTAAACTCCTGCAGCCTCCACACTACATTCTATATTTATTGTCAATGAACATTTGTTAGTAAAGACTATCTACACCACCGGCAAGACTCTTTAAACCTAAACTGACTCTTGATAAACTTCTGAGAAATACATTCAGTGAGAATTTAAGTGCTGCTTGGTTCGCTTGTGTCTCGGGCCGGCTTAGCAGACAGATACAATCCTGAAGCGCACTCTGAAAACTTCTCAGTAATGATACTTTTTCACTTTTATAGCTGCATAAAACTTCTGCAAAAGACGCGGCGCACAGGATTTTATTTTATTTACTTTTTTTAAACAATGCTCTTGTGCTCATTGGTCATCCTGCCAGCGGCAAATCTCCATCAGAAAAAGAAAAGCCCCCACTCGGGGGAACGCAGCAGGTTTATGGAAATAAGTTGAGGAGGAAGAGGGGAGGAGGTAGTGGAGGAGGAGATCCACGGAGCCATTTTGTACTCATTTTAAACTCAGTTGGCTTCACGCAGCCGCCGCGCGCTCTGGATACGCTGACACCATGGATACCGAGCGCCTTTTCCTGCGTTAAAACTCCACAATGAGGGATAAAAGCAAAATGCGGTGTTGGGAGAGTTAATCCATTACTGGAGCCCTTTCGGCGAACCTGACTGGGATCCGGCAGGTATCCGGGCATGGAGCCGGCGATGTGTAGGATTTGGATCTGTGTCCTGCTCGCGGTGCCGCTTGCGGGATGTTTGGAGATGCACCTTTCGGAGACTTTACAGCCCGGGAGCATTTTGGCAAACCTGTCTCTGGGACCTGGCTGGACGTATAACATCGACAGGACTTTATCTCCCAACTTCATCCAGACGCTTTTCCAAGTTGGGAAGCGCAGCGGGGTGATCCGCCTGTCCCGCAGGATTCAGTGCGCGCACACGCCGAGGAACCCAGCGCCTGTTTATTTCAGAGCAGGTTCCTCAACGTCCGGGGACGCGACCCTGACGCATTTTAACGTGTTTGTCCACGGACAGAACTGTTTTATTAAGTACAAGAGAAAGACTGAGCCGGACATTCACATTGAACACGTTTTGAAAGTGAGGTCAGCTTCCTGTTTACTCGCAGGTAAATTGTTATTGAATGTAAAGAAACTTTTGCCAGCATCCACGCAAAGTATAACCCTTTTAAATTCTAAATGTGTTGGAAATGACTTTGTTGCGGCGCTCATGCATGGAGATTTGTTCCTGGTCAACGACTTGTGCCTTGAACACAAAGAAAAGGTGGATTTGCACTGCACCCTGCATGGCTCTCCAGGCAGCAGGCTGTCTGCGCAGCTGAGTTTGACTCTGTCACAACATGAAAGTACCCACAGAAAGTCTGGCAAACTGATCCACAGGGGGAAGCGTCAGGTTAACTCAGGTCCGCGGTTCCAGATCTCCACCTATCAGGTGTCTGTCCCTGAGAATGAGCCCCCATACACACATGTCATCAACCTAAAAGCAGTTGATCCGGATGATGGCGAGGCAGGGAGGCTGGAGTACAGCATGAAGTCTCCTCAAGACAAGAGGTCTGATAATTACTTTCGAATAGATGCAAAGACGGGGAGCGTATCGACCATTCAGCAGCTTGATAGAGAACTAATGGACACACATGTTTTCTTAGTTTTTGCAACTGACAATGGCACCCCAAAAAGATCGACCAGTTCTATCCTGACCATCACAGTTAGTGACAAAAATGACCACAGGCCCGTGTTTGAGCAAAAGAATTACAAAATAAACATCAGGGAGAATGTGGAGGTTGGCTTTGAGGTGATGACCATACGTGCCACTGATGGTGATGCCCCCTCCAACGCCAATATGGTTTATAAAATTGTCAATGAAGACGGTATCAACTCTGTGTTTGAGATCGACTCCCGGAACGGCCTGGTGAGGATCAGGGAGCGGCCTGACAGGGAGACCCGAGCCCAATACAAGCTGATCGTTGAGGCTGATGACCAGGGCAAGGACCCTCATCCTCTGACCGCCACTGCCACAGTTCAGATCACTGTGGAGGATGAAAATGACAACTATCCCCAGTTTAGCGAGAAGCGGTACGAGGTACAGGTCCCAGAGAACGTAGCTGTCAACACTAAAGTTATACAAGTGGAAGCGACTGACAAAGACGAGGGGAATAACGCCAAAGTTCAGTACAGCATCATCAGCGGCAACATTAAAGGCCAGTTCTACATAAACTCGGAAAAGGGTGAGATTAATGTCATCAACCCTCTGGACTATGAGATGATTCGGGAGTATAATCTAAGGATCAAAGCTTATGATGGTGGCAGACCCCCATTGATGAATAACACTGGAATGGTAGTGGTGCGTGTGGTGGACATCAACGACAATGCTCCTATGTTTGTCAGCACTCCTTTCCAGGCCACCGTGTTGGAAAATGTTCCCCTCGGTTATTCTGTTATTCACATTCAAGCAATAGATGGCGATTCAGGAGAAAACGCTCGTCTGGAATACCGGCTCACTGACACAACACCTGGTTTCCTGTTCACCATCAACAACAGCACCGGCTGGATTACAGTTGGTGAAGAACTGGACAGGGAGACGACTGACTTCTACACCTTTGGCGTTGTGGCAAGAGATCATGGGAGGCCTGCTATGTCTTCATCAGCCATCGTAAGCATCATGGTGCTGGACGTGAATGACAACGTCCCCGCATTTACTGAAAAGACATACTCTTTAAAGATCAATGAAGATGCCGTTGTGGGGACCAGTGTGCTGACCGTGACAGCTGTGGACAGGGACATTAACAGTGTGGTGACTTATCAGATCTTCAGTGGAAACACCAGAAACCGCTTTTCCATCACCAGCCAGAGTGGTGGGGGCCTCATCACCCTGGCCCTTCCCCTGGACTACAAGCAAGAGAGGCAGTACGTCCTGACGGTCATGGCGAGCGATGGGACACTCTACGACACGGCTCAGATTTTCATCAATGTGTCAGATGCAAATACACACCGGCCTGTTTTTCAGACCAGTGGCAACCTGCAGGTGCTTCTTGGTGAGGAAAAGCCTATAGGCTCTTTTGTGACTATGATCACTGCAACGGATGATGACACGGGGGAGAACGCTCGCATCACGTATGTCATGGAAGATAATGTTCCACAATTTAAGATAGACCCCGATACTGGTGTAATCACAACACAGATGGAGATCGATTATGAACACCAAGCGTCCTACACTTTAGCCATCATTGCCAGAGACAATGGCATCCCTCAGAAATCTGATACCACTTATGTGGAGATTAGAATTGAGGATGCTAATGACAATGCTCCCATCTTTAACAAAGATGTATACAAGGGGAGTGTACTTGAAGATGCACCTATCCAAACCAGTGTTCTCCAGATTGTTGCGTCAGACAGAGATTCTGACTCCAATGGAAGGGTGAGTTACACCTTTCAGGGTGGAGAAGACGGAGAGGGCGATTTCACCATTGAAACATATTCTGGAATAATTCGAACTGCTCGCAAACTGGACCGCGAGAACGTTGCTTTTTACAACCTGAAGGCGTTAGCTGTGGATAGAGGGCTTCCTCCTCTGAAGGCAGTTGTTTCTGTTAATATTTCAGTCCTAGACATAAACGACAATGCTCCGGTGTTTGAGAAGGATGAGCTTTTTATTTATGTGGAGGAAAACAGCCAAGTGGGGTCCGTTGTTGCCCAAATCACTGCCACCGACCCAGACGAGGGCACCAATGCTCAGATTATGTACCAGATTGTGGAAGGAAATATTCCAGAAGTTTTTCAGCTCGACATTTTTAACGGCAACCTCATCGCGCTCACAGACCTGGACTACGAGACCAAAACAGAATACATCATTGTGGTCCAGGCCACCTCAGCCCCATTGGTGAGCCGGGCTACAGTACACATCCGGCTAGTGGACATGAATGACAACGTACCTGTACTGCAGAACTTTGAGATCATCTTCAACAACTATGTCACCAACAAGTCCAACAGTTTTCCAACTGGAATTATTGGAAAGGTACCAGCCCATGATCCAGATGTGTCGGATAAGCTGCGTTACAAGTTTGAATCTGGAAATGACCTCAATTTGCTGCTGTTGAATGAAGACACTGGGGATCTGAGACTGAGCAGGGATCTGGATAATGACAGGGCTCTGGAAGCCCCCATGACCATTTCTGTCTCAGGTGAGTAAATGCCTCATTGTTTCAGTTCTACTTCTTGCTAAAATCACTGCTTATAAAGTTGGGTTTATGTTGGGTCAGTATTTCCAAACAATAATGGAAATGTTGCGTGAAAAACTCTGCAGGGCTCAAACATCCTTTTCTGTTGAACAGGAGAAGTGGCAAGTTTCAGGTGTAGCATTGAGTGCAGGATCAGTTAAAGTGTTGGCTGCAGGCTCTGTGCTGGATCCGGTTGTGCTGCTTTCTGGGTGATGAATCCATTGTGTGCAAGTGGTTGGTTTGGGTAATAAAAACAAGGTGCTATTATCTGGGGCTACTCTTGTAGCTGAGCTGCTTTGTTGTTGCACTCATGTGGTTTGGTGTCGAAAGAAGGAGCTCAAGTATGCCAAGGATTTATTTCCCTCATTTTTTGGTCTTCTGCAGAAGCACTGCAGGGGGGGAGTTTAATGGACATCTTGTGGCAAGTTGTTCGCAGAAGGACTTGCTTTGCATACTTTCTTGCACTGGATTTTTGAGCTAAAGTTGAAAGAAGTGTCTGGAACATGGGTTCTGATCTTTAGGCATTCTTCCTGCAAGGTCATGTAGAAAGAATTTACTCTAAGTATCTTTTTTTTCTAAGACAGAAGCAGACTTTGTTCTTTAAAGTTAAAGATTAGTGAGATGCAGGTACTTGGGCATTCTCACTTTAACCAGCTGGACTCACTATGGCAGAAAATCTCTAACATTAATAAGGCAGATACATAGAGTAGCTAACCTGTCACCCACTGGCAGCTGATTGCTTTAACATCCCTCTTTTTTCTTTTCTTCTATTTTCTCACTCTCCTTCTTTCACCTTGACTTGCTCTCACACAGCACAGAAATAGGCAAACAATTCAACACAACTAAAGCTGTTCATTCATCTTTCTCTCACTGTGTCACCCTGTCATGTTTCTAAGGACAGGAATGCCAGTATATTAAATGCGCGTAATAAACTGAGAAACTGTTCCAGTCCAGGGTGCATTAGGGAAACCTACATTTCCGGTCGCATTTTCTAAAGCTAGAAATGTGCTGGCGGATATTTTCTCCTGGTTTTCCATGTCTAGGTTTGGGACAAAACCATTGGCATAATAATGAACTGACCCCGTAGACCATTTTGTGACTTTCACTCGAGGTCCACTCTTTTTGTCTAACAGTAATTTTTTCTGATTGACCCACACTTTGTTTTTGTCTTAGGAAAAAAGGTAGATTGGCTCTCTTTCTGAGTGCTTTATGGCAGTTGACCCTCAGAGCATCCTAGGCAAGCTACTCACCAGGTTATAAGCCTTATAGCCCTCATTCAGGGCCTCCTGATTCATGCTTGTCAATAACCAGCCGAACGAGCTTTGGTGTATCCTTGACAACAGGGGCCTCTTGATTGTCCCTGTGGGGGGGCTTGAACCCCTTTGCTGTATCACCTCTTTAGAAGTAAGCATGTGTTTCTGCACAATTTAACAGATGTGCATGAGACACTAAGGAGACATCCTAACGTTAACTTTTTTAGGGTTCACTCTGATGTCAAGTGCTTAGTAATTATTACTTGATGCTTTGACCTCTTGACCCATGTGTCCAGGGAGAGGAAAGCCCAAGGGGACTTTTATGCAATCAGGATTTTAACAAGCTCTAAGAGACTAGACACCAAATGTGTTCTGAAATCTTTTGAATTGAGTTCCCTCTAGCTGCCTTGGTCAAGAATTACATTTTTGTTTCCTCCTGGTTATTGTTTTGACCTTTTCTTGGTCACTGCTTTAGAGACCTTTAGTCATCCTCCATGCTTAAAGCCTGCCTAAATACAGTGAAATGTCTTGGTTTTTACGCCTGCAATTGGGAGAAGGGAGCATTGATTTTTTTTTCTTTCTGTTTCAAGAAGATTATCTGTTACTGGAAATTTAGCAGGGCTACCCTTAAATGCATGCAAAAAATACTTTGCAGAGACTTTTATCATTGGGAGTACCAGGCCTGAGAACATTTTTCTAGCTTTTCCCTGAAACACAAGACAGCCCTGATAACTCTAAGATTCACTTGTTTAACATACTTTCATAGCCACAACACTGCTCCATCTGTCCCCTTTCTTCATCAACGTGATATGTGTGTGTGTGTGCGGGCGTGGGTGGGTGTGTGTGTGTGTGTATGGAAGATGGTAGCTCAGCGGTTTAGTGGATAAAGGCTGTGTGTAGGAACACACCCTGCTTACCCTGCTTGTCATATTTCACTTAAAACCTCTGGCGTTTTCTCTGTTCACTGATAGATGGGTATGAGACATTTTCAGAGCATTTTCTGCTTGCTATGCCGATGCACTAACTAAAACTGTGATTTTAAGTTTGTGTCAAAAAAATTGTAGTCATCAAAATGACCTCTTGACCTCACCTACACTAGTAATTTGCTCCTAAGGTGGGCCTTACTTTAGTTAAACAAAAGAAAGTATGTAGAAGTTAAGGGCAGATTTTGATCTCCCTCTGTTTATTTAATCCCTCTTTGACTGAGTAATCAGGTCTGATGAGGTATTGATCTCGTATTGGAACCCTTCAGACTAACGTGCTTCTCTTTAGGAAGCATCCTGGATTGACGGGAATGATGAGGGCTACTATGGAAGCATGTGCAAACAGGCTTTAGGTGGAGTTTTAGAAGAAACGCTGCATCGGGAGATTGTTACTTAAACGATTAAGAATGACTGATGCTATGTAGCCTTTTTCCACCCGCTCTGATCTCTCCTTTTGCCTCACCTTCAGTAGACGACACGGCATGATGCTACACGCACTCATACACCCCACCGCTCCGCTCCCCAGGCCTCCCCTCTCTTTTCCCTATAGGGCTTTTTTTATTGAAAAAAAGCCCTATAGGGATTTGAGTTTGCTTCTTAATCCCATTGGAGAAGCTGTATAGCTCAGCTTTTTTGAATTTCTTTTCACCACCCGAACCCAAGCAGCACTTTCTCTGCCGCCTCCCAATCCCTCTTTTCTCAAAATGCATAATTAGATTTTCACAGAGACAAGGAACTTTAAGCTTATGTCAAATTCAAGCCAAGAAAAACACTGTTTTCCGTGAGCACACCCAGTTTCCACAAACTCCGGGAAGCATCAGATCTTTTTACACCAACAGACGAGTCTCTCTTTGCTCTTTGGTCTCGACTATGTTTTGTACCTTGAGTTAATTTTGTGTTTTTATTTAAACTTTAGACCTGCTAAATCAACTCACTCACTGTTTACAGTGACTCGAAAAAATATTTATACCCCTTAAATCTTTTCAAACTTTGTCACATTTCACCAAGAAGGGGAAATATGTGTTTCAAAGGGTTCTGGAAAAAGAAAATCTAAAAGTTATGTAAATTTGCATTCGACCTCCTTACGCACTGCTTTGTAGAACTGCCTTTTATGTCAATTAAAGCTATTAGTAACTTTACGCACATATCAATTTCTATGTAGATTTTAACCTGTCTCACCAGAATACTTTCTTTGACATGCTTGCTGAGTCCCCAGCACCTTTTTCTTCCTCTTGTTGGTGTGTCTGACACACACCATGCCCCCTGATTTGTGACCCTTCATGTTGAGGTAGCAACGGGGTGAGCGTGCATCAGTGAACTGTCAGAAGACTCTCTTAATTAATTTACTGTAAGTTGAACTGCAGATTTATGGCTACGATCAGGGAGTTATGAAACAGTTGAGTTATTGGCCTTCGCAGGAAAAGACAAGTTAATCCCCGCATGAGTCAAAGAACAGAGATTAGCTTCCAGGGCTTCCCTTTTACTGATGGGTGAAAGGGGTTCACAGACAGCGGGAACCTCTTACTTTTGATGGCTTAACATGTGTAGTAACAGGTATTACTGTAAGTGATCACGTTCATCCCGTAGCTATTCCCGTCTCCTCCCCTTTCTCTTTCTGGCTTTAGTTTTTTAAAAGATTTTCCTACAGTACCTCTCACGTCATTCCCAACGTTTTCCTGTCCTTGTCCATGGAAACTTCCCACTCGGTCATCATGCATCACCTGGAGCTTGTTGTTCCCCTCCCATGTGTGGCTGCCAAGGCCGAACATGTGCTTAAGGTGATAGGAGCTAATTTGATTACAGCTCACATTAGTTTATTATAAGGCCGCCTGATGTTGGCGCTTTGTCTGTGAGTCCCTTCAATCCTTCACTTTCTGAAGCAGCTTTATCCTGTTATGGATCACGAGGGGCTGGAGCCTCTCCCAGCTGTCGCTGGGCGAGAAGTGGGGTCGACCCTGGACAGGTCGCCAGCTGATCCCTGAGCCCGGCTGGGTGAATTGTTTTAAAAACTCTACTTCTGCCTCAGAATGTATCCTGATCTTTTTTTAGGGGGGGACCGAATGATGCTTTCAGGTCAAAGATTCAGTGGGGTGATTATCTTCTGGTTGGCTCTACTAAGAGTCAGACACGTTCAACTGATGTTTTTTTTGTTGGCCACCAACGTGACCAGTAAGAACAAACTCCTCTAAAAGAACGGTGTTTGTTGTCCTGCAGTATGTAGTTGTGTCTCTGTGCCAAGATGACTGATTTAAGTAGTCAAATTACTTCCTCAGGTTTTCATTGAGGTATTTAGAAGTCTGGCGGCAAACAATAAGATCAGTTGTGTTGAATCAAAAACTTATCTAAAATCATGCTGGAACAAATAGGCCTTACTGATTTATTATTTGTCTCCATTTTTCTCTGCAAAATAGCTTAATTTTACTGTGGTTGGATGGAAAGTGTCTGTGAACATCAATTTAGATGTTTTATGACAGATTCTTTGCTGGATTAAGGTTTGGGCTTTGATTAAGCCTTTTTTTTTTTTTTTTTAGCCCTGGCTTTATCATTTAGGTTGTTCTGCTGGTGAAAGCTGAACCTCCTCCCCAGTTTGAAGTCTTTTAAAGTTTCTAACATGTTGGCCAATATTTAGCTTTATCCTCCTTCTGTTCTGCTTGCTGAGTTTCGGGCAAAATTGGTTGTTTAAGAAGAAAAGGAACAGAGAATGTCAATTGAAAAATAGTCTGAAAGTATATTAAACAAATTTTTAAGTGACCATTGGCATCATTTGACATTGTTTCCTTCCAAAAGATATCCAAATCATTTTTACACCAAAAGCCTCTCGTAAAACATCCTCTAAATTTTTCAAAGACGAGTCACTTTGAATAAAACTATCAGTTAAATTTGTGTAATTTAATAGACAGTCACACCTAAAAGCTGTGTCACATGTAGCCTCAGCTTCTCACAGCAGCTGATCCCATTAAAGCTGAAAAGACGCTGTCTGGAGAGGTAAACGAAACAGGAAAGAGACACAATAGCTCATTCTATCTCGGCTTTAAAAATGTGCTAATTCCCTTTTTTTTTTTTCCTCTTAAGCTTTGCTATTTGAAAGATAAAGCAAGCCAGATTTTTTTCTGTTCTTTGTCACTTAACTCTGTTTCCTTGTTCAATAAGATAAATTCACTCATAACTAGTGCTTTATTTACATTTACTGCTTATGTCTGTCCATGGGAAGAGTTTATGTTTTGCTTTGGGGGCTTTGGAGTTTCCTGGTTGTAGATTGGAGTTGGAAGTGTTAATACTAGAGGATCGGTAGTGGTCACTGCTTCCCTCCATAGTTGTTTGAATTCTTGATTACCAGCCAGAGAGTCCTGAGGTGTCTAAGGATCTAAGGATATTTGCTCCTTGGGCTTTGAGAAGTATTATGGACACACTGAGCAGTATGTGGTATCTTTTTTGTGTTCAGTATAAAGACAAGACTATGCCTCATGACTTCTGTGCTGAAATGTGAAAATCGGACCATTTTTATTGATGTGGCTTGAGCCATTTTTCCGCCACCGTTTCGCTCTTAATCCGCAAACTCCTTTCTCAATATCAGTGTTTTGTTTGGAGCCCGGATGTCCGCTTCTTGTTCTGGCTGGAAAGTGAGCCGCAAAGCGCACCGTCTTCCCTTCATCTGTCGTGTTTGCTGCCGGGATTTCAGAGTCGGCTTGTTTGTCTGCCAACACCTCCACCTGCGGCTCGGGTTAAACGGAGTTAAAGATGGGGAAACACGTGACGGGCTTTGTTTTTCTGAGCTTCATTTTATGATACAGTTTTCTTGTTAGCTGAATATTTGAGCTTCTTTTTTCCCCAAGTGGAATGATAACTTCAATTGATTTTAAAAACAAAACTTAAGAGCATAAAGTTGGATTTGGTATTTATTTCTCCAACTAAGAACATAAAATACACTTTCAGACTGATAAATATGCATACGTCTACAGTAATAATCTTATTAATTCATATAATTTTTTTAACACAATCCATATTAACACAATAAATATTTAGTATAGCTGATGTCAAGAGTTTCTACAAGCATAACTAGCCGAATTTTGTAATCTCAAAACAAATTTGAAATGAGCTTGAGGTTGGAGCACATTTACTCTTGATCTGATTTAAAGTTTAAAAATGTGAAGGCATACCTAGATTTGAGTGACACTGGTAAAAAAAACAGACTCACAACACAATGCTGCCACAATCTTTGACAAGCGGTGCAATGTTTTTAAGTTTGAAAGCCTCTCCAGACATACGCCTTTACCACTTTCGTTGCGTAGATCAATTTTTGTCTCGTCTGGACATAAAGCTATTCTCCAAAAGTTGGTTTGTACATGTGGGCGGCCGCAAGTTTCAGTCGAGTTTGAAGTTTAGGGGGACGAGTTTCTGAGTTTATGGCAAAGTATAACCGCCTTTGCTCAGGATAGTAACGTATCATTTTGGGTCAGATGGTTGAAACGCCGGCTTCGTGGATGTGCCAGCTGTCATAAACGCACATTGAAACTGGTTTAGCGATCAATAATGTATGCCAACGCTACACTTTGGGAAACTTGTGGGCGATGTCCAGGTCAACAAACCAATCAGTTTAAATGATCTCTACCAATTCTGCAGATAAAATCTCTCCAATATCTAGCAAGAATCTTGAATAGTCGTCTTTACTTGGTTTGTATGCATTAGTTCCAAACTTGATATACATATTTTTGATTCCCACGATGAGTGTTTTAACCTCGGTATGCTGTGAGACTCTGATTTAACCAACTCCAGGAAGTTTTGGGGTGACGTTGGTGGGTTGGGGGAGGTCGTCTGTGATTGTAACCAGACACACCTCTCTCTCTCCTCCTCTGTCATTCTCCCACTCAGACAGCACAGTACTCGTTATTGTCCCTCTCAGCAGGGGGTCAAGAGGAGCTTTGCAGCCCGCCAACGGCTCACGAGTGTGACATTACATGCGTCACGAAGTGCAGTGACCAGCTGCTGGAATGTTAAGTGGCGGCGATGTACACGTTTCGGATCCTACTATTAGTGCAATCAAGAGATAATGAGTGGCGAGTTTCTTCTTGTGAGCTTTGGAGTGCTTCTAAAAGAAAATCAAGGAACAAAAACTGAGTTCTACTTCTGTCTCAAAAGGAAGATGCTATTGTTTAATGTCCAGAATTTAAGTATATCCCAGAATTGCTTGGAGGTTTCAAAGCAGCTTAGCTTGCAACAGTCGGCTACCTATTCCTCTTAAAACACACAACTTCGGCTTCTTGATGCTGCGAGTTTTAGTTTGTAGATCTGGAAATAGCAAACACCTTTACTGTTTGGAATGAGAAGAAAAGTCTGCAGTCCACTGCCTAACACATGCTGCTCGTGACTTGGAAAGTGTAGTTTTAACGCCATCGTCTCCCTACTAGACTAGACTAGTAATACAGGTACTGATAATACAGTACCTGTATTATCAGTGCATTAGCATGGATAATACAGGTACTAGGATGAAATGTCAAACGGCTTACAGACAGACCAATATCTGTTCCATTGCTTAATCCAGAGCTTAAACTACAACATGACTCTTGACCAAAATTCAATCCAGAGGGATATTACAGGACTGATAGAAGCAATTATTATTTAAGGCATTCCAACATCATGAAACTTTACTGAAAATCCTTTGTGTTGTAGTTGGCTGAGAACACTCCTTTTATCCGCACCTCACCGTAATTGTGTACGTGTGAAAGCAAATCCTTAATTGGTGCTTCAACACTGATCCCTTAAGAGTTGATATTGGAGTCCACAGCTGGACTTGGTGCCAGATTGTGCTTTGAGACGTCTCAGTTTTTGTCCTTTCCGCCTGGTGACAAGTGTGATCTTGACAGTTAATAGCGTGTGTGTGAGGGTGTGTGTGTGAACTTGTTAATGAAAGCTCCTTACCTAAACTGTTGACACTTTTTATGTAGCGAAAAGGGTAAAGGCTGGGAATTTTGGGTTTTTTAAAAAAATTTTATTTGTATTTTTTTGTGTGGTCGTCCATACTCTTGATAAAATTGGACTGCAGTCAGACTTGAGTGTGAATGGATGAATAACATGCATATGCATGTTATTCTTTTTAACATGCCTAATGCATCTTAAAAATGTTAGCATTTTTAGCATGTTCAAAAAATGGCCTGTTTATTTGCATGAGAATTGATGTCAATACTCTTTATGACCTAAAAATTAACTTTTGACTTTTTTGATAAGGCAGGTAGTTAGTGAAGTGAAGTGAGTGCAACTTTATTGTATTCGCGTTCCCAAAACTCACTGTCAGTTTTACTGAATTTTTGCTTTTTTTTAACATTTATTTTAGAATTAAACATTAAACCCTCTTTTCAGTGCCTATGTTTCTGATCCCTGAAAATCTCAAATTTACGGAGTCTGGAGTAGGACCTTTGATCAAATCAGACTAACTCAGAGAGTAGATCATATTTAGTTAGATTAAAAAAAAAAAAATCACTTCCTTGTAGAAGAAATAAACAATTTCGGAATATTATTTGAAATTATCAACGACTAAATCAGGTATGAAATGTCCCCCTGTTGGATAATAATTGCTGCTTGATGAAACGAAATCTTCATGAGCTGAGATACATGCTGATCCCGGGTCCAAACATGATCTTTAGGTTTTTAACTAGCTTTTAACATTGATTCAGTACCATTTTGACATAAAACATGCATTACACAGAACTCAAATTGCCACTGCTCTTGCTCAGGGGCACATCTCCGGCCTGTATGTTGGCTGTCACAGAAGGATTTGAACCCCGACGTAAGCCTTGCTCCGCTGCTGTCAGCGTGGGTATCGCCTTTCAGGCCCCCCGACAACCTTTGACCTCCCAACTTTACAAGTTGAAGTGCAGCGATACAGGCGCACACTTGCACACACCTAGACTGCGCATATGCGAGCAGATCCAAGAACTGACTCTGGCCAATGGACCAATTAGTCCAGCAGTAGAACTTCACACCGCACACTCAGAGTATCGCAGTGGTTAGAAGGCAACGCAGCTTACTCCACACCCTGGGTCACACTTGGCTCCTACAGGCGGATTGGCTTAGGCCTTTAAGCATTTCAAAGGAACAGACTAAGACGTGCGGATTGAAGCTTTGTGTGTTTCCTCCAGCAGCCTCGGGTCATGTCTTTTGACAGAGAGCGCGTGAGGGAGAGATGAAGACAGAGGGAGCTCCGAGGTGTACCGAGTTTGGCTAGGCCTTTTGATGACATGTCAAGATTCTCCCTTGAACCAAGACGTCGTCTTGTTACATTTTGGATAGGGTGACTAACTCGCGTACTCAATACCACCCAGCAGTCTGCTCAGACGCATTTGCACTTACACAATACACTGGTACCTGTCTTCATGCACCTCTAGATCCAGATCACAAAGCTGCTAGCTGTGGGCCTTACAGCCGTCGACCTTTTCCCCTGGAGTGTTAAGGGCAAGTTTCACACAAAGATCGCTTCCACCTTTTATTTGGGGCACAGAAACTGCCTTGCCCTTCCAAACTGTCTCTAGTTACTAGTAGAAGGTGCTTCATCCTTCAGGAGTTTTTTTTTTTGTTTTTTTTTTACAAAGCAAATGGCAGTGCCTCAAAAACAAAAAAAAAAGCCAAAGGTTTCAGAGATTTTCTTGTT
Source organism: Xiphophorus hellerii (assembly GCF_003331165.1). Taxonomy (NCBI): domain Eukaryota; kingdom Metazoa; phylum Chordata; class Actinopteri; order Cyprinodontiformes; family Poeciliidae; genus Xiphophorus; species Xiphophorus hellerii. The sequence continues at coordinate 14,796,688 of NC_045688.1, read as the reverse complement.
GGGATCAAATCAAATTGTTTCTCTTTTGCTCTATAAGAGCAAGTTTTTAGTATTTTATTCTTCCTTACAACTGTGTTAACACTGCTGACTAGATTGGTTCTCAGGCATGGGGACTTTGGGTAAGAAAATGATCCCACCAAAAGCATGTAAGCTGTTCTCCTATTCTTAGCATAAAAGCAACAGAAAACTTTTTCAGTGCATAGCTGGTTGTTTTTGGCTGACTTTGTGTAGCTCCATTTAGAAACACAGTTCATTTAATGTTCCCAGGTGGTGCTTATAAATAATGTTGGAGATTAGACGCATGGCTGCCGTTTAAATGACTATTTGATCATTCAGATGAGAGGTTGGAGGTGTTGTGAAGAGCATGCACAATCACAGGCTGATGCCATCATATGTGAAGATAAACTGAATCCCCGCTGTATGACTTTAGACTGAAAAAGAAGCAAGACCAAAAACCTACTGGGATATTTTTAGCTCTTTGGGAAACCCAACCAGTTCTTTACTGTAAGTTTGTAGACTCTCTTAACAGAAACAACCCTAGCATCAGCCTTGCTCTTACACAGACAGTCGTGTTGGAAAAACCCTGTCAGAAATGTGTATTAGATTTGCAGTAGCATTCCTGACGCCCCTTTGACAATGTAGAACAAGGAGCCACAAAGCACGCCTCTGTCTTTGTCTCATGTGATGTTTGAAAATAAGGTACTTGCTGCCGTCTACCTTTGGCAGCGCCGTTATCAAATTACATCTTGGATAACAGTGAGGAGTTGGCTTTTTGAACAGAGTTTTTCTTTGCTTTAATTTGATGCGCAGGATCTGTTCATGTTGCTGGCAAACATCTACATAACAGGCGAGAGACTTTCTCTTTTTATTCAATCACTGATTATTCTGCTCTAAGTCCTGACACAATCAGGATTCTGTTTTCGAGGTAGAAAAATATAGACTAAAACTGAGTTCAATGATATTTATGTGTTGCTTCTAAAGTGCATGTATCCATCATGTTTTGTCTCTTTTCTTTGTCTGCGTTTTGTCAGACTGCACATCCCAGGTTCTTGACCTCAGGTTATGATCATTTAACATGTAAAGCAGAGGTTATCATTGCTACAGCTCCATGTCTCCAAATAGAGGTCTTCTCTGAGTACTTCATCTTTCTGCAATGTCATCTGAACTGTCTTGCACACAATGAAGATTGAACATGTCCCTACTTTGCAATGCCTTGCTGAGGTCTTTATATTTCTTGAACCTGTTTACAGCTTTTCACAACCACAAAATTTCAATGTGTCTTTAGTGGGTTTTTATGTGATTGACCAACATGAATTACTGTCATTTGTATTCAGTAACCTATAATCTTATAACCCTATAAAACCAAATAAAGCTAATTAGTTTCAGTAGACACTTGATTGAAGTGTAGTTTGATCTCAGTATAAATTCAGCTGTTCTGTGAAGGTCTTAGGTTCTTTTTTTAAGAGAACATTAGTAGACAAACAGCGTTGTGAAGACCAAGGAACATGTCAGAGAAAGTTATCGATGTGTTTGAAGCGGCGATGCAACATTTGAATGTTGGTCTCAGTTGCTTCCATAACAAATAAACTGGGGGGGGGGGGGCGGAATACAAATCCACATACTCCCTTTTCAGATTTTTATCTGTTAAATTGTTGCAGACATGGCTTTATTCATTTCCAACTCTTTCAAATGTTTTTTTTTAATGTTTCTTCATCTTCTGACTATTGGTTATGACATATTTTCTTAATGGGTGAGTCATTTAAATCGGAACCTCAGCAAACTGGTTAACGGTTAGCCCCAAATCATTTGCACATAGCAGTAATCATTTACATCCTTGCGTCTCTTGTATGAGGAAACGCAGGCTGCGTTGTGTGTGCCGGGTACAGAGAGAGGTGTTGAAGCCAAGACTGGTAGAGCCCGGTTCTCACATCCAGGAGCCTGAGCTTCATTTGCGTTATACGCCCCCCCTTTGCGATCAGTCACTGTATGCGGGAAGACCGCTGCTTGATGTGGCAACATGAGTGTGTTTGCCTTTTACTGCTGATTGACCATATTCTGAGCCCCTACAGAGCACTCTATAGCACTTTATAGTCGTACAGAGGATGTTGGTATGTGCTAAGAGTCACACTGGTTAGCATGGAAGCATGAAAAACATTTAATTCAAGACTTAGTGTGAATGAGAAACCTCTTTATGTTTTTGATTGTTTTGTACCCTATTTTTGGGAGCAAGAAATGGAGCCTTGTGCCACAAGACGTATCATACCAATAACGTTGTACGTTTGGTTTGGTTCCTGTTTTTAACTTTTAAAGTAATTTTCTCGATCGTACTGTTAAGAAAATGTGGCTCGGTGATTTCAGTGATTAGTATCCGTCGACCAGTAGAAGGTTGCTTAGACTGCAGAGTCAATCGTCCCAAACAGGAATTAGAAACAAAATAAACAGAAGCTGTAATGCAAAGTTCTTAGGAAAGACTGTACAATTACCTCAATTATACTGATGACGTGGGTATTTTAAGCAAGAAAATACTCAACTATAATTCAAAACGAAGAGCTATCCCATAGTTTCTGTGTATGTATGCAAAATAGTTTGTCTACTGGTGTAAAAAGGACAAAGTCGCAGCATGAGGTGAATGGGGGAATATTCAAACTGCTTCAGAGCCAAATAAAACACATCAGTGGTGTGTGATTCCCTCTTGGTTTAATTCTGTTTTAAGCATCGCTGCTACTGAATAACTAATCATAGCTGAAATCCAGTGATGTGTTTTGTCCTGATGGACTTCATTTAAGGTTGTCCAGTATGTGTCAAGATGGTGGTCTGTTCTTGCTTGAAATCCGTGGACCGGTTGGTCACATGGACAGTTTGTCATCACTACATTACATCTTTGACTTACCAAGGTGGCTAACCTTAAAAGGGAACACACATCAGGAGCTCTAAGGTGCATCTTATCAAGTGCCAAGACAGTTTTATTTGAAGCAGCCATGCTATTGAATAGAACAGGTTCAAGTACTATTATTGGGTCTTACAATTTGGAGCAATGACTGACCAGATTCCACTAGTGTGTGTCATGGCTTCTTGTTTACTACTGCCAGGCGTAATAAATGTCAATATCTGATGAAATTACACATTACCTGGTTGATTCGCTCTAAGATTCAAACACACGTAATTGGCATTTTCTTATTTTCTTCCTTTTTTGCGACATTTTAAAGGTTTGTTCAAAATTCACATAACAGATGGATGGAAACATAGCTAAATCACCATCAAAAGGCTGGTGGTTGGTATTAGTACTTTCTCTTTTAAACTTTCTAGGTACTCTCTTACATATTTCAATGTGTTGTCAATTGATTTCAGAAGATATTTATTTCCTCTTAGCTCTTCTTTTGTTGTAGAATTATCATAGCTCCTGATTTAAGCAGCTACGGTAAGATTGTGATTTAAGCTCTTGCTGTTATTGGTTTGCAGTCCCTTTTGCTCAGTTTTCGAAGGTTGCTGTTTCCGTGATCTTGGTTCTCAGCAGTACATCTGATTCTGAATGTGTGTTATGGACTACACTTATGTACAGCTGAGATACCCAGAGGCTCAGGCAGAATACTTTCTAAGCTCAGTCATGAGAAAGATGTTAGGAATGAGTCTGTTCAGCTCCACATTTCAGTGCTTAGAGATTTGCTGCTGATCCCGGGCGGACAGCTGCCGCTCATATCTGACATACTCCCAGTTGCCCTGAAACACAACCACCACCAAGCCTTTATGCTCATATTTAAGTAGAGAGTTAGCAGTCTAGGGCTTCCACTTGTTACGGAAGCTAGGAGGACAAATTCTGTAATATGTAAAATGTTCTCCAGAAACACAGTGGTTCTTCTGTTAGTTTTTCATTAATGCAAATACTGAAAGGAAGACACATGGACACACGTCTCTCGCAAGTCAGAACTGTGCCAATGATGCCATTGGTTGTTTCAACGCATTTTATGCATTCATATATCAATTTACTAACACGGGTTGCACTCTTTAGTGAAAAACACATATCAAGGACTGCAACTAAGCAGTTACCGGTAATTGCTAAAAGCTAACACTGCATTTTGAACTGGTTGAGAGCCATATTGGATTAAAGGTCAAAGTTGTCAGCCTCCATGTACAAATGAAAGTTGGAGATCTGCTTGTTTAAAAGATACTTCTTGGCTAGAAAAGTCCAAAAATTAGTGATTTAAGGTCTCAATGTGACAAATGTTTTATTGTGGAGACATTATAAATTTTTTAGTTGTGGGATCAAGATCTTAGATTTTTGTATCTAGGTATTAAAGGAAAGTGAATAATTTGGTAATGTGAAATTATTTTTTCCTTTTTCTTTTCATTTTTAAATGATAGAGATTGTGGAACAAAAGTCATGTCTCATCTTATTTCTGGGGAAATATTGGCTGAAGGGAGACTGTTTAGGATTAATGGTTAAACATACTCTTTTGGTGATGGAAGTAGCTTTAAGTATCATACAAAACAATACATGATTGGTTAAGCTGCCACATTCCCTACACGCTGTGTATTCTGAGAACATGCTACCATGAATCAAGCCCTCCGAGACAGACTTTATAAGACGAGAGCGGAGCGATGTGGTTAGTGGTTGCGGTTTTGCTCCAGGGGCGCCGCTGGTTTGCACCTGCGCTGATCGTCATTTGCCACACACATCCACGTGTAACACGCTGACTGGAGCTGCCACCCATCCATACATGCTTCTTAGTTAGGAGAGGACGGAACGCTTCAGGGCTGATAACATGGAAATGCCCTGTTATTACGAAAGCGATGACAGCCGCTTTGGGCTTGTATCACACCGGCATACCTCCGGATGTGCGTAAGCCGAGGTGTCTCGTGTTGTGCTGTATTACAGCGAGGTTTCAAAATGTTCGACACTTTTTAATTTACACATTGTGAACCACATAATCTATGCTTTGTCTTGCACCAGCCTGCAAAACCTGCTGGAAATTGAGGAAACATTTCCATAAAAAAAAAACAAAAAACTTCAAACTATTCCATAGGAAGGCATGTAAAAGTGGTACTGTCATTTTTTGTTCCTCAGTAAAATGTTGTAATTGTTTGTTGCTTTCATAAAATTTACCAGATGCTAGATGCTAACCAGTTCCTTGGGAGGTGTACCAAAAACAAACAAAAAAACCAAAACAAAACGTCTTTTCTCATTTAAATATGATGGCATTGAACTGATATTTACATGTGTGAATTTGAACTTTTTGTCTTGTACAGTACCTTGATATAACTTTTCTTGTGAATTACTATATAAATAAAGTGAACCCATTAAGCTGGAGAACTATACCGAACCATTTACAGTACAAATGTTGGATTAGACCCTTCTTCCTCTTTGGAAAAGATGTAACAGGCCACCTAGATGTAGAAGCCGATTTGAGAGTGTGGCTGCTGAAAAATGGTCCACAACAACAGATTGACGACCCTTGTTTGTGCCTCATTTCGAGTTCACATTTTCTACAAACCAGGTATCAAATGTCGGTATTCCAGTCGGGACCGCAGGAATGATTTCACCTCCGAGCGGGACCGAGAAACATTCTCATAATTAGTACGTATTTCGCTGCTTGTCAGAATGCGTGCATGTGCAGTCTTGCACACAAACATGCTTATCTAAGTGTGTGTTTTGCTTTGGATGAAACAGCTTAACTTGCATACTCACACTTACGCAGTCATTCTCAAAATAGGGCAAAGATTACGTTCCAATTCTTTTTTATTGTTATACCAGTGGCTTTTAGATCCACGTCCAACAACCAGGAGAGCCTTGGGTCGACTGTTCTCCGCAATCCACTCATTCTTCTCTGCTGCTGAGATCCTCAAAACATGTCGCAGCACAACCAAAAAAAAAAAAAAAAAAAACCCTCAATGACCCTAATTTCTTCAAAGGTGTCTACGTTCTGCACTGACTGAGGGAGGGGTTCTGAAACCGTAATTCATGAAACTATTAGAATTAGTCTATTTGAGGCTAGACAAAATATCTGTGTGATGCTGGGAGACGTCCCCCCGAGGTGTAGCCGAAGCGGAAATTTACGGCTTTCCAGCCTTAATAAATTCCCTTCAGTTATTAGAGACAGGAGAGAGGATGGGGAGAAAGAAAAAAAACATTTTGAGGTGACAGGAATCATATTGGGTCCAACAAGATTACTGGTCTTCCAGCAGTGTGCGAGTCTTATAGGACAGATGAAAGAAGTTAATCTTTTTTCTTTTTTTTGGTAGTTCAATCTTTTATGGTTTACTTTTATGTTACTTTTTAGTAGGATCAGCAATTTAAAAAAAAAAGAGGAATCAACTAAAAACATACCGTACAGCTATAAGTATAAGTCATTTTCACATATGAACTGGAGGTTTACAAACATTTTATTTGATAATTCAATAAAATGTTTTAAGAATTAGATCGGGTTCTCTGTTTTGGCATCACAAACAAAAAAAAAAAGCGAAAATGCCCGTTCCCGCAGGAGGTGTCAGTAGCATCGACTTAAACAGCACGTAAAAATTTGAAGGAAGACCGTTTTGAGTAACAAAGAAGAACATCAGGGCTAAAAATTTACCAATTGTTCAAAATTTACAAACACAATATAATTTTTTATTTTTTAGGGGGGCATTTTTCCCATTGAAACAATTCAAATGCAGCATGTAAGAAGTTCCACTTACGAGTTTTCTTAAAGAAACAGGTAAACCGACAGAAACCGATATGTCTCCGTGCCCTCCCTCTCTTTTCTTTCTGGAGGCCAGCTCATTGTCACGCACCATTCTTGTCATCCATGTCATCCAGCACACAATGCAGTGACATTTACCTGACCCTGTGAAGGAGACGAGGAGGGTCAGGAAGAAATGAACATAAAAGAGTGAGCAGAGAGAGGAAGATATGGCAACGGGAGCTATACCTTTGGAAAGGTCCCAAGTAGAGGAAAAGAATATCGTTAATAAAACATATCAAAGGAGAAATGGTGAAATAGCAGACCAAGAATAGGAAAGAAGTAGGGCTAGAGGCTGTCTTTTCTTTTTTAGCCTCTTTGTGACTTCAAAGAAACTGGCAGTGAGAAGAAAGTATTCCTCTCCACTCAACCGTATGGCTTTGTTACAACCCTGTTTTCACCCTGACAGGCTTCCTCCCCTGCCAGCCCCATTCGGACCACATTTACCCATTGCTCCCACTGACAATAGGGACGTAAATGGCGTCTAGTGAATAGATTTTATTGGGGGTTTGTTTTCTGCATATCTGCTTGCTCTGTTCTGGTCTTGAAGGCAGAGATTCCTGTTGTATTTTCCACTTTTGTTGGTGGTTTTCTAATCTTCTGCTGTCCTCGCTCGTGCGTTTCCAGGCGCTTTAAGGATCGCTAGAGATGGGCAGGATGAAGGCCAGCTGAGTGGCTTTCAGTGAGCTCATAAAATTCTTGGAGGACAAAAAGCCTCTATGAAACTGTCATCAGCTAAAGTGCTGTGAAAAAAATATTTGCCCTCTTCTTTTCTTTTTTTTTTTTTGCCATTGTCACCCTTCAGTGTTTTGAGGCAACAAATACGGACGCACAAAGCGGTGTTTCAATTATGATTTCACACATTAAGAGGAAAAGACATCCAATACAACATGTCTCTATGTTGAATTAATGATAATGGATATAACTGTTGAAAATTAATTGTGATTAACCACATTTTTGGACCAATTTCCTTAGCCACAGCAAAGATCTCCAAGACCCCCCTACGCCCTATCTCAAATTTCTTGTATAAGGAATTTTGAGAAAAAAAGAGAAGCAATGCTATTGATATCTATCAATCTTCAAAGGGTTATAAAGCCATTTCTAAGGCTACAGTATCCTGGATCACAGATATAGCTAGTAGCCACAAGTGGCGAAAACATGTAACAGTGATGGACTTGTTAAGGAGTGGGCTACCTGCCAAAAATAACTCCAAGAGAACATCAGGATGTCATTAAATAACCCAGGACAACATCTAAAGTAATGGAGACCTCACCAGCCTGAGGTGAGGTCAGTGTTTGTGATTCGGCTATATAAAAAAAAAGTTTAAAAAAAGAGACTCGGCAAATACGGCGTCTATGTGAGAATTCCAAATTATGTTTCCTAACCAAAAAGAATGCTAACACCCATCTCACATTTCCTAAATAACATTTTAATGATTCCAGAGGCCTTTGGGGAAAATAGTCTGTGGATTGGCGAGACACACGTGGAAGACTATGGAATTCGTGCATACAATTACATCGGACGTGAAACTTAACACAGAATTTTGGAAAAAGACTGTCAAACACTGTGATCGTTGAGTGAAAGGTTACGAGTTGCTTGGCTCCCCAAGGATCCAAGCTACCTGCCATAACTGATAGAACCACAAATGTTGATCCATTTCAGATATGTCCAACTTGTGACTTCAAGTTTAAGCACACTTTGGAAATGCTAAAGGACAGTGATGCAATGCACATCAGCAAATCCACTTCTGCCTTTCAAGTCATGTTTTCCAAAATTAGCACCGTAGAGACACGGCTTTACTAGGCCGTGTCATTATTATAATCTGCCTTTATAATAACATTTGGAAAGAAACATGATGATATCTCGCCTGTTTTCTCACTGGTCAATTATCAGATTAAATCCTTGAATGAATCAGTGTATGTTGGCGTTTTACCGCTTGAGTGGATTCTCATTGTTTGAGCAAATGTTGAGCTCGGAGACCAACTGGCCAGCAGCCTTGGAACAGCTGATATGCTACATATGTCAATCTCGTTCGTTATCCGGGGCAATTAGCCAAACATTTGGGAGTGTATACACATAACAAATCAAACATGCACACAAGGATGCTTGTGTAGTAAGATTTTCAACTTGCTTTTGTTTTGTGTAGCAGTTTTTCCAAAGCACTTTTAGCTTAATCCATAACTGAGCAAGCTGCTGTTGTTGATGTGCAAATCTTTCTGTGGAAGTTGGTGGATTAAGCCACTCTAGTTGAAAACCACAATGCATATTGCATTTATACAAATACTACAAAACCAGACGTAGCATCAAAGCGTCAAATATATTTGATGTCCAACTCGTGCTATTAAGTAAATGCAGCATGACGGCTCACAATTTGCAATGCTGCCTTCATATAATTGCTAGCTTTCACTCTTCCTTCGACACCCGAACAGATCCAACCAATGCATTAACAATTTATACTGTTTCTGTTAACTTCCTGCAGTTGACAGTGGGACTGAAAGCAAGCCTTCAGGCTCCAAATACTCGACAGGATCAGAGAAGGTGAAGCAGGCGAAGGAGCTTTGCTGTGGCTAATTGGGAATGAAAACCAACAATTTACAGCGGTTGGCTTTGGAGAAAAAAAAAAAAAGTCACTTTATACGTTTGTGTTTGATTTGCTTTTGCTTGTCTTCATTGGTTGTCAGTGGTGGAAAGGGAGTTATTCTTTCAGCACTTGTTAAAAGCAGACGTGCCAATTGCAGGGGATGTGGTTAACCAGAAAAAGAGAGGGCATGACTGATTCCCCCTGGAATGGAGAAAACAGGGCTGTCCAAATGGAAAGACAAAAGAAGAAATATGTTGTTATTGATTGGTACTGCTTTTAGCAGTGAGTACGAAAGCAGTTAGCCGCTTCTACATTCTGAACTTAGGTTTTGCCTAATTCACGTAAAACCTCGTGGTCTATAAGAATGTGAATATGAACCAGTCGAATTAACAGTGCCAAAGAACACAGTTTGGGATTTAGGGAACTTTGATTCTACTTTTCCTAAAAATGCCATGTGGTCTCAAAAAACCAAAAGCATGTTTCGTCTCATCTCAATTAGCAATTGCTAATTAGCCAATTAGCAATTGGCTAATTGCCCCGGATGTATCTCTACGCACTCCCGATAAAAGATTTATTCATCATACCAAGACTCCACAAATTTTTGGAAAAAGTTGGAGCTTTTTTTTATTTTTTATTTTTTTAACATAACTTTGACAAGATATACCTGAAAACTTAAACTCCCTTACATTGTAGTGAGGATTATGTTAAGACATCTTTGCAAACGGAAAACAAGACCTTGTCCCTGGCGTGGAATCGGCTCCAAGAATGTGACCCCCTATTAAGAAGATGGTTCTGTGCGCAGATTTCTATTAGAGGAGGCCGTTCTAGTGGCAGACTTGTTGGTGACATCATCTGGTTGGACAAGCTGTGTCTTTGGGAGTGGGCGGACCCTGGCAGAGGGCCACTGAAAAGCTCAGCAGGGGTGGTAGCAGGTTGGGGCAACACAGCAGGCGCTGAGCAGATGTCGATGGGTGCCCCGTCTCATACCGCGTCTGGGTGTGTGTGACTGGACCGAGTCTCCCGAGCTTTGTCCTTTGGAGCCCTGCTAAAACGTGCTAACACACACAGAGATGCAAACACCAATCCCTGAAAGATTTGCCCTAAATTGACACAAGCCTCATGGTTTCCCTGGGCGACCTCCCCCCTCCAACCTAGTTATCCCTCCCCCCCGATTCTCCCTTCCTCGCTTTTATTTCGTCTCTGCTTTGTCAAAAGGAGCCAATCGTGCGTCAGATGGTAACTAGGCACCCTATTTATCAGTAACCACCAACAATAAGTGTAACCCGACACCTCCTTTGAGGGGAACAGGCTGAGGAAAGCAGAGTTGGTATGAAGCAGCAACAGAAGAATAGGAAAGTGAGGTGTTTACAAAGTGAAACTTCTACAGAGAAATATATATTTCTTTACATTTTCCTAATTCTGAGTGAAGAATTAAACTTTCTTTCTTGGTTTGATTTTGTTTGGGTGAGGCTTAACATGCTATAGCCGCGGGAATGAAGCTTACCCGAATTACGTTGTAAGCACTAGAATGCAGAAACAGAGCGGAGGCGCACGAGAAGTCGGCGACCAGCGACGGAGGCCTGGAGAAAGATCTGGTATCGGTGTAATGGATACTTGGGCCCGATTAGGCCATTCATGGCTGGGTAGCTCTTAAGAGAGCGGTGTGGATCAACCTGTGAGGATTCTTTTGATCGCTGTGCACTCCCCCCTCCTCTAAAGCAACTATTTGTCCAGTTAGCTTATCAAATGGGATCGATGGTTTGATAGCAAAGGGAAAAAGAGAAGCATTGTGCACATACCGGCATGTAAGAAGGGGTCTGTGTTTTAAGTGCAAATTAGTGTTAGAAGTGGGTTCGTTTGTGTGGTTGCAGTAATATGTTAGTGCTTGTGTCCTGTTAGGGATATCCAGAGTGGAGAGCACGGCCGGCTGTCAGCGGAAGAATGCGGGTGTGTGTGTGTGTGCGTGCATTCTTGGTTAAAGTTGAGTGATTCCTCTGTACAAAATGGAGAAAGGCCTTTTTGACTCTTCACCTCTGCAATTGGTTAAATAAGGACTTGAGAGCGAGCTAATTCTGCTACCTGTCTGCCGCACCACACGAAGACGCCGATTCAGTGCCTTGCAAAAGTATTCACTCCTCGAGTTTTTTTCATGCTTAGTTGGGTTGTAACCAAAAAATAAATACATGATTGCATTTCATTTCAGTGTTATGCGATCAACCGATGCAAAGTTAAAGGAAAATGTCTGACAGTTTTTTTTAATATAGAACATTTTTTGATTAACGTAGCAATCTTGAGCTGTATTATGCAGCATTTTTAAGATCAGTCAGATTGGGTGGAACATTTCTGTGAATTTTAATTTTCAGGTCTTGCCATTTGTTTTTCGACTTGATTAAGGTGTGGACTTTGAATGGATCGCTCAAACGCATTCAAGTGTTTTGCTCTAAACTATTCCAGTTGCTTTTTTAGGATGGGACAATATTTATTGCCTAACCCCCTGTCGAAAAGTCATTTTCCTTCCATTCTTCTATCCTGTATCTTTCCTCTTTTTTTCCTTGTGCCCTTACTTCTTTATCTCCTTGGTCTCTTCCATCCATGTGTTCTAAAATTCATTTCTCTGTCCTCCTGCCTTTTCCCTCCTTGTGTCCTTCTTTCTTGGGGTCCTAACTCCCACCCCTGCTTTTAAGCCTGACTCGTCATAAAACTTTCTGCTATAGATGTCTAGCAACCTTTGGTATTTCATACTTTAAAAAGAAGAAATAGTCTCTAAATCTTCTGGAAAGTTCAGTCTGGTAAAGTTTTGAACCTTTAAATAGTAGGAATCTTTTCTTTTGCTCCATTTATTTTCCCTCAAGGCTTCCTTGTTCATTCTGACGAAAAGTATCCTCCCTACATGATTCTACCACCATGATTCACCAGACACCAGCAGCTGCTTTTGGCTTCGGTTTTTCCTCTAAAAATTGCTGAATTAACTGTACCTGTTGTGCTATTACTTTTATAGGCGTGATTCCGTGACTTGGATTGCATTTATGCCGGTTGTTTTTTTAGGATGTGGCAAAAAAAAAGACATATTGAAGATATTCACAGAGGGCGAAATTTGTAACAACACGAACTTTTGACCACGGCACACATAGTTTTCTTCTTCTCATCTTCCAGCTCTTGACAAGCCATAATGATGATCATTATAGGTTTTACATGATGTCGAGAACTGGTGGTAATTTGCTGTTTGCAGGTCGGGACTTGTGGGTGAAATGCGACGCGGTGGTCTCTCATTCAGCTTTTTTGGTCATTTTAATTCATCTGTACAAAAAAACTACTTCAATTTACCTCTTGGACTCTGAAATACACTAAATTATTTTGCAAAAATAGTGACTCGTGTTGCGAAATGCAAGACCAGAGAAGCAATTCACTGATACTTTGAGTAGCTCTACTATCGTCTGCCTGTACGGCAGAGAGCCCTTTTTTTTCCCCCTCTTCTGGCGCGGTATTATTTTGTGAAAACAGAGCCAGATGACACCTGGAAGCTGTGAACTTTGAACTGTTAATAAGGGTATGCGGAGGCTTTAATTTTATTAGTTGGCTTACGGGAAAGGCAGACAGACGTGAGAAAGGGACGCTTCAAGACACGGTTCAAACTGAGATCGCTGGGTTCTGCACTAAAAGAGCTTAATGTGTCTCTCTATCTCTTATGCTGCTCTCTAACTCTGTTGTTGCTGCTACACTCTGAAATGTTATAATTGAGTTTGCATGAGGCAGGCAAGGCAAACATCGCATGATGCCTGATTACTTTAGAAGACAGAGTGTTTCCATGAGTGTTTTAAACAGACTTAATTTGTTTTTCTCACACTCCCTCTCTCTTGCGCTTCCTTTTTTCCCCATTCTCCACATTTTCTTCTTAAACTCCTTCAGCACCACAGCGTGTTGCCTCTAGGTTTTCATCAAAACCCTAATCTAGTTTACACCCACTCAGCTGATGCCATCCAAGTGTCAATGTTAGCAACAGAATTGATCAAAGTCTCCCTTGCGTTTCCAAAATTCAACTCTTCTTTTTGGCTGTAGCTTTACCAGTCAGCCTTCAGGCACTAAAATAAGCCAGGCGTTGACTGCTGCCATTTCTCGCTGTCTGGTCTGGTCTCCTCGTCCAGGGTTTGGTTTAGTATTGTCTGATCACAAACAGTGCTCCTATTCTTCTCACCACTCTCTCCCAGGGATCCTAAATGGGACATAGATATTCAAGCTGGGCCGGTTCCTGGCTTGGCACTCGGTGTCCCTCAGCGCTCTGCTTAAGTACGTCCACTAAGGGCGGAGGTAGAAGACTGTTTGAAAGTCTGTTGTGTTTTAAGCTAAGGGCTGGGGAGGGAAGAAGTTGATGCAGCGATGATACAGGCATCAGAACTCCTTGAGTCATGTCAAAATGCAACTCATTTGTTTAGCTGACCAATAAAGAGGCTAGTCTACATGATGTGGGACCATGGTATACAGTTGTTTTTTTTTTTGAATATGTTGTTTTTTTGAATACAACTGAGACTCACTCACTGGTACAACTATAACCATGAGGGCCACTGTGTAAGCTTGGAGGCCATGTTTGAAGAAGTTGACAAGCTATTGGCTCGTTCTTGTAATGAGCCAATGTTGTTTGTCAGGGTAAAAAATGTTATCAGAGTTTCCCCCAGTGTATTATAAGCCTGACTGGCCACCAGGCTAAGTGTTGTTTGTTTATTTTAATTAGGGATTTTTAAAATACATCAGTAATAGTGATATTAAAGACCCATTAAGCGAGGTTTACAGTTGACACCTTGAACTGGGCACTAGGGCCCTCCCTGCACCTGCCCGTTGGTCTCACTCGCTATTATTTCCAAATTATGATGCTTACTTGTGCACCTACAAATGTTTGTAACTGGCATCAGTTTTGCAAACAAATGCAACCCACCTACTCTTCATCTTGTAAGAAGAAGTCTTTCAGAGTACTAAGGTTCGAAAGCCTACCCACGTTTCTTATCATTGTGCCCAAAATGCTCATGATCATCTGAATATAAAACTTTTTTCTTGTTCATGAAGGCTGCTGCACATTGCAGTCAAACCTAGGGATGTTGACCTTGAAGTAGGCCCTTATTTCGTGGTGGTAACCTTTAAGTTTGCCTTAACTGGCCTCGTTGGGGACAGTGACACTAGTTATTCCAGTTTGTTGTAGTCTAGTGGTTGCTGAGATGTTCCTGAACATCTTCACAAGGGTTCTTGCTTTTTTCTGACATGGACTTTTTTTTTTTTTGTCAAGTGATTGAAAGTTGTACACAGTTTGGTTCTCAAACCAGACAGTGATTCCAAGCAGATGTCAAACTGATCATTTCTGTAACGCTTGTTTGCACATTTCTGGCACACTCTATGCTTTGCTACAAAGAGTGTAAGGAAGTTGTACACAAAGACGACAACGCAGCCCTGTATCAGCAAATTGGAGAACAATTGAAACAGATCCAAAACCAGTTGTAGATAGGAGATGGTAGCCTGGAGCTTATTCTGGACAACGCTACTTGTATCGTGATAACCCTTGAAAACCTAGAGGAAAAAAAAGTGCTGTCACCTTTAAGAAATCAGCTGATTAGATTAGATTAGATTAGGTCAAATGAGGGTTGCTTGTTTAAAAAAAAACAACTATAGGCTGCTGAATTTTGACTCAAAGCTGTTCTACAGCATGACATGTATGAGCTGGAGATTTTCTGCTTTTTAAACCCGGAGTCTTAGTCCTTTGCTCCTGCTTGACTCATCATCCGTAAGCCTGTCAGTCCACCTGTTTTCTCTCCTCTGAACTGATTGAGCGACTGATTCTGGTTCAGGCAGCTTGTCTCGGTGTGTTACCACCTGTTCTCCGGCTGTGGTTCGGATGTTATCCTCCTGACAGCCGGCCTGCTATCCTCTAACCCAACTCCTGGGCCTTACCCGCTCCCCGGCTGAGTCCAGAAGAGAAAGGGGTCCATTGTGCAGCCTGTTTTGAGTTTTTAATTTATGAAAGCTTATAAGGAACGTGGAAAAGAAAGGGCTAATCCTACTGCTGCGATTACTGCAGAGAGTGGAGGAAGAAATAGGGGTTGGCAGGGGGGAAAGACCCATTAGGCTCATTCTGACAGCCTGCAGGTGTTGTAGAGAAATCACCCAGTAACAATTGCAATTATCAAAGTCTTCCATTATTGCCTTTTTCAACCATGTCGAGTATTTCTATCCTGTTTCCTTAGACTGTTGCTATATTTTGGAACGTCTGACGGTTTGCCTTTTTGTCTCACACCAAGTTTAAAGAAATCTCGGCAAGTTTCTCACTCTTATTCATTGCCATTTGCCTACTCCGTATACTTTGCTGCCTTCCTCTGTCCGTCTGTCTGGGGCTTTGGTCCCATTTCTAAGATTTCACCACCATCTGACTTCCCGCTGGTCAGCGTGTCTTTTAGGTTTCTTTCCAAGTGTCTGAATGAGCGTTCAAAGCTTGCTCTCTTTCCTAAACACTTTGATCCGTCAGAGAGAGAGGCATACCTGCGAAAATATATGACCGACAGCTTGTGGAGAGAGATGAGAGGGAGCTTTCACTAAATGCTTCCAGATACACATTCACACACACACACACACACACGCATATACATATATATCTGTTCTCTTGTCTTGCCTGTTGAGGGTTTGCTTGGTGCTGAAGAACAGAGCAGCCTTCAGATGTGACTGTACTTGTGCAGGTGTGGACAGATTGATGAGATTTTGGTCTTTTGATGTCAAAAAGTTGTTTTTAATGCATTGGAGTGAAGTACAGTAGGAGCCTGGTCTCGCAGCTTCCTGTCTTTGAAGTAATACATTGTCCGTTTCTGCGTCTGTTCACCTGCTGCCTCCAACATTCCTGTGGTTTAATTATCTACACTCGGTTAGCTCATGTTTGTGTTGGGAGTCTCTGAGGAGTAATGATTACAGCCTAACAAGTGACTCATATTAATGACAAATATGAAGCAGTCATTTTAAGGGGGAATTTTCTTTCCTGGAACTTATCTGATTCAGAGGGATTATTAGCCCAAGGTCAGTTTCAGTAGTTTTGTTTTCAAGTGCTTGTTGAGCGGAACGTTGTCATTTTGCTAACGAACAGCCAAAAGATGTTCCGTCACGACATCAAGGTGACTGAAGATATGATTAAAATGTAGCAGTTTTTCATATAATTAGCTTAATTATCTGATAATTAATTGTGGCGCGAAGGTTGCTAGGGAACTGGTGATAGTTAATAAAACATAATATAGCTTTAATTTGATTAAAGGCGTGGTCTACGCGACACAACAGACTAGAATCTAGTTTAACTGGCTCTTCCCAGATCTTGCCATGTTCTCATAGTGGCAGTTGGAAATTAGCACAGTTTTCACTTTTTATTTGTTGCTTTTACTCATGTGAAATTTATTGATTTTGAATTGGTCAACTTTCACTTGAGTATAAAACTGGGAAGTGGGATTTGATTAGAAAAGGGGCACTGATTGAAACGCATGCAAACATACTTTTTATACATTTCTTTTCCATTACGTAACATTATGTTTATGTAACGAGAGGAAAATAATTAGCAAACCCTGTTAGCTTTAGGCTAAAACCAGGAGAACTTTTTTACTTTTATTACTTCCTGTCGGCATTAATAACATATTGGCAGGAAATAATAGACAGTATCTATTTCCTGGAACTTATCTGATTCAGAGGTATCATTGTACATAATTTAGTCTACGTACTGGTGTCAATACGTAGACTAAATTGATTGAGTGGTTTTAGTCTACGTATCTAACTTACAGAGACATTAAAAAGTACTCTGAAAAAGTGGAAGCTGCTACCTTAAAAGTATAACACCGTAGGTAGGGATATGATGCTTTTTCTTACCTATAGCACTTGCTTTTTATTCCTATTTAAAAAATGAAAATCACAACATTTTGTGAATTTCTAGATACCACTTCTCAACTACCTAAAGTTTTATTTTCCTGTGCATTTTGTTATCGTTTCCATTTTAACCCTCAAGTTTTACAGAGACAGATCTCCCTCCCGTTCCATTTCCTGCCTTTTAGTATTTTCCAAAACTGGCCGTACGTCTTTTGATTAATGATACTTTGATTGAGTTGCTGTCTCACTTTCTCTCTTTTTGTCTTTTCCTGTCGATTTCCCTCTGCATTCGGCCAAACAGGATGTCTGTCGGTGCGTCTGCCGCCTGCTGATACACGATCTGATGATGGCGCTGGTTGGCATTCACAGGAGAAGAAAAAATGAGATACGAGTGGACATTTTGTCAGAGCCAAACAATAGAGAAAATGCTACCTACTGAAACAATTTTCTTTGCTAAAAATGAAAATGTTCAAACAGCACATGGTTACAAAGAAATAAAAAGATGAGAGGAGTAACAAAAAGAGATTTATGGCATCTGGTGGAGACAGTTGAAAGTTAGTATCCACCATAGAGTAGCGATGGTACAAAGTAGCAAAATGTAGAAACAAGATTTTATTTCCTCCTGGAAAACAAAAGTTAAATATGAATGAAATTCTTTTTACGTTTTATATCTGTTTGGCTTGTTTTTAATTTAATCAGTGATGGATGACTTCCTGTTTTCCAGATATATAAACCTGAAATGTTTATGTATCAGGTAGACAGTGGCATCTTGGGGTTTCACAATTTATTTTAAACCTAAATCTATGTCAATCTTTATCAACAGTGCTAATAATTGCAGAGGGTGTTGTGTTTTTTTAAATTTTTTTTTGGCAATTATTAAACAGCAAAAGGAAATTCTCCCATCTTACAGAGTCTAAAGAGTTGAATCCCTGGTGTTTCTTTGTCCTGAACATGTCCAGGTCTGTCCAGAGCTTCCAGATTAAATTCTTCTCTGCCACTGGCTGAAAGGAACTCAGGTTTCAGACTTTGTCTTGTGTCACATATTTAAAAGCTATTTTTTCTAAAGAGGAAGGATGAGGGGGCGTTGAATAGAGGGAGGGTTTCCTGGAGCGCTCACTGGGAATTTTAAAGCACCTGAGCTCACTTTGTATTGGATGCTTTACTGTAAAATATTTAACAATGCTTTAAAAGTGTTGCCGGGCAGAAAAAATAAATAAATAAATAAAAATAGCCATCCCTCCTGCTGCTTTCTATTAGGCCGCCACGGTTAATGCCACTCTTTAAGGTGTCAGTACTCTTAGTGCTGATTGGGGAATTTGTGGTGGTCTTGTTGCTTCTCTGCAGCAACTGTCAGGATTACAAATGTGCTGTTTGTCCTCTGTTGTTTTATTAACCCTGCCACTAACTAGCTGACTAAACACCCCTGTTAGCTTTTACACCAAGGAGTTGGGGAGGGGAGGGGCTCGGCCACCAGAGTAGAAAATGGCTGCACCCCTATGGTTATCCGCACAGCCTCCTCAAAATGTCCTGTAACATAAACCCAACTCTAACCATCGCTTTCTGTTGGACTGATTGTGACGTTTGTGTGACTATTTGACAATTCTATCCACCCTCCTTCAATGAGCACGCACTCTCATTGTGGTTTTTTTTTTTATTTACATACTTGTGGGTTTCTGAAATCCCTGTGTGCTTGTCAGGGACGGTGACAGCTGGCAACAGCGTGTGTCGACACCCTGTTGGACATGACGAGCTGGAGCCATGTGCAGAACCCGTGTGTGGTTTTGCGGTAAAGCCAGATCTATGTGTTTAGAGAGTCACACTGACACTTGATAGACACATTTAGCAGCTTTTTTCTTTCTGTGTGTGTGTCTGCATGTGTGTTCCTCAGTGCCTGGTCATTTGTCCTTACACATAGACACAAATGTGTCACTGGTGTGATTTGTCTTACATTGCTCTGATCACTTCTGTTTTCCTCACCAGTTACAGTGGAGACTCCTAAATGGCCTAAGCCAAGGCTAGTTCATAACAAATACAGCAAAGACCTGACTTTGTTTTCTACACTTGTAAAACCAGTTTGAAGCCACATCAGTACACCACTAAAACAGTAAATGTTTTCTGAATTTCTGTGTCCCACCACATTTCAGAGAGATTAGTCCAGGTTTTTCCAAAACGTTTTCTCAAGATTTTGTACGATTTTGTTTGAAGCTTTGACTTCTCTCTTTACTTTATATATCTTTACTTTGATATGTAAAAAGTGTTCAAAGCACATTTACTTTTCCCCTTGATGACATGATGAGAGTCATAAGCTATTTTATATCAGGTGTAGTAGAGGCATCGTCATGCTAACTGTGTAGCTTCCTTTGACTTGAACACCTCACTAATTCTGACAAAATATACATTTGAGTTTTCTCCATACAGTAAAGGCATCCACACTGAAGAGTGTTGTTGTCGAGATGATCTGAGAATGCTTAGTTTGGTGCGCTACCTGAGCATATAAAGCCCAACTGATGTTTGGTAGCTAGTGACCGGTCAGGTCACCATCCAAGATCTTGGTGTGTCTCTGCAATGGTAAATAAAAGTTCAGGTAGATGGTCTGATGGTCAGAATAAACATTTAGTGCCAAGTTAAAACCAAATTCTTCGTACTAGACTGTGCACCAAGATCTGGCTGAAGTTGTTCACAAAGCAGCTCTGTCCAACACCTTCTCTATGCCGCCCGACTCCACTATGCACGGTTATACCACTGTCCACCAGTATCAGTTAAGTGATGCCAGTCCCTTTTGGGTTTTTTTTAGAACCACTTCACTGGGGTTTCAAAGTTGGGCTGAAAACGTCAGAAGACTATTGACTGTCTAGGAAGTGGAGTCACTGGTTACTTCACAAGAACGGCTCTCTTACAATCTGACCTGCCAATTTTAAAAACTAACAGCGGCGACAGAGACTGACAAGAAACCAAAGATGGAGCAAAATGTTCGACATAGCTTCCATGTTGTTCCTTTGTTTCGTTATGTCATGTCTGTGTCGCATACAGATTATGTTGTGCTACTTTTCGGACTCTGGGGCCACCCAACTATATGATGACTTCACCCTCTAGGGCTGTTACTCAATTCTAATGGAAAACCACCCAAAGTGTGTTGAGTTGAACAGAGATGATCCACTTTGTGGTAGTACTGCACAAGGATTTTGTGTAAACATGTTATGTTTTGCCATTGTAAATTGTTGCTAGGTTTGGTACTGAAACTGGTTTGGTGGAAAATACCGACTGCCAATAATTGCAAGGGAAGAGCAATCCAAGTTTTGGTCAGCTAAGATAAGAAGATGTGCGTATGAAATGAACTCAAGCTAGAGTTTGCTCTCAACATTTTTTTACTACCATCCTGTTCCCGCAATTGTTGCTGCACGGCATTGGTGTGTATGTAATGACGGCATTTTAAAGCGCACAGGACTCTGTTTATCCTGGCATATGTCCCCCGTCGCACCCTTTCCAGTGTCCAACCCATCCTCGCCATACGTGTGTGATGCTAGCAGCTGGTGGGCTTCTATAAATAGTCTTGGTCGGCATGCTTTGGAAAGACGAAATGTTGCCTCGTGAATTCCTTCTTTACAGCATCTTTATCGTGTATCTTCCATTTACTGGCGTTCCCACAGTTCCTCGGTGGCTTACATTACTGCTCCCAGGGCTATAATCACTGCACCTCAATGGTGCCGATCTCCCTCCCACTTTGGAAGGAAATTTGTAGCATAATTTGAAGGACACAGATAGTTTTCAGTGTTTCGCTGCGGAAGGAGAGGGTATAAATATGAATTAAAGAGTAAATGGCAGTTGTACGGAGCTCTGTGGTGGCGCGTATTTCTGCACGCTGGTAACAGATTGTGTCAGGACCTACTTTGTTACACAGCAGTGTGACGATGCTGGGCTAATGTTTGACTTGGCACTGAGCAGGTATGCGCCCCTATGTGTGTGTGGAAGATCAAGCCATCGGGGCGGACTGTTATTTCCTAAATCACGACTGTGTACACAGCGTAATGGACTCAACGCAGGAAGTGTGTCTTAAAGAGGGGCAGGTGATGGATCTCTGGCGGCAAGTGGGATAATGGAGCAGTCCCAGACGCTTTGGAAAGAGACAGGTGTAGAGTAGTCTGTCTGTTAGCACGTTGTGTTAAATGAGCACCTAGACTCCACCACATTACAGCGGCTCAATCCATCACGACTGCTGGATAATTTTGTGGTCTTGGTGAGTGATCGGGTAGTATGTGTCACAAAGGTTCTACTTATTTGTAGTAGCTAGTTCTCCTGGCATTTGCTGATGTGAGTTATTCGATTAGAGTTGACCTTGCGGGTGAATTAGGTGTTAGCCAGAGCTGATTGACTGACCTGTCCACACTCGGCTTCTGCAAACCGAGCGTCTGGCCGCGAGCGAGTTTTTAGTAGTTTTGAGGAATGATGTCATTTGTAATAGTGACAGGGCAGCTGTGGTTGAGCATCAGCACGAAGCTTTTACCCTTAAAGCTCAGCCACGACCACATGCACACATTCACACACACACATTTCACATCTATATGACTGCAAAGCCGTGCAATCGGACCCTTTTAACAGTGTAGCTTCAACAGTATTATCCCCCCTCTGTGGGGTTTCATCTGGCCTCACCAGCTGTCCTCAGCTGTATGTCACCCAAACTGAGATCTCTCCAATGTATAACCTTCTCGTTCTCTCCAAAGGCACCAGAACTTGGAAAATGTGTTGCAATATTAGTATGCAAAAACGAATATATTAGTTGGGCAATATTAAAGTTTTCCCCACAAATTATTAGCTGGATGTAGGTGTAGTTTCAGATTGATGTGAGTGTAGGTGAAAGTTACATTTTTGTTTCTCTTGACTAGGAAAAGGTTTTTCTCACATCTACTGGGTCCCCTCATGTTGCTGGTGGCAAACTGTTAGACTGATTCTGACTTTAACATTTTCCATTTTTGTGAGCCACAAATGTGGATTGCCTGACTAATAATGTCCTGTCAACAGATTTTTCCCAATCCTTCTTTACGCTAATTCTCAACTGTGTTAATTGATCTTCATCGTTCTTTTCTACACATGTTAAACATGTATTGTGTGGGGAAAAAATACATGGAAGAGTAAAATTAAGGTCTCGTCAGTTTTAAACTCACTTGGTCTTGTCAATAATTGATTTGTTTTTCTTGGACAAGTGAAATCCATTACACAAGTCTTGTTTCGCCCCATAAAATGACCCACCTATTTACAAACAGCAATTTTCCTAAATATTTCCAAAGTATTATAATATAGAGTTGTATATTTAGGAAAATGACAAAATACAGCCTCCACATCATATGGAGTCAGAAAGAGAACAAATTTTAAAATACATTTTTGATTTTGAAGGACCCGACTGACACAATTATGTATTTTCCTGATAAAGCAGCATTTGCATATTAATCCTCCGCTGAGCTGTCAGGGGCCAATAAAAATATTTATTCCCTCTGTTTATTATTCCTGGCTCATAAGTCGGCCAACAGAGCTCATCTGATTTCAAAACAAGCAGAACATAATTGTTTTTATCTATTAAACTGGGAACGTTGGGGGGGATTTTAACCCATAAACCAAACTTGTCATCCGTGGAACCGGACAGAACCAATCAACAATTGAGCATGATGGCAGCAAAAACATAGAACCCCACAATTTAACAGCTGCAATCACTTTAACCGAGGACACAAATGCAACTATTCAAAACTGCCTTTTATGATATTTTTGCCAGAACAAATTATATATAGCTGGATTTTGCCACGTTTTGATGTCAATAACTCGTCTAAACACAAGAAGCGCGTCACAAGAACGCACACACTAAAGCTTTTGTTGTTATAGCTACAGGAGCAGATTTGTTTATGATCTCTGTTTTTAGAATGCCTGCTGGCGGTGACTCATGCTTCATCACACTTAAAAAGTGACTCTAGAGACTGTTGTTTCTCCCCACGGGGGATGGATCTTTTAGGCTAACGTGAAAACAAAACATACACTAGAAAAAGTATCACCTTAGAATTAAAATAAATCATTTGATCTAACTGCGATGGATTGGCGACCTGTCCAGGTTATACCCCACCTCTCGCCCAATGACCCCGCGACCCTGTCAGGATAAACAGGTATAGACAGTGGATGGATGGAACTTGATTTGAATCTGTTTATCTGTGACTTAAAAGCAAAAGTTGTTCCTATTGCAGGTAAAATATTGGAGTGTGGTAACAGTTGACGGAGGGCCAACTCTGTTTCACAGCATCCTCCATATACACACAAAATACTTCATAGAATGATGGAAAATTCTTGCTTTGACTCTGGAAACTAGGCCAAGCTTACTCACAAGTATTGTCGTATTTTCCCGACTATAGAGCGCACCTCACTATAAACCGCACACACAACGTTTTTTTTTTTAAAACTGGAAAACGTACATATATAAGCCGCACCGGGCTACAAGCCACTGGTATATCTGCCGCTCTCGCTCTCGGTTTTTCATATAAATCTGCTATTAAAGACGCAGCCCTCCGTCTCCAACGCTCAACCATAAATTTGTTCACACTGAGCTTACCTAGCTGCATCATATGAACTTCTTCGTGTGGTTTCCATGATGAGGGAGTATGAGTTTGGGGGTATGAGCTGTGGTGTGTTTGGGCGCCACCCTCTGATTAAGAATATTATGGTTTTTCCCAATGCTTACTAACAACTTGGTCACGAAAATCTTTCCTGTAGGTGGAAGTAAAAATATACTAGGAAGTATGAATTAAACTTAAACAACCGTGTGCTAGGAATTCACGTATCAGCAGTGAGAACTACTCAGATGAGGTTATGTGATAGTTAGATATGCTCCTCCGATCCAATCATTTGTGTTTAAGAGCTGGCGTTGTATGGAAAAACCTCTCAGCTGACCTGTACCGCAACAGATTTATCTGAAAAGTTAAAGTATTGTCTCTAACTTGCCCAATGTCTGTTTCTTCCAGATGGCCTCCATACAGTCAGAGCCATGTGCACGTTGCGCGTCACCATCATCACCGACGACATGCTTACCAACAGCATCACGGTGCGCCTGGAGAACATGTCGCAGGAGCGCTTCCTGTCTCCCCTCCTCAGCCTCTTCCTGGAAGGAGTGGCAGCCGTTCTGTCCACCAAGCGGGAGGCCGTGTTCGTGTTCAACATCCAGAATGACACCGACGTGCAGGGCTCCATCCTGAACGTCACCTTCTCGGCGCTGCAGCCGGGAGGCACGCCCGGTAAAGGGACGTTCTTCCCCTCCGAGGACCTCCAGGAGCAGATCTACCTGAACAGGACGCTGCTGAGGCTGATTTCTTCTCAGGAGGTAGCCCGCAAGTGAAAGCTAGGTGCACGATGTCGAAAAGAGGTGCACGATGTTGACGTAACTCCGGTGTTGTCCTCCCTCCAGGTGTTGCCGTTCGATGACAACATCTGTCTGCGGGAGCCCTGCGAGAACTACATGAAGTGCGTCTCGGTGCTGAAGTTTGACAGCTCGCCGCCGTTCATCGCCTCCAACACGGTTCTTTTCCGACCCATCCATCCCATCAACGGGCTCCGGTGCCGCTGCCCGGTGGGCTTCACCGGGGACTACTGCGAAACCGAGGTCGACCTTTGCTACTCGGGGCCGTGCAAGAACAACGGAAGGTGCCGCAGCCGAGAGGGCGGGTACACCTGCGAGTGCCTGGAAGACTTCACAGGTAAGCGACGATTCGGATTTGCCAACTCGGTGTAATCGTTCGCTAATCCAGTCAATTTCTCTGCTGACATTGGTTTACATGTGTTCAGCAGGGTAGCCAAACTGCTCTGACTAGTTTTTGAGGCTAATGTTGAAACGTGTTTGACCCCACTGCAGAAAAGAAAAACAATGTTTTGTAATCCTGAATGTATAGCCACCTGCACACATCCAATACAGAAGATTTATCACTGTCAGAAGGTGTGTGGAATGCTAAGATCTTGTATCAAATAACGTTTAGCCAAAGGACCAAAACCACTTTAACCCTGACATACAAGTTTGATAGTGAAGGATTTTTAAGCTCTTTTTTTTATTATTATTATTTGACACTAATGGCAAGTCAAAGCAGTCAGTAGGTTAGAATTTCATTGACTGTTAAAAGTGTTAAAATTAAAAGAAAGAAAATATTTTCTGATAAATTCCCATAAAGGTTTAAAACATTAATTTTGACTCATAATTTGAGATGTCCACAGATAAAATTGTCTGGTTTTAGGCAAAAAAAAAAGGGGGGGGCAAATAATTATTAGTTTAATTAATCAGAAAGTAGGTCAGACTGCCATCAGTTGGAGTCACTCTAGCATTCGGCATAATGAGGTAGATGAATCTTTTGTGGCACAGATGGAGCATCTGCATAGCTTAACATGAGATTAAAAATTGTTAGTTTGTGCTTATTGTCATGTCTAATTTTTCTACATGTAGACAAAAACAGTGTATAAAGCACGGTTGGATTTTAGGATAGGTTTTTTAGAAGAAATTGTGAAACTGCACTTGGTTAAAATTTGCTGTTTGCGTTTAATGATCACACAAAGAGAACTTTAATGTTTGTTATATTTAAGCTATAGGCTGGTGTGATAAAAAAGAATCCCAACCGGAATTCATTTGGTTGCTGGGATTGATTCTGACTCAACCCAGAGTTCATGTGGCAGAAGTTGTGGAAGGCTTGGATGGGTCCATTCTTCCCACTAGAAACACTTAGTGAAATATTTCCTGGTGTCAGTGATCTTCCTGCTGTACTTCCCTCTCGTACATTCGATACCTGGTCCTCTCTGCGCCGCTGTCTCCCCCTAATAGAGCTGTGGCGGCCTCCGATAGTCCTCATGCCTCATCTTCGTCCATCTCTTTCCAACGCTCTGCCTCCTCCTCTTCTTTCTCTTCCTCATATCTGATGCAATTATCTGATTATACCTGCCTTTGTCACTCACAGGGCTTTTTCGCCTGCCTCTCCCATGTCATCTTGTCCACTCATCCTCCATATTTCCCTTTTCTACATCTCCCCTCTTTGAAGGTCACAGTTCAACTCTGGATAGTCGGGGCCATCAGGGCCCATTATGGGCCTGATGACAGCAGCGGCGGGAGTTGATCTGTTCTCCTTGGGTTTCCTACATTACGGGGAAACGGATCCTTATAATTCCCCCCTTTCGGAAAAAAGGATTATGTTGAGGATAGAAGGGCCATTAGCTGGTTCCAAGCTGTGATGTGATGGGGGTCTATATGGGGTGGGGAGATCATGTCTGGATGATGGCAGGTGGACGCACCACACAGGAGACGTATACCAGAGGATTTTTCTGTCAGGAATTTACATTAATAGGTCCAGGAAGCTGGGCTCAGTTTGCCGATTTTGAGTTAAGCTACGTTAGTGTGTTCATTAAAGAGGAATTTCCAATGGGAGGACTGAAAATTTGAAAATCTCTTATAACAGATTTGATCATTCCCACACTTTTATCTGCACCGACTGAATCAATCTGTTTAGCTGGGAAGTGAGTCATGCCAGGCTGCGCACAACATTTTTACAGACGAGTTAAAAAGAAGCGCTCCAAAAACACAAAATGTTACCAAGTATTTTATTTGTACAGTTTCTACTGCAAATATCTTAGTACACTTGAAATAAGACAAAACAAACTTACAAATAACTTTTCAACAGAATGTAGGAAGTTGTTTTAGGTCAATAATTCCTTAATATTGATTTAAAAAAGGAAGTTCTAGTTCCACTGGCAGATTATTTCACTTAACATTTTGTGTTTTTGCAGTGATGTTGTTTTATAACTCAACTTTGCTTTGAATTGCCCCATAACTTTTTCCCTGACCTGTCTGACTGTCTTTTTTTTTTTTTTTTTAGCAAACTTTGCAGAACATCTGGATTTATGTTGAGATTAAATTATACACAAGCTGGCCCCAAAAGGGGATGGAATACACTTACTACCACACTTTTTTTGATTGCCATTAATTACTAAAAGCGAAAGTAAAAATAAATTAAAGTTCTGCATCATTTTCCTTCAGCTACTCAACGACACACTCCTTTGTGTTGGTCCAGGGGTCAGGACCCAAAATGTTAAAAGAGCCATTTTGGACCGAAAACACAAAAAACAAATCTGTCTAGAGCCGCAAAAATTTTTTAAAGTCTTATATGAGGCTTAGAATGAAGGCAACACAGGCTTTACGTGTCTATATTAGCTATATTAGCCTACCATCAAAATGACTAAAAATGACTTTTCAGCAGTTGAAACGGTTTAATCCGTTCTTAACACGTCGTAACCTGTTTTTCCGAGCCACATTTAAAGGCAACATGAACGTGCTGGGTTTACACCTGTGCAGGTGACCTGCTGCCGAACAAATCTGTGCAGAGCTGCACTGATTCAAATTATTAGAATTATGGCAGCAAACTAGCAAAAGGCAAAGAACTTTGCACAGTTTCTCCCCCAAACTAACCGATTGAGTTGCGTAATGCTGTTGGATGGAGGTAATGTTAGCTAAATGATGTCTGGCTAATGCCAATACAGCACGTTGAGCTTGTTGACAGGTACAGGCTACTGATGTTGCCGTCTATGTCCAAAAGTGGGTAGTACAAACTCATACTTTTGCAAAGCGCTGCAGCAGCTACATAAGCTTCTCTCAATAATACTTTTTTTTTTAGAATTGAATTCCAGACCGATTACACTAGTCTGGATTTAAGTCTAGGGTGCACAGAATGCTTCAAAGAAAGTCTAAACTAACGATAATCTAATAAGACAACATGGTCATTAATCATCTGCCATTACACTGCACGTTATCTCAAAAGAGCTCACAGAAGCGATATATAAACGCCGCCTAACTGAAGTCTGCTTTTTCCTTTTAGGCGAGCATTGTGAGGTGAATGCGTCGTCAGGCCGCTGTGTTCCCGGTGTTTGTAAGAACGGTGGGAAATGCGTCAACCGGCTTGCTGGAGGTTTCATGTGCGAGTGTCCACCCGGGGAGTTCGAGAGGCCTTACTGTGAAATGACCACCCGCAGCTTCCCCGGCCAGTCGTTCGTGACGTTCAGGGGTCTCCGGCAAAGGTTCCACTTCACCGTTTCCTTCA
The DNA here is from genome assembly GCF_003331165.1 of Xiphophorus hellerii. Lineage (NCBI taxonomy): Eukaryota > Metazoa > Chordata > Actinopteri > Cyprinodontiformes > Poeciliidae > Xiphophorus > Xiphophorus hellerii. The sequence goes on along the minus strand of NC_045688.1, from coordinate 14,768,432 downwards.
TGTATGTACCTTTTTTTCACTACGCTGTTACTTTCACAAATTATGTAATTTTTTCTTTGTTTGACAAGCAGTTTTTCAGGTTAAGTTTCTAAGCAATAACCATTTTCCTGTGTGCAACTTAATTGGAAAATACGCAAAATTGCGAGACACATTAAAAAGGGCAACTAAAGTTTATTTTAAAAATTTTTTTGTGTATTTATTTATTATTTTGTACTTTTACATCCTCAACAACAAAGTAAACATGGAATATTTTTATGAAAGAAACAAAGAAGTCTGTCTTCTGTTGCAAATGGATCTGTAATTCATGTTTGATTAGAAAAGCATGGCGTGCCATAACTCCACCTTTGCTGGTCGGTTAAATTTAATCATTTTTGAGTTGAATTCTGACGGCAACAAATAATCCAATGGCAGTTCAAGTTCAACAGTTTAACGTTGTCTACATACCTAAATGCAGATTCTTTTTAAAGATTGTGTTATCAAATGTATTCTTTCTGGATCCAGAAACAGCTAATGAGTGTTGCTTGGGCTGCTAACTGTAGTTAAATAAGCTAACATTAGCTTGGTAGCCACAAACGGCCTAGCTAGTTTGTTTCTTTCAATTAATTACAACTGAAATATGTAAAACTCCATATAAAGATAGAGAGATGCTATAAAAAGCAGTCTTTATCTGGAATCTTCAACATGTAAAGTCGATTGAGAGCCTTTTGTTTGCTAAATAGCTTGATATGCTAGTTAGCATAGTTACGACTGGGTGAAATATAATTGTTATAAAACTTCCTCTTTCTTAACCAATGAAATTCTAATTCTAATGGCAACAGAATGCAGACCTGTCTAAGCAGTTGTGTAGTAAATGGTCACATAAAGAGTTCAATGAGCTCAAGTATAGCTTGGGCAGGCCCGGACGTGTACACGCTTATCCACTGTAGCGAGACACACCACATCTGAATTTGCAACTTAATGAGGTTTGTTTCTCACACTCTCCACAAACCTGAAACTGCTGGAGGACAAACAGCAGCTGGTTGCGCAAGTTTTCTTATTCTCTCACAGTAAATATGAAGAGGTAAATTATAACCCCCTGCGTTTTGTTGCCACTGATAATAAAGGCGAGACCGATATTTTGAATTCATCGACAGGGTGAGGGCTAGGAAAGGTTTACCGTGTGGTGAAAACAGGAAAGGCTGTGTGATGTTTTTCCTTATCAGTGCTTGGCTACAGCCATCCTGACTTCCTGTCCTCCTGGACTCGCTGGCATCTGTTGTCTGACTCCGCTGCCCTCACCTTCCACTCCACACCTCAGCTTCGCCTCTGAACTCTGTACCAGCCTAAAACACAGGAGTGCCCGGATGGTACAACTCGTGAATCTTTTAAGGCGCGGAAATGGTTTCATCAATGAGCAACAAATCCTTTGTATACTTTCCTTGGCAAGAGGAGCTTTTCTCAGGAGCTCTTTTTTATCATAAAGCCATCTTTCAGGTCTTAAGTCTCACAGTCCCAGTCTGTTTGACTTGGAAATGGTACCGATAGTTATACAGGAAGCTTAAGTTTGGAGATAAAGCAAAAATTCAGACAGGTCACAGGTACAGACATACCAATCAAAAGTCTCTCAGTTTTGCATCAATACTGGTTCTGATTTCAGATACTGAAAGTGAGCTCTTGTTTCTGTGGCGTTGAAAAGTTTCCAATTCAATATGTATATATTTCCAAAATTTCTTTGCTGAATGCTCAAATTAAAGTTGATAATGATGTATTGGAAATGGTTCGCCCCTTTGCAGTCCTAGACATAAACCCATCTGTCAGCCTGAGCAGTCGTTTTTTGTTACTTTATAAAAATATTAAATAGACCTTTGACATGGTCCTTTTAACTTTACGGTAGAAATTAGCATATTTTTAATATTATCAACAGCACCTTTTATTCCCTAAGATAAAATAATTTTCCAAAAGTTTGCAGACATTTCCAAAGCCAACTTGTTCAATGACAATTTGACAAATTTTCCCCCTTGCCAGGTTCAAGCAGATGGCACAATTTTATACCTGAATCTGCAAAAATGCAAAATGGCAAATGTAAGGTCCTTTGAAACTGCCCCTCACAACTTTTGTGCTTCCTCTGACAACGTATACAGTACAAACCAAAGGTTTGGACACACCTTTCTAATTCAATGGGTTTTCTTTATTTTCATGACTATTTATAAGGCAAGAAATCCCACTTATTAACCTGACAGGGCACACCTATGAAGTGAAAACCATTTCAGGTGACTACCTCTTGAAGCTCATCAAGAAAATGCAGAGTGTGTGCAAAGCAGTAATCACAGCAAAAGGTTGCTACTTTGAAGAAACTAGAATATAAGGGCTATTTTCAGTTGTTTTACACTTTTTTGTTTAGTGCATATTTCCACATGTGTTATTCATAGTTTTGATGCCTTCAGTGTGAATCTACAATGTCAATAGTCATGAAAATAAAGGAAACTCATTGAATTAAAAAGTGTGTCCAAACTTTTGGTCTGTACTGTATAAAACACCCAGCTGATACTAAAGTGGTTAACTTTGAAACTTCTTCCCACAGTAGCAACTTCCACCCCAAAAACTGTTGTTGTAAGCATGCCCTAGTTCAGCTCTTATGCAGATTCACTAATTTGTTGAGTTTACAACCAACCAATCAAGCGGAACATTATCCGATGACTTGTTAGTGCATCTCTGAAACTTTTAGTTGTGACATTTGCCAAATATCTAAGACTCGCTCTTTTTGCAGGTTTGCTACCAGAGAAAGAAATGCTCTGCTTCTCTACAACGGCAGGTTCAATGAAAAACACGACTTCATCGCCCTGGAGATCATCGACGAACAGATTCATCTTACCTTCTCCGGAGGTCAGGCTTTCTTTTTACTGTGTATCTTCCGAACTGTTTATGTGTTTTTCTGCCACATTAACTCATGTATGAATGCTCATAATCTAAACGGACTCTCATAAATAAATACTAGCATTGTGTGCTTGCTTTTGATTAACGTTTACAGCTTTGACAGAGTGAATGGGTGAAGCCAAGCTCTCATTGAAGTGCAGTCAAACATACGCCCAGAGTCTTTGTTAATGTCGGTAACTGTTGAACTGCAGATCAAACACGCTGGCTTTGTACCGGCAACTGTTGTTTTCCCATTCGGGCCGCTTTCCCATGGCACCGTACGGAGGAGGAATCCAGTCTAATATGATTATCTTGGGTTGCAGCCGGTTTGGGAGACGGGCCAAGTCCTTGTGCCCTACTTCAAAACCATGAAACGACTGAACGCTAGGCGCATGAATCATCAGATGTGGAACTAATAATTATGTGTCACCTTTTAGACAGAGAAATATGAAGGTAGATTGTCGATTTCTTTAGATAACGAGATCATTCCTGTTTAGTCATACATACAAAAACATGGAGATACATTGTGTTTCCATGGTGTTTGCTAATTTGTAGCTGGATTGATTGCCGTGTACAAGTTGCTTCTGCCCTTGGCAAACAAAAGTACACCTTGCCTGGACTTTTGTCTTTCTTGTGTTGCATGATGAGTCTTGTGTGCAAATTAATTGTTAACGCTGGGAGAAAATAAGAACTAATTGTGAGGTTAAGCTCTTTTAGTCTGAAACTTTCTCACCTCAACTGAAAGATTCAGGGTAAAGAAACAAGTACACCCAGCCCTACCTACCAAAGTTGGGTGTAAAGAGTCGCCTCCTGATTCTGGGGAGAAGAAAAGTACATAAAGGTTTATGAATCATCTTTTTATTTTGTTTTTCATTGATCACCCAGGTGAAACAAAAACCACGGTGTCTCCCTACATCCCCGGCGGAGTCAGCGACGGCCAATGGCACTCTGTCCAGCTCCATTACTACAACAAGGTAAAGAATGTTATCAGCTGCTCCTCCTCCGTTTCCTTCTCCTCTTCCCCTCCTTCCTCTTTAAGTTTGAATGGGTTGATTAAGATATCCTTTGAAGCGCTTCAATCACATCCTAACTAGGTGTTTTTAGCAACGCTAACATTCCACAAAATAAGGAATATAGAAGTAACAGAGTCGGATCTTTCCGAGGGGCTCAGCACATACCGCTGAGAGGAACTGTGCTGTAAATTAGCGAGTGTGGGAGTGGAGTGTGTGAAAAGTGGGCTCTCTTTGAAGCGACCGAAGCAGCTGACCTTGACTGCGGAGATAATCTTAACGGTGCGGGTTTGATTTGTGACATCTCCGCCGCAAACTCCCGCTGTGGATGCCAGCGCAGGAGGCCCCGGCGCCCTTGGCTTCAAAGGTCAAACGCTCGCTAATTGTGCTCGAGTTGAGATCTGCTTGACTTCATGTAATACCAGTGGATCATTGTCACAGATTTAATCACAGGACATCTGATTAGGTGTATTCAGAGTTTGGAAGTTGGGTTTTAAGATGTTCCCACGATGGTCTTCTTGCTTCTTGATCAGAAAATAGGCTGTGATCATTCTGCAAGCTGTCTCGTATGTCCTTTGGTATTATGTTCTTCGAGTTTAGACGGTATTCGTTTACAGCAAACTTCCACAACCCACAGGCATTAAACGTTAAACCGTGAAGGGCAATAAGATAAGTGTCGCCTTTGAAGAGGACACAACCTATTGTGTGGCGCCTGGCTGTTTGCTCCACAGTTGTTGGAACAAGATTTTTCAATTATGACCATTTTAGACAACCTCAGTGCATTCTATCCCACGTAGCTCTAGAAATAGATGGGATTAGTTGTTTTACAAGGCCTGGCTAATGTGTCGATACCTCTTGAACTTTTTCACATTTGACCCCAACTCCAAAGTTAGAAGCATTTCTACTAGGTCAATTAAATGACACATCAGCAGCCTGTGTCAAATCCTATGACATTTGCTAAAGCTCCTCAAACATTCATGGCTTAAAAATACTTTACAATTGTAATTTCTGTCGTTTAATTACGTTTCTGAAGGGGATCTACTGGCCTGACGAAGTGTGGTGAGCATTTACTTTCAGCTCCCCCTGATTCGGAACTTTGTGCATATTTCTACAGTTAGAGATGCTAGGCCCTTGTGGTCTGCCTCTACCAGCTACTCACATCTAAACTCCTAAACTTGTGACAATATGACTTAAACTCCAACCATTCCTAGTAGCCCTGGCTAGATGGGTTTTGTCAACCTTCCTTTACCTTGCACAATATAAATTGGCCAAATTAAATTAAAAGGAAGCACAAAAGATAATAAGATTAAATCAGCTCCACAGGTCACTACGGAAAACCCAGATAGCATTAGCGGTTAGCATTAGCACCATAATAAAAACACAGGGATTGTTCACTGGATCTATGACGCATGTTTAGAAATGAGTTCAGATATTTTCCCATCAGTTTGGAGAAAAACTCAAAATCAAATGGCGAGTGCCACAGCAACACTGTGCATAATGTCACTCTATACTTTATAAGAACATAAATCAAGTGGAACCAAGCTTGATTCTGGAGCCTGAAAATAAAGCTTTGTTTTGTTTTTCTTTGTGCAGAAACTAACTGGTTTCTTCCGAGGCGCTGCTGGATATAAACGCATCCCACAGTTTGTATTTATAAAACACGTTTTAAACAATTTCTCCCACCTTCACCTTGATTTTGTTGACCTGCAACTCAAGATCCCTGCTTATATTAGCTTTTGCATAACATTTCATTGGCGTCCCTGCGCTTTTCAAACTTGTTGGGAAACCCCTATCAGGTACACCATTGTGTTTCAGTGACACCCATGGTTCCAACCTACTAAAGGGACGACTCGTGTTCTTGTCGTAGCACTATCACGTTTCACAGGCTGTTCACCTCTTTCTCTTGTCCAGTCCGTACTACGCTGTCCTGACAGAGAAGAATTCATCAAAGCTGATGAATCGGGTTGCTGTATGTCACGACGTTAGCTACAGGGTCACCACTGTAGCTCATGTTTGAGGTGCATTTGTCTTTCTAGTGAGCTTCTGCAGAGTGTACAGATGCCACAGAGCAGGTGGAGTCTGTTGTCTAAACTTGCAGTAGTGCTCCTGCAAAGATGATTTGCAGGATACAGTCTGTTGGCTCTGAAATCTTCTGTTTTGTTTGCCCACTGCGGCGTTGAGAGTTTGCTAGCGCGTCACCCTTGGAAACGAGAGATTGATTGCTGCTTCAATCCAGTTCTGTTTACTTTGCTTTTCTTATTTATTTAGCTCCGCTGATCCTGTAGGCTACCGTGTTTTTTTTGTTGGGTTTTTTTTGCCACACTGACGTGCAGACGCAGGACGCGCACACACGGAAACACACATTTGTTTTACGCCGGCGTTGCGGTGTCTTGAGCCGGTGAAGCAGTGGGTGGGTGTGTACCACCAGTGATTTGTAGACCCGGTGCCAAATTCCGTTAAACCAGCCCAAGGCTGGATGTGGCGCTGACACGGGGGGTCAGATTTTCTTTGTCAGCTGAACGATCAGAAGTCAGAATTGACTCATGGTAATTTAATCCAGTCGCCGGGGGGGAGATTAGTGAAAATGTATCTGGCAGAAAGCAGCGACATTCTCACAATAGATTAGGCCTGTTGACATGTGAATGTTGGACATGAATGAATTCCATGTTTCTTACTCACTCATACAGACATTTATCTGAAGGTAGCATTGCTTACATAGCCCAGAGTGACAAAACTAAAGATGATATGATGTCATCCTGCTTCATGCTAAATTCTTACAGCAGGGGCGTCGGAGCCATTTTTATTTTGGACCGGAGCAACATCATGAACGTTCTTGAGGGCTGGTTGTGCCAGAATGTATTGATAAAATCCGTTAACAAATTGTAGAAATGTTAATAAATAGCTGTCTCTGAATTCAATAAGTACTTCTTAAAATTAAATAATATTGAACGTCTTTTCACGTTGATCAGTCCCTACAGGATTTCATGATTGTTTTGGGGGATTTTTGGCAATCAAAATGACTGATTTTTCAGTATTTGTGACTTTTTGCTACTCGCTGTATCAGCCACAGTCTATAACTTGACACCAGTTAAGGCTGAGGCAGCAGTGTTGTCGAAGTGAAAAATAATGCAGGTGGGAGTTAGTCACTTAAATCTAATATTTTTAACTATTTTAATTAGCAATAAGCTCACAATTAGCATTTAAAAGTGCAGGAATCTGTTGACTTTGTGTGAATTTCCATGATCGCCGAGTTGCGCAAAACTGGACGGACTGATTGTTGTAAATTGGCAGTATGTGGATAAAAACTGCTTTGATTTGATTGATAAAATCAACGTACTGTTTTAAAAGCCCATGTAGGGACAAGTGCTGCGAATTAGCTTGTGCTACAGGCACTTTCACGCAAACAAGGGACTGCTGTACTGGTCAGTTTGTAAAGCAAACTGTGTGTGTCTGTCACTATCAAATAAACTTTAATGAAATTAAATTAATGAAAATCATATTGAAGCACACAACGCTTATCTTGAAGGTTCTATTTAAACTCCCTCTGGAGTCCAGAGGGCCACGTGAAAAAATACGGCGGGGCGGTTTTGGCCCCCCAGCCTTCGAGGCCTTTATTTTCAAAAGGTACTTTGAATCGGACAAACTAGACTCTGGGATTTACATTCCAATTTATTAAATATGATAAATCAATTCAACCTCTAAAATTCATCTGAGGTCAACCCAAGTGAAAATGTATTAACTTGTTTGGCACTGAGGAGCATAGGAAGAGTTTTCAAATGCATAAGTTCAAAAATAATTTGATGCAGATGTTAACTTCTGCAATAATTCCATTATTCTCAGTTTATTCATGTTTAGTTTTAGTGAAACCTTTACATTCTTAAATACCTGCCGCAGCTTTACTCACTTTACTTTACCAAACATGAACCCTTGGTTGTTACTAGTCGTAAAAACACACCACACATGTGAATAATATTAGAGGAGCACAATAGAAAACGGAAGGAGGGAGACATTTTTCAAATTCCACAAAATAACATCTCAAGGATAGTTGAGTGTGTCAGCAGAGCAAATCTGAACAGGAAACAGAGACGCACAAAGCGCAGGTGAAGAGCGCCGAAGGGGTTTCCTCGAAGCCGCAGGAGGAGAGGTTGCTCTCCGCAGGAAGTGGCCGTTCTCAATGCAGGAAATGATGTCATTCAGAAGCCCACCGGGCAGGATATGTCAGATGTGTCGTAATTGTGCGCTTTATGTCCACCTTGCTTGGATGTTTCCACTGACCTCAAGACAAAACAAATTCATTTGGTCAGATGTTCACTACTCCATTTTCCAGGTAAAAACTCCAAATTCTTTGCAACTTTTAGGTAGCAAGTTGTGTTTTTCACATAAAGGCTGCAGGACGCAAGTAAAGCCTCGTTATAAAATTACAGTGACCTGACATCCGTCTCAGCAGCGTGGGAACTGATTGTTCAAGGAGTTCATGTTTCATAAATCCCCTGGCAGAATATGACTGGCAAACATTTGTTTTTTTGGGTGCAATCGCATTTTCTCGCAGCGTTGCTCCGAGGTGAGTCTGTCAAACCTTGAGAAAAATCATTTTAAAACACTTTTTTTTAAAACCCCTAAGGAGTCACTGTGAGAGACTTAGGTTTTTGTTTTGTTTTGACTGAGATGGCGCTGGTGGGAAAGCTTAAAAATAAAAATAAAAACTCTCGCCACATTTGCACTCACTTCTAAATGACCAGAAGGAAGAACCACTTTTTTAAAGATTTTTTTTTTTTTTTACATAGATTTTACTAATTAGATCCCTGACTTGTTTTGTATTTGTTGTGTTCCTATTTCAACATGTAGTCCTGCAAAAATAAGCATAACTTATATGTTTCTGTCTTTAAACACAATACAGTATAAAAAACCTATAAAAGCGACACCTGGATAACTTCATATTACCTTTTGTGTGATCTTTCGACGCTTTTCTAAACACAGCTGAAGGTACAACGTGGTTGTCCGCCTGCAGCGTTTTCTGTTTGTTTCTTTTCAGGGCTGCATTTTTAAAAAATGTTAATCATTTCTCATTAGAAAAACATTGCCGGTGATGTTTCCACCTGAGACATGCTGTGAACGGCATTCCCAGACAGGCCGAGCTGGCTTTTATCACCGCCAACTTCTGCTCCGCCAGGTCTTCTATCTCTCTTTTTCTCCCTCTCTTCCTCTCTCTCTTGAGTGCGGTTTACATGGCAGGAGTTTCCTCATCAGGACATACGTGTAAATTGTTTCTCAGCGTAGTGCGACGCGCTATTTTTGCATACGGCTCCTGCCTGTGGAGACCGTAACTGAAGCCGCTCAGCTGTCTTTTTAAGGCCGTCATTCACTGGAGGTCTTCTGGTGCGATTAAATCAGAGCCACTCAGAGCTAGTGCTGTTGATCTCAACAGTGAGACGTATTATAAATAGAGTGGGTCTCTTTGTAAAATAAACTTCTGCTGTTTTGTTGATGTGTCGAGGTTTACTGGGTAGCTCTAAATCAAACCTGTGCTTTTAAACCTTAAAACAAACCTTATAGGCCTTGGACCACCTATTGAATGCTGAGGTTTCCAAGTGCTGGCAAGACATTAAAAAAAAGGTTTTATCCATTGTCACTGTGTGTGGCTTTTTACCTCAAAATGGATAAACAACACGAACAGTTCACATAGGTTAGCCTCAGAAATTCAACATGGCTGACCTGTGCCTAAAATATGGTGATTTCTTCAGTAAATCTGCTTATTCAACTGCAAAAACAGAAAATCTTACAAAGTGGTTTTGGTCTAGTTATAGCCCAAATATTAGTACAGTTGAAATAAGACAAAACTAACTTAAAAGTAACTTTTCAGCAAGATGTAGGCGCTTATTATTTTATTTACTGCAACACATTCCCCCGCATGTTAGAAGTGAAATAATCTGCCAGTGGAACTAGTACTTTTTTATCAATCTTGAGGAAATATTGACATAAAACAAGTTCCTATATCTTGCTTTAGATTTACTTGTAAATCAGTTTTGTCTTATTTAAAGTGTACAAAGATATTTACACTAGTAATTAGACCAACAATGCTTGAGATTTTGTGTTTTTTTGCAGTGTTGCATTTCTAGCAGCATTCAATGTAGCAACATGATTGTTTATTGGGAGAATAAAGATGGAAAATATAATAGTTTACTTATGACCGTAGAGAACAAATCTAGTTTAATAAAAACAACTTAAAGTGACAAGTTTGAGATTGAAGCCTAACCCAGTCGGTGTATACAGTCTGCTGTTAGTTAAATCGCTCGGCCCGGTTTGTGCCACCAACTAAGTGGTAAAACTGAGAGAAACAGCTTAGGATTTGCTAATGGAAACAAATCTGGCTGGGGCGGACTGCGGCAGAACTGGCTAAAGCCACGCCCATTCAGAAGGGGCTTAGGGGATAAACTAGTAACAAACTAAAGCAAACAATATAGAAATGATCAAAAACTGGAAACACACCCAAAAACTCAACCCAAGATCATGATTTTAAAATGATTTTTTTTTTTACTTTTATAGGTGTGAGATCCAAGATATTTCACATTTCATTGGAAAACATTTTCACATTTGAGTCCTTTATCGCTCACCAACCACAAGGGTAACAAACCGCATCGAAACGCTGCAGAGAAATCTCTGCTTTCTATTCTAAATTATTCTCTTCTTCTCCGAGTAGACGGCACACAAACTCGCGTATTATCGCCCCCTACGAGGCTGACGCTAGTACTGCATTTCTGTAAATTGACGATGTTTCCTGATAATTTGGATTGTAAGATTTAGCTTTTAAAGTTTTCTGTTTAAAGGTTCATTACCAGTACCTTATCGTTATTTGCTAAAGAAGCAGATGCAGTCCTCACTCTTAAACTGTGGGTGGGTGTGTGTGTGTGTGTGTGTGTGTGTGAACAGGGGCTGCCACATTTTGCACAGACACGAGCGATGGTTGATGTGTTTTCTCTGCAAAGTGCCCCTCATTAAAGGTTAAGTGCTCATTTTTTTCTGAGGTGAAACCCCAAACTCTAAATTCCCAAGCAGGGTGTGTTTTCAAAGGAAGAGGCCATGTTGTTTTTTTATTTTTTTGTGTGTGTGTTCTTCTTGACGAATGTTTCCACACACCTCAGACAGCTGAGGTTATCGCTACCTAAACAGAAACTACTTGTGACCGGACTCCAGCTTTCCAGCACATGAAACACTCTTTCTGTCTGTTTAAACAGAGTAAAACCTCTAACAAAAGAAGCAATGCTTGGTTGTTTTGTTCAGCCATCAGAATGTCAGCTAGCTAAAAAAACAACAACTTAGGTTTTGTTTTGTGTCATGTACCTGATGTTGGGGCTGTGACATGCTTTTAACACCTGAAACGTTCCTCCCGTTTTTCCTGCTGTAAGTTTTACCTCCTTGTTGCACACAGCTCAGTGCTTCACAGTGTGATATGGATCTGCTAGGGACACATTTGTCTGAAGTTGGCAGTGCATGAGGTGCAGCCTATTGTACGAGGCAGTGGGAGACTTGTTTTTCAAGTGGCAAAGAAAGAGGAAAACGATGTTGTGCCTCAGTTTGATGGTATTCTTAGCTAACTGCGGACACCTGGGGTAGTTTACAATTCCTGTTGACACGGATAAGCACAAAACACCGCAACACCCAAGGTTATGAATACCTTTTTGAAATTTTCTTGTATGTTTAGCAGACTTTTTTTTTTCTGTACATGAGGTCACCTTACCCTGAGTTTGACGTAGTCCCATTACTTAGTGACTTGCAAGAGCATTCCTATCACTTGTTTTCTTACAACCACAAACATCAATGTTGGTATTTTGAATTTTATGATTGGCCAAAAACGGTAATGAATGCTGCGGAAGCAAAAGGAATACATGGTTTTCAGAACTAATTAAAAATATAAAACTGTAATGTGCAACGTTTCACTGACACCCCTAACAAAATCAAGTAAAAATTGACTTCAGATCTCACTTTATTGGTTACCAACTACATGGAGTGTTCGCCAAATTGTATTTCCTTGTACATTCTGCATCAACAATTACAGATAAAGTCAGTCTTTTGTGAAGGGATCAAAAATGTCACCTGCTAGCAGCCGCGAAAAAGTTCAATGCATGTAGCAAATGTTTCCCCTAGAGGTGTTTGAGGACGGGGCATCGAGAATGTGCTGTTGTGAAATGCCAGTTCCGTTTTGCAGCACACACACTTAGCTGAGTTATATATTCTGTTTAGTTTAAAATGTCCCTTGGACATTTTTTGTCTCTTTTTGACGGCACTTCTTTCTGTCCCTCGCCTTCTCCCACCATAGCCGTGAATAGCACTTAGCATTCGTCAACGTCTCATTGGAGGAAGTGAGAGTGTTGCGCAACAGAAATAATCATCTGGCCGGAACAGAGCACGCTAAATGGTAAAACATAATTTGACAAAGCCTCAAGGCAAATAATTTACCTTGAGGAATTTTTAAAACCAAGATCCTTGAATCCTTTGATGAGTTGTTACAGCACTACAGTGTATCAAGTAGTCTCTCAGGAGGGATGGAAACGAATGCGCTACCTTTCATTTTATATTTGTGGTGCTAGTTTGTGTTGGCCTTTCACAGAAAATACACTGCCTCTTGTGGCTTCTATGGAGGATACTCTTGCATCTTGCAAGGCTCTGTATGTTGCTCGATTCTGGGCTGCAGGTCTAATACGGTGTCTCTCTCTCTTATGGTGTCTCTCTCCCAGGAAGGGTGGGGTCTGGCGGACTCCAGAGGGGGTCTGCGTATCCCGCTTTATACTGCCTGGCTGGAGCTCATTCAGAAAGAGGTAACCTCTGACCTCTAGCCTAGTTACTGGTGCTTCTTTCCCGCCTGCGGTCTGATTTAGTGGTCTGATTTCTGCCTCTAGTTGAGTCTTTGTGACCAACTCTGCTGTCACTGATTAACTCATATACACAAAGGGAATATGAGTTTTAAAGGTTGGGTGTTCGTGTTTGGATAGTCCAGTTTTTTTCTAGTCCAGACTGTAGAGAGATGCTAGTGTAGAATCGGCATGAGGGTTTGGATGTAGAGGCTGTTGGTCTTGTGGGACTGGGTTTCCTTCTGTCTCTCCTGTTATGATGTTTTTATTAAGTAAGTTTCTGTCAAATTAGGTCTGTGTTCAAAAAGGCACAAAGATTTCCTATCAAATTCCTTCTAAATGTATGAGAAACACAAATTACGTTCACATGTACGGTACGTAAAGCGTTGGATTCGAGTGGCACCTGTAGATATCTTCAGCGTCTCCTCAGCTTTGCTTTAAACACAATTCACGTTACGTTTTATAAAGTTCTTATCGAAAAAAGTTCTCACTGTGACTTTGAGTTAAAAAATAAAATCACAAATGTGCAAAATAAAATCTACCTTCCTCTGTTAAAAGAAGAGAGCAGCACTGGTTTCCCTTTAGTTACTAAAATAAGTGGTGCTTTTTCAATTTGTAATCTGAATTTTCCAACTTCACAATCCAACACAATTGCCACGCACGTAAATCTCAGTGAACTTTTTGTAAGCACCATGCAGGATTGTACAGCCTCTATTTGTGAACATATATTTTAGTTTTTAATTTCATGAAAAGAAGAGAAATCCATTGTGATTGGCTTGTATTGCAACTTATAGTTAGCGTCACGGCTGATGCCATTTTCCACTGGTTTCCCAACTGGAAAGTAGGACGTGGTTAACTCGTGTGTGTGAAGTTATTTCACACATCTGAGCTCTCTGACTACCGAGACAAATTAAACACAGTATAATAACATCGAATCTTTTTTTTCATTTTTATTTTAAAACACAGACGTGAGCACAGAATTCAAATGAACTGGTGAATTTAGAGAAACTTTCCAAGTATTTGTTGTGTAGACCTTTTGCCGTTCTGCTCTCTAACAGGCAAACATTAGCTGGCAAATTAGTCAGGCTGTCTTCTCTGGTAATCAGCCTTCAGTGAACTGCTTAAACATTTCATTTCACAAGTAGCTTCCTAATGGTGTTTTTTAAACTCTTACCTTGAAGGGATTGCTTTGTGTTTGAGAAACGTTGTTTCGTACGGTATTTTCTGACGCAGTGGAAAGATGTTGAACCGAGTTTTTCAATAAGCGAACAAGTCTTCTGAAAGGTGGGAAATGGGGATGAACATTCCCCATGTTAGCTGATTTAAGCAACTCAAACGGATGGTAAATGCAAACTATGGGTATGATTTTTGCTGTCCTTATTAATGCACTGAAGGTAAAATGGCTTGTGTTTTTTTGTTTAACAAAGGTATTTTTGAATAAAGGTGCCTCGAGAACCCGACATGAATTCCTGTACTTCTAAAGCAACTAAAAAGGACACGGTAGCGTTCTCTTTCTTCATTAGTCAGCTTTCATTGACTTCTTAATCAACTGCTCAGGTGAAGTGAGCGTTGTCGAGACTCAGCAGGCAGACGAGTAGTTTCTGTCAAAGTGGATTATCCTCACCAATTGACACGTCTCTCGTAATAACTATGGACGGCTAACGTGAGCTAGCTCTTGTGCTCTCGCTTTGACTGACAGCTCGTGTGTAAAGGACTTGTTTCCTTAATCCGCTTGTCACCTCAAATGATAATTAGAGAATGAAACTTTTACCAGCGCTGCTAGTTTCAGGCGCTTGCAGCTACTTTTTCCTCCGCAAAGGTAAATGTAGCACCAGAGGGCATGCCAAGTTCTGGAGGTTACAATTATAGCAGCAAAGGAATAGAATAGAACAAAGAATTTCTTGTAGGTTTATTTGTAGGAAATAGATGACATGACAGTATTTCAATAGAATATTTTTGCCCTAACTGCATGTTACAAACACAGCTGGTCTTTGACAATTAGGTGCCTCTTTACAAATAAAAATTTGTGAAGATTTTTTTTATATGTAGGCAAATTGCAACAGTACAGAGGGATTAATTGCTTTGTTATGCATTTTTAGGCAATTTTACAATGTAAAAATTGTTCTCTATGAGCAACACAGGAATCTTATACTGACTTTTCACAACTTTTCTCCAGTCGCTCTTACTGGGATTCAGTTTCTCCTGTCTTACTTTGCGTGTCGTCCTTCTCGTCTGTTTTACGCCGCACCGTCAGACGCAGCTGTTCACGAGCCACGCTGAAAGACAGGACCGTGATGAGACGCTGAAGAGAGCAGTAACATATATGCTTGAAGACAGGACATTGTAGCATTTTGTTGGGCCTCTAAAAAATCCCGTGTGTGTCTTGTTGTGTAATTCACACTTCTAGGTTTACACAGCCTGAAGGCGATGAAGTAATGCGGACCCGACAGCTTGTTGCTGCTACTGACGTACCCTGAGCTTTCAGACCTAAGAAAAAAAGTATCCGTACTTGTACAGAAAACGTTAATTTGCTTTATGCGGTGGCGCTAAAACCTTTCTTTAATTGTGACTCGCAAAGTTCAGTGTACACCAGTCTCCATTAGGTCACTTTTTCATACAGGAGCGAACACAACAATGGCACTTCCTGAAGCCAACACAGATTGGGTGAAAGACGGTGCGCTCCCTCTTCCTTTATGATTGAACTGGACTGCATGGCCGTCTGCAGCTCTGCTAACTGCTTCCTGATGACTACACACACACACTCACGCCCACACACCCCCACACGCACACATGCTTAAACACAGTCTGCAGACATCCTTCCCATGCTTCCCAATCACACAATAAAAACTTCTACCTTATCGCGCAAACATTCCCTGTCATTTAGTTCAATTTCTGCCTTCATTTTGTAATTCAGTCTGTTTCTCTCTGCTGTGGGTCTGGGTAAGTTATCATGCTGGCTTTGACTGGCCTGTCCTCAGTAGGCGTGTGTGTGTGTGTGTGTGGGTCTGGAGTGGTAGAAGGAAGAGGGTGTTTATTCTTGAACGTGTCCCTCCTTCCTGGTATTTGCCGTGACCTGCGCGTCTCTTTTTGTGGCAACGTGTGACATTTTCTGCGTTTTGACAAATGCGGCGACTTTGTCGTCAGCCATGTCTTTTGCCGCCCTCTTTGTCTGTGCGGCGATCTCCGGGGATCAAGCCCGTCGTCATGGCCGCGGCACGCCTATCACCCCTGGAGACGACTCCTGAGAGAGAGGGAATCCTCTTCAGACTCCAGAAAAAGACGCTCTTCTGGGGTCCCTCCTGAAAGTGGGGGGCCAAGTGTTGTTTAAAACAACAGGGTCAAAAAGAGGAATGAAGCCAACCAGCTATGATGATGTAAACCATACGCTCAGTTAACTGGTTTCAGCTAAAATAAATGTCCAATAGAATACACAAAAATGTTTATATTTTAGAGGATTTTAGAGGGATGTGTATATTTTGAAAGAATAGTGACAAAATGTGTGTCAAGAATCTCTACTGGATGTGCCTTTTTATACCTCTTTGAGGGTAATACATAAAAAATAATCTTCTTTTTCTATTCTAAATACAGTAGATGGTAGAAAAACCTAGTTGTTTTCACTGCTGTTGTGTCTGAATGAATCTAAGGCAAAAATGTGTTTCTACTCAACGAAAAATAGTCAGTACAGTCGAGGGTCAAGTGGGATTTATTTGAGGGCATCAGAAGAATGAAGTCGTCCAATTACCACCATCCTCCGGCATATGTTAAAAACTAGCACAAGAGAAGTTGTGCTTTGGAGTTTGCTGTGTTAGTTCAGGAAAATAAGGGTTTGTTAAGGGTTACTATACAACCATGCCCTCCATTTTTATTAGGAAACTCAAAAGATTAAGTTAGGAAAAAATGAACAGAGAGGTCCCTAGAAGTCAGGAAAGGCGGTTTCTCACCATCCTTGTCTTCCGTATCCAATATGGCTGCCTTGTACACAAAACATAGTAGTAGATGTGAAAATCTGTCGATACTTCTGTTCTGCTTTTATTAGTTATTACGTGATGCGACAATGTTTGAAACCACAAAATGTATGGAAAAACATTGTAGATGGCTTGAACGGAAAAACGTCATAGTGAGCCTGAATGGAAAAAAGTTGCAGATAGCTTGTTTTGTGAACAGTCATTAGCTGATGACTCAATGTTCAAATTTAAAAGTGGATCACAACTTTCGTTCGCTTCCGTTTACACTGAGAATTGTAGTCACTGTTTCTGCTGAAGCAAGCCTTACAACATCTTGCTTTGAATTTCTGTGTGTTTATATATATCATTAAAGATTATGTTGTTGATGTCGAAGTTATAACCACCTACTGGTGGAGTGTAGGTATTACAGCGATTGGTAACGGTTACGGAAATATATTTACGTATGTCTTTGTTAGTGAATAGTTCTAACTTTGACTGAGAGACTGGAGTAAATAAATGGTTTTAAATGTTAGTTTTTGGTTCTCCCCTTTAAATAAAAAAAGACAAAATGAGGTTGTTTGTGTCCGTTCATTGTCAGCTGCAGTAGCAGCTGCTTTGAGAATTTCTGAGTCCCTTTATCCGGGAATCTCTGTCTCCCTCTTGTCTGTTTCGCTTCTGGTTCTTATCGCTCTGCGTGACTGAGCTCAAAAGAGATGATAAGACAGAAATCTGTGTTACTACCTATTGTCGTCCCTGAAGGCAGTTTACACAGTCTTGTTATCGCTCTGTCGCAGTTTGGTTTTCGAACCACGTCCCAATCGAAATTATAATTGTCTAAACAATGAGCTCCTATAGATTTTCTTTTTCTGTCACCACAGCACAAGTGAAAATAGCTCATGACCGCGTTCCAGATGCTTTCACAGTCAGGTTTCACCAAGAAAAAAATTCAGCCATTAGAAATTTGAAGCAGTACCCTTTTTTTTCTTCTTTTTTTTTTACTTGCTAATCTGATTTAGCAGGAACTTGATCCGTCTCATGAGGAATTCTGATTCACTACATGCCACAGTAATGCATTTACACTGTCCAATCAAACTGCGCCACTTGAAGCTTGTGTTGCTGTATTAAATACCGTATTTTTCGGACTAAAAGGCGCACCGGATTATAAGACGCAGTATCAGTGAACGGATCTATTTTCATATATAAGATGCACCGGTTTATAAGACTCATTAAGCGAAACAAAATGCGGTAGTCGGATAGGTCAGACTTTATTCAAATCATTAACAACAACTGTCAATATTACACAAAAAAGTACACTCACTTTTTCAATCGTTCATCTTCTACGAATCCATCAAATTCCTCGTCTTCGGTGTCGGAATTTAACAGTTGGGCGATAGCGGCATCAAGCAAGCCCGGATCCCTCTCGTCATCATTTGATTCAGTCTCGTTGCTGTTGCTTGGCTGTTCATTGACGATTGAAGCACCGTACGCATCAGGAAAAGTGGTTCCCCACCCCAAAACAAGTCTGTCTAGACGGCATAGAAAGCTGACTCCACGAGGTTTCTGACCAGCAGCGATTATGCTTCGACAATCAAGGGGAGTGGCTTTGTCTCTTACCAAAGTCGTAATAAAACGTACGGTGCACTGTTTATACATAAGGTGCATTGCCGGGTTTTTTTTTTCAAATATAAGGATTTTATGTGCGCCTTATAGTCCGAAAAATACGGTAGTCAAAAACCGTCAGCGTCTTTCTATTCCATGGATGTATTCAGTCTGTTTCATATTTGTTCCTTAACCACTTGTTTTCAACGTTTTCTGCAACCTCAAGGTCTTCTCTTTGATACTTTGGGAGGAAAAAAAGTTTTTAAAGTTGTCTCCCTGTAGCGTTCCATCATGTTTCCCAGAATAGAATCCAGGTCAGCGACGTTTTAATCCTGACATTTGGGCATGAATAAAATCCCTTTGTACCAATGGATGCTAAAATACCCGAACGGCTGGTTGCCAAGGACAGCGATGCGGTTACAAGCGTATGAAGTAATTAAAGATTAATTCTCCATAGCAGCATATTTTAATAATTAGGTTAGACGCGCTGTTTCAGTAACATCGTTAATTAAGTTTGTGGGCCAGCAACTTCCAGATTTGATAATTTGATTCCACACTTTAGGAGAATTTGATTTAATCCTATTGAGATTTTTGGTTTGGCAATAAACCACAATGTTTCTTTTTTAAAAAGAAATTAACAATCTGATGTGAATCTGCAATCCTTTCCCTGGTTTTTGAAGCACAAATTAAGAAAATGTATACAGTTCCTCTTCTGGAAAGTAAGAATTTTTACTTTTGTTCTTTTTTTTTGTTGCTGTTGTTTCTGGCTCAGGTTCCAAACTGTCGTGAAAATTACATTTGATTCCTTCAACTATAGTTTGTGTTTTTATCACGTTACTCTAGTAATCAGCTACCCTGAACCTTCAATCTTGTCGTTTTTAGTTTCTGTTTTGTGCACTGTCCCTGGATCCGCTAACCGAGAGAGTTGTCCTCTAAAGTAGCCCATGGCATGCCTGAGCAAAATGAATAAAAATAAAGCATTAACTCATGATTCTTTCACAGTGGCTTCACTCTGCAATTATTAAAAAGTTACTTCCAATCCAATGGATTCATGAAATTGTAGGAAAAATTCTAAGACATAAACTTTCCCTTTATTCCACAACAGGGGTCAAGAGTGACCCATGAGGGTCAGTAATCTTTGCAGTAAATTGAAATGAATTTCGACCTTATGCTTTACATTGCATATTTTAATATTTCTAATTAGATAAATCTATTAAAAAAAATAATAAACAAGCTTTAAATCACAGTTATTTCTGATGGATGTGTGTGAAAGCGGCAATAAAACTCCCTGTGGGTTTAAACTGACCGGAGCCGAGCTGAGAGGGAAAAAAAGAAAATCGATGGCAGCGTGCTTCTCTGTTGCATATTTTCCCCTCTTTTTTCTTTTCTGTTTGTTGCACTTATCCTTTTGACTGCTCAGTCCTCTTCCCCTGTTTTGTTTGTCGCTTTTTCTTTTCTTATTTTTCACCCTCCTTTTTTACTTTGGTTTTGTTTTTGCTTCTTTTCTCCGCTGAGCTCCAGCCCCACCAGTATCTTGTTGCGTTAATCCCATTTATTTTGTGATGTACTCAGATTAGTTTTCAATCCTTGCCTCTTCCAGCTCTTCTGTTACGAACTTCTTCTCAAATTTGTATGACTCTGCAAGAATTTGTCCACTTTAGTTTGTATCTTTTTGGGATTTTACAAGATGGAACAAGACATGTGTAAAGTGGTAAAAATAAAAATAAAAATAAGTGGCTTTTTACTCCCTTCACTCAGATACTCATAAAAATAAATACATTCATAGTTTACATGTAGCCAAACTGGTTTTAAAGAAGAAACCTTCTAAAAGTCATTCTCAGGTTCAATTTCAGAGCAACTAAAAAAGTATTGGTAGCCTGATTTTTTATTTTATTTTTTTATTTTCCCTCCTCCTAAGCTGATCCACATTTTCTCAGATCAACATTTGTCGGCCAAGGTCCTTGATGGAAGAATTAGCCTACTTTGAAAGGTGCGAGCCAAACACACAAAGGCATTTTTTGTCACATTAAGCCAAGAGAGGCCTGAGAGCTTGTGGCTGAAGTCAGCCAAACATTGTTCGAGGATCGCTGACCTGCACTGATGGAGCTGCCGTCTCTGCCAACTTTCTCAGGAATCCCTGAAAGAAACAGAGAAATCAAGCGTTAAGCCACTTTTTTTCTTTTTTCTTTTTTGAACGCATGAAGCCACTTGAGGAAATTAAAAGTAAAATACAGTCTATTTCAAACACATACACACACAGGCAAAGGAGGGAAAACTGAAAAAGTGATTTTTGTTTTGTTGGAAAAAGGAACAAAAAAAACCCCAAAACGTATCTTTGTTGTGTTTTTGCAGCCTAACATCGGGCGCCTCGGCATCCCTCACGGACCCTCTGCAGAAAAGGTGGCGGTGGTCGCCGTGGACGACTGCGACATCTCCATGGCGATCCGCTTCGGGAAGCAGATCAGTAACTACTCGTGTGCCGCCCAGGGCACCCAGACCGGACAGAAGAAGTGAGAAACCCCCGACACACACTTTTCATTTTTGCCGTCCTTAAAGCCACAGTGAATCAAGCCAGACTAAAAATGTCGCCAAGGCCTTTAAGAAAAGTCTTAATAATGTTTATAATGTTTTTTTTATTATTATTTCACATAATTTCTCTTAAATGCATAAATTATTTTTGTATCTTTTTAATGTAAATTTTATTTTGTATGCCTGCTATTTTGAACGTCATTTTAAAGACGCAGCTCGAACAAAAATGCCTCATAATCAAATTACAACAACTCACTCAACTCTGCTCTGTTTATTTTTGAATCAGTCCCTGTCAAACAACCCCCCCACCTCCCAAAGCTCATCTGAGCTGCAGCTTCTCCAGCCAACCGTCAGAGGACTTATCCGTCTGTTTCTTCTTCGAGACGTTTTTCAATGAGTCACTCGCAGAGCGTGCATGCTGAGACGCATCTGAAATGCAGAGGGTGGGGACAGAGAGGAGCTTCAAAGGGCAGGCCGCGACGTTGCATTCCTTCAGAAACGCGTCACGCAGGTCGCAGACGCTCAGTGGACGCAGACAGGGCTCGCCGCAGTGAAAAGCTGCACAGGCAGCAAAAGGTTTTGCTTTCAAATTTGATCAATGAATGGCGATTTAGTTACAACGGCAAACTTCAATCTATTTTTTTGAGGGCTTTTTCATACTACATCCAATTCCCAATTTTTCGTTTTTATTTTTTTAAATGAATTTTGAGTAGTAGTTTGACATATCAGACTTAACAGACACTAATGGGGGGTTTTTTTCAATTAAAAAAAAAATTAATCAAGCCATCAGTTTGAAGCATCAGCTTATAACCGATTCCTAACCCAAACAGAAGTAACACAAAACAAACAATAAAACAAAACAAAACAAAAAAATTATGACAGCAAATATTTTCAAAAGTTCCTTTTATTTCTCACTTCTAGATCTTGTCACAGGTTTCAGATTGGATTTATGTCGGGGCTTTGACTGGGCCATTCTAACTCATTAATATGTTTTAATTGATGCCCTGCATTTAACTCCATCCATCTTTCCATTAGGGCTGTATTTAATGAATGTTTTAGTAATCTATTTCACACACAAGCTTCCGATTTTTCATTTAACCACTTAAGCCAGGTTTATACAATATCATAAAAGCATTAAAAGATGCAAATAAAACAGGCTTAATAAATGTTTTTTTAATGGGAAAAAAAGTATTGCCAAGAATGCATATATGCATGTTTGCGTTTTTGAACAGTTTTGGTTAACTACTGCTCTGACTGTGTTGCGGCCACTGCTCCATCTCACCCTGAAGGCCAAAAAGCCCCTAAACTTTGGTCTAAATCTGACCAGAACTTCTTTTTCTACATTTGTTGCCAACGTATCTTATGGCAAAATTTATGGGACTTTTTTAGGCCCTGTGGCATAAATGCCAGAAATGTGGCCGTTTTGGCAGCTTCTCTGATTAATGCTCAACCTGTCTGTTCTGTCAGTTTTTTAATCGAACGGTCAGTTTCAAACCTCAGTGGTTAGAGTTAGGGTTACCATCAGGGGGTGTAAACACCTTTGCAAGGTGCTGTATCTCAGTTAACTGTTTTCATTGTAGACTATAGTAAACGGGCTGCACAGTGGCACAGTTGGTAGCCCAGGTCCTGGGTTCGATTCCTGGCCTGGGCTCTTTCTGCATGGAGTTTGCATGTTCTCCCTGCGCATGGTGGGTTCTCTCCGGGTACTCTGGCTTCCTCCCACAGTCCAAAAACATAACTGTCAGGTTAATTGGTCTCTAAATTCTCCCTAGGTGTGAGTGTGTGTGTGTGTATGGTTGTTTATTCTTGTTTATCCTCCGTGTTGCCCTGTGACAGACTGGTGACCTGTCCAGGGTGACCCCGCCTCTCGCCCGGAACGTTAGCTGGAGATGGACACCAGCACCTCTCCTGACCCCACTAGGGACAAGGGTCTTTGTATTTTTTTTCCTCCATGCTTCCAGCTAAACAGTGGAGTTTGTACTTTACGCATTCAACTCATACGTTCAAATGCTTCATGCAGCATTGCACCACTTTAAGTACGCTGAAGCCATCCACTGATTGATGTTAAGCGTTTCAGAAGCTTTAGGTTTAAGCAGCTTCCTACGTGGTCCAGCGGGTTAAATCGGACCTGGTTGTAAAGAATGTGTGTTTTTCCTGTGACCTTCTTAAACACGCAACGACAACAGTGTGTTTTTAGAAATGGCTTTTAAAGTGTGGCTGTCCTCGGTCAACTTCAGGTCAAGTTATGTTAAATAGCTTGTAGACACTCTGATGTCAATGTTTTTTGGTTTTATTCCAATCAGTTTCCTCTATCGTCTCCAGATCATTGGACTTGACGGGTCCGCTGTTACTAGGCGGAGTTCCCAATTTGCCCGAGGCATTCCCAGTCAGGAACCGAAACTTCGTAGGCTGCATGAGAAACCTAACAATCGACAGCAAACCCATTGACATGGCCAGCTACATCGCCAACAACGGCACCGCTGCAGGTCAGAATCGACGTTAACTCAACCGAGTTTCACTCCAGATCCTGATCATTTCCTAAAGCAACCCCTGCAGAATCTAAAAGATACCAACATTTCAGATGTTGCTTGTTTAGGCATGTCTGCAGAATTTATTTATTCATCCTGGTTTTGATGCCCCAGGTTGTCCAGCGAAGAAGAACTTCTGTACAAACGACGTGTGTCTGAACGGGGGCATGTGTGTCAACAAGTGGAACACCTACAGCTGCAACTGCCCTACTGGCTACGGGGGCAAAAACTGTGAACAAGGTCAGAAATGTTTTTTATCTGTTCTCTCTTCTTCTGAAAAAAAAAGCAACGACAATGGATAATATCCAAGAATAAATGTAAGAAAAACAAACTGCAAATTCATAATCTCTTGCATTTGGAGCATGAGAATAATTCGTGTGTCCACTTGCTCATCTGTTAGCTTCCGTACAGACATGTTTATTTACTTTTGCGGCGAGTTTCTAGATGTGAGATCAGATGTGATGAGGAACACCTTTTGCTTAGCGTGACTCATGCAGCAGTCACAATAGAGTCACAGTGAAGCCTCTGCTCACTATTGTAGAGCCACTAAGCATTGCCTCAGGTTTGGACTTTCATGATAAAGATACCTGTGACTCATAACAAAACCCAGACAAGAGGACTAAAACTAAAGATATTCCCACATTTGCAGAACTCTTTACTGTCTGTGTGCTTCTTCAGATAATGTCTATTTACAGCACTTATAGTCCAAAAATCTCCTTTTTGCCTATGATAACTGATTCCTTGTAATGTTGTTTATACTCCATACCACTTTTAGTTTTCTTCTCTAGGAAGGGGAGAACTCTAACGTCTTCCTTCAAGGCATGTTTCCAAAAAAAAGGTGTGAATACCTCACCTTTCACGCTCTCCGACGAGATAGTCGGCCAACTATAGTGCCAGGCCTCGGTATCCGGTATCAGAACTGGGCCGGGATCACAGCAAGGTGGATGTTGTTTTTTTGGCTGCTCTGTCACTTGTTGACACGTCGGGTCTGATTCTTCACGCTCTCCGGTGCCACATTGGAAATAAGAGACGTTCCAGTTGGGCTTTCACGCTGGAATGACGTGAAGACCCGCTGGGAGTCGCCCACCAGGCTCTTTTGTTGTCAGCGTCTGTTAAATCATATTTCAGGTAACTGATCAGTGTAGGAGAATGTGACCTACTAAATACGTGCTAAATATGGACGTAAGATACACTGAAAATGTTTCAAATGATGCTTGATTCCAGTCTAGTCGTTTTTTTAAACTTTTTATGACATGTACTGGCTTCCATGTGGCTTTGGCACAAGGGTTGGGATTCTACGAAGGTTTTGTGAAACCCTGCAAATGTTTTGAAAACTCCCAAATTAAGTTTTAGAAATCTGGCAAAAAGGTTTGCAAGATCGAATGTTACTTTTGATAGATCCAGTGAAAGCGTTTTGAGATCTTGCAGACCATGCTGTAAAATATCCACTGGAAACATTTGACCTCTCCATTTACGAAATAAAAAACATAGTCTGTCCCGCCAAAAGCTTTTGTAGTTCTTATAGTTTCTTTGTTTTTTTTTTTGTTTTTTTCAGCAATGGCAATTATTTCTGACTTGAAGTCACCTTCTGATAGATCAGGTTTATTAGAGTCATACAACTACCCGAAAGTGTACTATGGGTAAAATGCCGAACACAGAAATTCACTTAACGGTCTGTTGCCAAGGCAAGTACAAACTTCAGGTACAAATTGATGCAAGGTCACTATTGAAATACAATGTAAAAATACAACTCGATCAAAACGTCAAAAGTACAACATGGCAAAAAGGAGAAATAAACCACCACATCTTTTTGCCATGTATCTCTACACCTGTAAAGCTGTCAATCTTTTAGTGTAGGATTATACTACTGTGGCATTGATTCTGCAGGGTTATTTATGAACCTTTTGATGAAGTATGAGTTGATGTAATTTGTGTTTTTGTACAGTTGTTAACAACCTTACTGAGCTATGAAGCTTACCTTATCAAATATTTGCTCCTGATAAAGCTTTCCCATTACTAAGTAAGGTTTTTCTTTCTGATTTATGGTGAAGATAAGCTTTAGCAACATGGAGGTAAAATCCATTAGTTGGTTCCAGGAACATCCAAAGAGTTTTTTTTTTTCTTTTGTTAGGTCTTCTATCTGATTAAACTTGTTTGGCTGAAGCGTGTGTAGAGAATATTCTATGCTTTGGATTACACTGAAGAAAATTGCTTGTTGCACTGAAGAATTAGCCATTGCGTTGTGTGGTGAGAATAATGAAGTTCCACATACATGTTGGATTCTTTGAGGTCCTCTAAACTGTGAGACATGTTTCACCTGTGTTATAACAGCGTATATAACAGTCTGATTCTGCCTTGTTTCTGTTGCAGAGATGCCTTCGCCTCAGTTCTTTGACGGCCAGGCGTTGGTGTCCTGGAGCGAGACGGACATCACCGTCGCTGTACCCTGGTACGTGGGTCTCATGTTCCGGACCCGGCAGCCAGCTGGGACTCTGATGCAGGTCAACGCCGGATCATCCTCAACTATAAATCTCATGGTGAGAACACGGGCTCCAGCAAAACAAAATATGGTCTTAACAAAAAATAAATCAATCACTTTCTCCATCTTGTCACCCTCCAGTTGAGGGAGCAGCAGGTCCGTATGGAAGTGTTTCTAAGGGAGCAGTTGTTGGCGTCGCTGGGCTTCCCGCAGGTCCGCATCAGTGATGGGGAGTGGCACCACTTGCTAGTTGAACTGAAAAGCATTAAAGATGGCAAAGAGCTTAAATACATGGCGGCTGTTTCCTTGGATTACGGCATGTACCAGGTACAAGGTTTGCTTTTAGTGCCGTATGGAGAGTTGAGATTTCTTTGGAGGAAGAAGTTCTCATCTTTCTTTTTGCGTTTCTAAGCAGAAGTCTGTGGAGATCGGTAATGACCTCCCAGGTCTGAAGGTGCGGACTCTTCATGTCGGAGGCCTGCCCGGAGAGGGAAACATTGTTAACAAAGGATTCGTTGGCTGCATACAGGTGGGGATGCGCCTGCTGAATGCTACAGCAGATCTTAAGATCTACAGAAGATCTTGTTTTTCCTCCCGAGTGCCTTCTCCAACTGGACTTTTCTCCATCAGGGTGTCCGGGTGGGGGAGACAGCCACCAATGTGGCCAACGTGAACATGGCTCAGGGCCTGAAAATCCACGTGGAGGATGGCTGCGATCTGGCGGACCCTTGCGAATCCAACATCTGCCCTGAGAACAGCCACTGCAGTGACGACTGGAGCACACACACCTGCGTCTGTGACCCAGGTAGTCCACAAATGTAAATTCTGAGCCCAACGATGGACTTTGAAGAAAGGCAAATTGGGTGCACTCCTGCCAGATCTTGAAAAGATCGTCAGATCTGGAGTAGCTTTTGTAAAATCCCGCCACAGCTCTGTCAGATCTCGAGTTACCTTCAATGTCCCTTGTGGGGCCAGGTATGTAAAAGCACATATACTCAGATTCATCTCCTATTTCTTTATGATGGTCTGCCTTCTAGGTTACTTTGGTAAGGAATGCGTGGACGCTTGTCAACTCAATCCCTGTGAGCACATCTCCAGTTGTGTCCGCAAGCCCAGTTCGTCCCACGGATACACCTGCGAATGTGGACAGAACTACTACGGCCAGTACTGTGAAAACAAGTAAGCTTTTATCCTCATGTCCCTCAAAAAAGTCTGGAAATATTTCAAAGTTCAATCTCTGAATCCGGACTCCCATGAAGCTCCCTTATCTTCTTTTGCTTTTATGCTCTTGGTCTACTTGTAATGTTTTGATGAAAGACTTGACGTGAAGTAGCCGGCCCAGATCAGACGGCACTCATTTCCTTCTAAAACCTTGGCCCAGCCGACACGCATCACTTCCTGTCTAAAGCAGGATGTGAGATTCCTGCCCCCGCCCGTTTGCTTCACTGATCCTCTGCAGGTGTTTAGTCTCTGCTGCCCTCATACTGCCACTTGTCCCCCATCAGATCATATAACAGCGATAACACTTGTTAAGTGGGGAGGAAGTTTACTCTGAAATAACATATTTTGAGATAAATTGAGTAGATAATCAGCCGATTGATGTTTTCCCTTTGACCTTGACGGACGGCTTTTAAAAAGAAGAACTGGTTTGGTGTCTTAATTGATTTTGCACACTTGTCTAACTCTTTCACAACAGAGTGGAGAAGCCGTGTCCTCAGGGTTGGTGGGGCAGCCCTGTGTGTGGGCCCTGTAACTGTGATACAAGCAAAGGATTTTATAAAGACTGCAACAAAACCACTGGAGAGTGTCGCTGCAAGGTATGCACACACACACACACACACACCCCTACAAGTTGTTCATGATGTGTGTCTGCTTTTTTTTAATGGGCGTTTTGGTTTCATTTAAAGATTACAGTACCAGTAGAATCTATCTTGCAAGATGAAAGAAGAGAAAAGTAGAAAAACTGGTTCAGCTGATAAAGTTGTGCCTGAACACCAAAAGGCAACAGCTATCACTTTAGAGAAGCAACTGATGAGTTTGAGGAAATTTTATATTTGTTCATTTCAATTTATTTTTTATTTTATTCACTCAATAACTACGCAGCAACTAAAGGAAATCATGAATGAAAGGAGCGGAAAGAAGTATAACCTTATATCTGACCTCAACTCAGAAGACTATTACAGACATATTTCAAATGTATAAAAAGACATAAGAAAAATACCCAACAAAACATCCATGTCATCTGTAGCTGTCATATCTTTGTTTGTGTATTATTTTTTGCCATTCACCGCCGTTCAGTCTTCCTTTAGCTGGTGTCAGCTGCTAGTTTTAGATGCTACTTATAGCTGCTGGGCTCCTCCACCTGTGGCGTCATCAGCACCATCGGATGTGACAGGATGCAACACCATCAACCCAGTACAACTTGGTGCAATGTTTAGAGAATTACAAAACACCAAAACCTCCAACCTAGATTTTACAGGCCTTGGTTAGCATTTTAAATGGAAACGTTCATGATTAGAAAGCCTAAAAATTAGGAGAAAACCACTTAACCCTGGGAAAAAATGGCTGCTAGCGTGTCGTAGACTTCTGGAATAATGTCATTCGAACAGAGTTCAAGAGTAGAGACGTTTGGTCACAAAAAACATCAGATTAATAGTATTATTTTACAAATATCTTCTTGTCCTCAGGTGTCATTATCAGTTCCGTTTGACCATTTCTCTTTCCTCCAGGACAACTACTATCGTCCTGAGGGCGAGGACACCTGCTATCCCTGTGACTGTTTCCCCATCGGCTCCGAGTCTCGAACCTGCGACCCGGTCACCGGCCAGTGCTCCTGCAAGGGAGGCGTCATCGGCCGTCAGTGCAACCGCTGCGATAACCCCTTTGCTGAAGTGACACCCACTGGATGTGAAGGTAGGCGAATGTTTTTTTAACCTAATAGTAAACAGAAAACATCAGGTCTGGCTCTTCAAATCTAATCCGTGAGCAGCACGAGATGTTCGTGGTTCACAAAGTTGGCCTGGATGAATCACTGAAGTGTCCCGAAGGAAACAAACGCTGCCACTCACATCCGCCGGTGCTGCAGTCGAGCTAACTTTGTTTTCTTTGTCACCAAGCAGTGAAGCAGAAGAGGCAAGTCTGGCCATTTTGCTGACTTGGCAGCAGCACTGCACATACACAATACAGTACAGATGAATAGAAAACAAAAAACAAATGTCACAGTCTGACCTAACATGAAGCTTTTCAGAGCTGGTGGAACATGCTCAGACTTTTAACACAGGCTGTGGTTCTCTTTTTAACAGTTATCTCTTACTGAAACAAGATTCTGATCTAGTGATGATATTAAAGAACAAATAAAGCCTAATGTTTGTTTTTCTTCTGTTCTGGCTGTGTGTCTGAGATGTGTCCTCCCTTGACTTGCCGTACGCCGATCTGTTATCTGTACTTGTAACGCAGCCTCATGGCCTCGCAGAGAGGAATTTTGCCGTCAGGATTACTGCAGCGTTCACTCGTAACAAACTGTTTCTTAGCTGACAGGAAGCAGAGATTAAAATCTGAGCATCCCACATTATATGCGGTACGGAAAGTGCTCAAACTCTTTTAAATTTTGTATTATAACCACAAATCCTAAAGTCAGTGTGGCCAACAAACTTCCACATTCCGAACATTTTTTGTTCTTAACCCAGATTTGATGCAACATGTAATCATGTATCAGAGCTTACCTAAAAGTCTGTAAGGATTAGTTTAGTTTGTCTGTCCGTTTGGTACAAGTGGAAAGGACTCACCATGTCATGAAATGACTTTGAAAAATATATGTGGCTCAACATTGTAAATATTGGTCGTGCTTTAAATAACTCGTGTTTTCTTTACAGTTGTGTATGAAGGCTGCCCAAAGGCTTTTGACGCTGGCATTTGGTGGCCAAAGACCAAATTTGGACGCCCTGCTGCCATGGAGTGCCCCAAAGGATCCAGTGGTGTGTAACTTAATAACCCGTTTTGAACGTGTTCTCAAGGGACATTAACTCAGAATGCTACAAAAGCAAGATGTCAAACAACGTAATAATATTTTAATCATTAGTTATAGTGTTTTCTGTAGCAGTCTCGATAAGACTTGATATTGCTAACTGAGCCTATGCCTTTACAGTACGGTGCAAATGTTTGACGTAGACTGGAAACATTGGAATATGCAGAGAAGAAACAATTGATATTGATAAATGCCACTTATCAAGCTGCAGCAAAAATTCTGCCTCCATGTAAGCAAAGCACAAAGACTTGAGAAATGACTCAATACTCCATAGCCTTGACACAGGCTATTTAAATATAAATGAATCATAGCTACCTCAAAGTCAAGATTTCAGTTTATCTTGTGTCAGTTAAACCGTGTGTGCAGCTGTTCTTTTGTTAGTCTTTTTAAGGCACGTAAGCACACCTACACGATATACAAAACACAGTAATAAGGATCTTTTATTAATCCATTAATCCAGCAGAGCTTTCACACCAGGCAGCCATGTACAGGTTTGCTCCTTAAGACTCCTGGAAAAACACCAGGTACTCCAGAACTAATGGTTCACTGTTGTTCACTGTTAGAGAGAGACTTAGATATGTTGAACTATGTTGTGTTATGTCTGTCACATTTGAACAACTCCTATATATTTCAACTCAATATAAATGAAAGTTGAGCTTGTTGAGGTTTTTTATCTGTTTTTTATTTTATTTTTTTTAAGGTACTGCAGTTCGCCACTGCAGCGATGAGAAGGGCTGGTTGTCTCCTGAACTTTTCAACTGCACCACAGCAACTTTCTCGAATTTGAAGAAAATGGTGAGTGCTACTCCGCGATGAAACAAAAGTTTGAAACGCAAATTTTTGAATGTCTTTCACACGCCTGTTTTTTTTTTTTCCCAGAATGAGGAGCTGCGCCGCAACAGCTCCCGGATGAACAGCGAACAGTCCAAGACCATTGTGCGCTTGCTTCACAGCGCCACAAACAGGAAGTCGCGCTTCTACGGCAACGACGTCAAGATGGCTTCCCAGCTGCTGAACCACGTGCTGAAGTACGAGAGCCAGCAGTCTGGCTTCGATCTGACCGCCATGAAGGACGCAGAGTTCAACGAGGTGCAAAAGAAAAGAGTCTTCTTGTTTTGTTGTCGTCTATGTAGCTTTTTGTTAAACATTTTTGAGAATGTATTCAAATGAAAAACCTGAAGCTAATGAAGATCTAGGAATGATCCTCCATATTAAATTTACCTGCCACCATAGGTTAATTTAATATGTCTCGGTGTTGGGAAGTATTCATAAAACACACACTTCCCAATCTTCCAGGACTTTTGGAAGAAACGGATCCTTCACTGTACTAAACAGCTGACATGGTGTGTTTTATTTATTTTTTTTACACCTTTCTTTCACACCAAATCCTTTTTTTGGGGGGGGGTTGCTAGAAGGCTCAAACGTAAGGTAATCTGACAACATATGGGAGTAATATTCAATTAAAACAGTGGCGGTTTTTGCATTAATGACTCTGGGCGAAGCCTTTCAACCAATCAAAATGCAAGGAAATCTTATGTGGTTCTGGTACAGCATATGTGTCAAACTCGAGAGCCGTAACTCTTTATAAGGCAAAACTAAACTCAAGACACATAAACAGAACCTTGAAGACAACAGTAGTATGCTTAAATATTATTTCATCAATCAAATCAAATCATTTTTTGTGCTTCTAAATTACATCAATGTGAAAAGATGTTCTTCTGTATTAGGTTTAAAAAATACTCATCGAATGCAGAGACACCTATTTATTCAGATTTTAGGAGTTTAGAACAGATTCCTCATTGACTGTATGTGTATGTAAGTACTAGAAAAGTTCTCCAATGCTCCTCTGTCAGATTGTGTTTCCCCCTTTCTATTGTCACCCTGGGAAACTGCCCATTTGGCCAGCCTCCAACTCCAATTTTTAGGCAAGTTGCTGTTTCCTTGCAGCCTTTTCCTGAGTTATGAAGCTACACACACTTCAACCTCACTTGAATGTCCAGCTCCATCTTATTTTTTTCTCTTTTGTTTTTGGTTTTGTTCAGAACTTGGTGCGAGCTGGCAGTGCCATTCTGGACCCCGGCACCAAAGACCACTGGGAGCAAATCCAGAGAACTGAAGGCGGCACCGCACAGCTGCTTCGCAACTTTGAGGACTATGCTAACACGTTGGCCCAAAACGTCAGAAAAACCTACCTCAAACCCTTCACCATTGTCACTGAAAACATGAGTGAGTGCTGGAACTGTGTTCAGATTGCATACGTGTACACAGACGTGCCATATTTTCCTATCCGTTCTCTTTTTTTCTGCTCCACAGTCCTAACTGTGGACTACTTGGATGTGTCAGACCCAGAGAAGGCGACATTACCTCGATTTAAGGACATCCAAGAGTCCTACTCCAGAGAACTCGGCTCTTCTGTCCACTTTCCACTTTTTAACTTACGAGATCATGTCCACAGAGGTAATTGCATTGTCTAAATCAGAACTGTTCCTCCGCTTTTATTTTAATTCTGATCTTTCAGCCCTCTTCTTTCGCACGCAGAGGATCCAACTCCAGAACCTCCAACCCAGACCGATCATCCCGAGGAAGAGGAGCGCACAGTGTCTGACAGGAAACGGCGCCACCTTGAGCCGCCTGCACCTAAGCCGGTTGCCGTGGTCATAGTGTACAAGTCGCTGGGCCAGCTCCTCCCGGAAAGATACGACTCTGACAGGAGGATTCTGAGGTACAGTTTGTAAAACCTAGGGGAAAAAAAACAACATTATTTCACCTGAGTCCTACTCAAGCTAAATGTTTGTGAGGGTTATCTAGAACACAGTGTCAAAGAACAGATTAAACTCTGTGTGAAAAGAGGATTTATGGTAAACCAAAGTTCTCAAATTATCTTCAGATAGAAAACAATTGCGTAGATGAAATTTTAAACGTCGCACGGTGATTAGCATAGCTAGCAGTACTAAAACATCCTTCTCCTTGTGTATTAGTTAAGAATTAGCTCAACTCTGAAGTTACCAAAATTGTTGCCAACAATTTTCTAATACGAAGAGGTTAAAAAAGCAACTTTCTGCGTTAAGCCTTTCTGTTGTCTACATCCAATTTTACAAATGTTTCCAGAATAACTACAAATAACAGACAGTCCCGCTTTTTCACAACAACCATTACTGAAATATCTTCATAACTCAGTAACAACATCCACACCAAAGAATGTTGTTAGCATGACCTGGTGCTGCTTAGGTACGGTGCATTTACTGATAGGAAAGACTGGGAAATTGAGCTTTGATCACCAGCAAATAACTCAATGCACATCAACTACAACAGTGGTAGTATTTGTCTAAAGAAGAAAAAACTGCAAAAACACCCACTACTTCAATAATACTTGTAACTATGCCGTTCCTTTCAGGCTCCCCAACCGTCCAGTGATCAACACAGCAATAGTGAGCGCCACCGTCCACAGCGAGGGTCCACCCCTTCCTCCCATCCTGGACCCTCCTATCACCTTGGAGTACACCCTACTGGAGACAGAGGAGCGGACAAAACCCGTCTGCGTTTTCTGGGACCACTCCTCCTCGTGGGTTACACGCGCATCAGTGTTGAGTGGCTGAAATGTTCCAAAGAGTTTTCACATAAAATCTGTTCTTCAATACCCTTAGGAACGGAAACAAAGGCGGTTGGTCCTCCAGAGGCTGCGAAGTGCTCAACAGGAACAACAGCCACATCAGCTGCCAGTGCAACCACATGACCAGCTTTGCCGTCCTGATGGACATTTCGAAGAGAGAGGTAGAGTCACGAAGTACCACTGCAACCATGCAGCTCGACCCATTTCCACAGCTTGACCTGACGTCTTTGAATTCTCCTCCAACGCAGCACGGGGATGTCCTCCCGCTGAAGATCGTCACTTACGCCACGGTGTCCGTCTCTCTGTTCCTCCTCCTCCTCACCTTCATCCTGCTGTGCCTCCTGCACCGGCTGCGCTCCAACCTGCACGCCATCCACAGGAACCTGGTGGCGACGCTCTTTTTCTGCGAGCTGGTCTTCCTGCTCGGTATCAATCAGACGGACAACATGGTCAGTAAAGTTTCGTTCTACACATCCTACATCCTTTGAAGGTTTTCGGTCTTTGTTGCCTTATAACCACCAATGTCAATGGATTTATTGGGATACGATGTGAAATTGTGCGTGTTTGTGAATGCGAATTACACTATTTAGGCAACCTCTGATGGTCATTCCAGATATTGATTTAAGGGCATCATTTATTATCTATTCACACACACATTTTTGCACAGCAGCGCATTGATTAGGTGCCTTTCAAGTCAAGCACATACATACACACCAGTGGGTGTGGGCATGCTGGTACCTGTCTGCAAAGGCCTTAGGGTGGTAGGTCCTGGCAAAGATTTCCCAAAAAATCTTTTTGGTTTTAACTGGATACATCTTTTGCATGTCTCCAGTGCAGAAATACAAGTACTGGGTCATTCTGGTGTTAAATGCAAGCAGTTGTGTGGTTAGAAAAACTGGGTTTGCATCAAACATCAAAGGACAGGTTTAAAGAAATAATGTGCATTGCTCCCCACACTTGTGTGGGAGAATCTAGGCAACTTCATTTGAGTACATTCATCATCAGACATAGTGTTTGAACTATCTTCTTAACTCCTTTCTTCAGGATTTCTGTAGTCTGTTGAACCATTTCTGTGTTGATTTGACCAAATGTTTCAAAGTGTTATCCTGCATACAGATCTCATGATAAATCATTTTCAGTTTTCTGGTAGAACCTGCCAGGTTTTCATTAAATCTTATATTTCAAAGAGTTCACAAGGCCACACATCTAACAAGGTTCCTAGTCCCACATTGTCACAGATCCTCCACAAT
Organism: Xiphophorus hellerii; assembly: GCF_003331165.1. Classification (NCBI taxonomy): domain Eukaryota; kingdom Metazoa; phylum Chordata; class Actinopteri; order Cyprinodontiformes; family Poeciliidae; genus Xiphophorus; species Xiphophorus hellerii. The sequence goes on along the minus strand of NC_045688.1, from coordinate 14,733,721 downwards.
ACTTAACAGTAGGTATGAGGTGATTTTCCATATAATTATTCTTCATGCTCGAGGCCAAGCTGGCGTGGTTGTTGTTGAAACTCACAATCAAAGCATACATGCAAAACTTAGGACATTTATGTGTTTGATTGCAGGATAACTGAGTCATTTCTTGGCAGTTAGTTGGCAAATATGGAAGAATTTTTCTGCCATAATCCAAGAGCACACATTTTCTGTCTGAAAGCAGGACAGCATATCTTTTGTTCTCAAAACTTTTAATACTTTTTCTTACATTTTTATTTTGAAAGCAGGACTTCATGTCTTTCTTCCCAAAACTTGTAGTAGTTGTACTCAAAATTTAGAGATAGATGTCATGTCGTTGCAATGTTGTCTTTGGTTGGGTGAACAAACTCCTGCCTAAGACCAGTAGCTGTTAGCAATCAGTAGCGCACTGCTGGCGGATGTCTAGCGTGCTACGGAGCAGAAAGCTGATGTTGTTTCTCCCTACATCCAGTGGGTGACGCAGATAGCTACAATTGATAGTAGCCACACAGGCACACCCACTAGAACAGGGGTCCCAAACTCCAGTCCTCGAGGGCCGCAGTCCTGCAACTTTTAGATGTGCCTCTGCTGCACCACACCTGAAAAGAATAATTAGGTCATTAGCAAGGCTGGGAGAACTGATCTACACAAGCAGGAGGTAATTAAGCCATTTCATTCCAGTGTTTTGTACCTGTGGCACATCTATAAACTGCAGGACTGCGGCCCTCGAGGACTGGAGTTTGAGACCCCTGCACTAGAAGGAAACAAATGCACCCAGTACACTTTCATTGTATTGGCTGAGAGGTTGCCAGGCGACTGTGCCAAAAGGCACTTTCAAAAGCGAGCAGAGAGTCTGAGCAGAGACTAAGTGTGAGCGCGAGGAGAAGTTTTGAGTACAAGCATTACCAATTTGAGAAATATCATTCTGAATAGTAAAATATGCTCTTCTCATATGATGATTATTCTGACTGATTTTTTTATTCTTTGCCTAGCACTTTCAGTTCTAGAAGCCATAAAGCTTATCCACCTCTGCAGACTAATGCACCAGGATCAACAATTACACATATAGTTAGAGCCACCGAATTAACTAAACACCCACTTTTTTTTTGTTTTGTTTTAACAGATTTTTAAGTTTACATGTTATCTCCACCATTTTGGAATTCACCTAAAAACTTAGAAACTTTAATCTCTTCATTTTTCCACATTTAGTGGAAGTCATGCATTTTGTACGTGAGCACACAGATCTGACCATTGGAATGCTGTCAGTTTGTGCCTGAGGCTGTGTGCTGCAAAATTTATAAATCTGTCAGAGCAGCTTTTTTCTCTCTTTCTCTCTGATCTCTGCACACTCTTCTAGCTAAACTACCGCTTGGATATTGACTGACATACCGCATTCCTGTAACATGGCAACAGATGATTAAGTGAGAGATAACCTTGTTGTAGAGGAGTAAATCCAAATCATTTTAGGGATATTTTGAATCATCCTGGATCCAATTTGGTGAGATGTCAAAGGCTGGAATTAGGATTTGGAAGTTATTAAGATGGAATATTACAAAGTTGTTGCAAAGATTGAAGAATGTCTTTACTAACTCTCCCTTTCTGTTTTTTTTATTTTTTAATTTTCTGCCTGTCCCCTTCTCCTGCCAGTTTGTGTGTACGGTGATAGCCATCCTCCTCCACTATTTCTACATGTGCACGTTCGCCTGGATGTTTGTGGAGGGACTGCACATCTACCGCATGCTGACCGAGCTGCGGAACATCAACCACGGCCACATGAGGTTCTACTACGCCATCGGCTGGGGCATACCGGCGATCATCACCGGTGAGAAACGCAATCTGAAACGAGGCCGATGGTAGCATTTGGAGACGACGCCCTCGATAATTACTAGCTTCAATCATGAAGATGTGTAAAAAGCCTTGTAATCATTTCTTTGCTTATTCCAGTAGCACATTAAATCTTTCCTCTAAAATCTTCCTTCTTCTGTTGTTAGTTAAAACCCTGCACACTTTATTTTAACTGCATGTTCTCCTAATATAACAAAGCGTATAACAAAATAATCTTAGTACTAGTACTTAGTACTTAGCTGGTTAGCATAGATTTTGTTGATTCATCGTTAGCATAGCGATATCTGCAATGCTACAATATGTGAGAACTCACTGTAATTCTAAATCTCAGAACAATTCACCGAGAGCAATACCTGAAGGACGACCTTACAAACATTTTGATGTTTGAACCATGATTCATTTGTCTGTGTGTAGGTTTGGCAGTTGGCCTCGATCCTCAGGGTTATGGAAATCCAGATTTCTGCTGGCTCTCTGTACACGACACGCTCATCTGGAGCTTCGCAGGACCCATCTTTGTGGTTGTTCTCGTATGTCCTCGTCATCTCGCAGTTTTATCATAATAGCCTATTTTATCACACAATGTCTAAATGCACTGAAGTGAGTGCAATAACACCCAGCAGATTTTCCTGTTCTTAAGCTAAACCAAGAGATCAGCATCACCAGAGAATGTTTTTCATTTCTCTTCCCTTGTTAAGGTTATTGAAGATGTCTCAAAATGCACCCAGAATATACATCAACACAGTAAATTAAAAGAAAAATATTAACTGTTCTTTTTTCTCTCTCTCGCTATTATTAAAGGTGAACATAGTGATCTTCATTTTAGCAGCGAAGGCTTCCTGTGGTCGCAGGCAGAAGGTTGTGGAGAAGTCAGGAGCTATGTAAGTGTCTCAGTCACATTACCCACATATCATAACATTCAGTCCTTCTTGTAACTCTACTATTTACTGATTTCAATTCAGTCCTGCGCTGCGTATGGCCTTCCTCCTCCTGCTGCTCATCGGCGCCACCTGGCTGCTCGGTCTCATGGCGGTCAACAGCGACGTAATGATTTTCCACTACCTGTTTGCCATCTTCAGCTGCCTGCAGGTAAAACCCCTGTGGCGCCTTAATCCGAAATGAATTCACAAACATATTCTTATTTAAAATTCATCTTCATGATTTGTGACGCCCTTTCATCATAGCAATATTTTTGGTTTTTCAACAGGGAGTCTTCATCTTCTTCTTCCACGTGATCTTCAACAAAGAGGCGAGGAAAAACCTCAAGAACGTCTTCACAGGTAAAAAGACGGTACAGGACGACTCCAGCACCACAAGGGCCTCCTTACTCACCGTAAGTGGATTTATTATTGTTAAGAAACCTTGTAAAAACAGCAACAACAAAAATAAATTGTAAAAATTCATTTACCTTTGTTGTCTCTTCTCAGCGGTCTCTAAACTGCAACACATACGCAGAAGACGGGCCGCTGTATCGCACAGCCATCGGCGAGTCCAACGTCTCCCTGGACAGTACGCTCAGGTCAGGCAAGAGCCGCAGCAGCAGCTACCTGGCTTACGCACTCAGGTACACGGCCACTGACTGCATGGCTGCTTTCACTAGAGTCCTGCATGAGCACTGCTGGTTTTTTTTGGTCTCTATTCCAGTTTTTGACAAAGCGTTCAATGTCTCACACTTACTAACGCACACTTCGCAGTATGCCCGCTACGCAGGCAGTTTGTCATTTATTCATGATTATCTGCTTTTTCCATACTTCTATTTAGTCCCATTGTCCTTATTGTTGAAGGTTTCTCTCTTTTTTTTCCTGTTTCTCTCACATGTATGGTGTTCTATGATGACACCTGCGTTGAATGACCATGCTGAGATTTGCTATTGCATGGCTTATTTCATTTCCACACGCAAAGGACAGAATTTCCACTCTTAATAAAACATATCTGGCAAAAACAAATACACACACACACACACACACACACACACACACCCACACACACACACAACTGCGTCTAGTTACTGTTTTTGTAAATTATTGCCATTTGTGGTGTTGTCTTATCCCAAAAAAATTTTACTTTAACTTGCCGCAAATGTTAGCATTCTTTTTTACTGTTTTTGTTAGAGGTTGACAGTTTTGTGAAACTTACTGTTAAAGTAATGGTATGATTTTCCAAATGTAGTTGCTGCTTTGTGTGATTTAATACATTTGCATGTACAGAGTTGTGGTATCTCACAATATTTAAGAACTAAAATCTTTATGTGGGTTTAGCATTAACATAGCCTTTTCTGATTCATGCTAGCTGCTTTAATTTCTGACTAGCCAGCTCTTTTTGTTCTTGTTTTTAAAACTATTTTACTGGAATTATAAAATAACATGAATATCAGCTATAAGTTTGACCAAAAAAAAAAAAAATCTGTTTAGCATGTACTGCATAGCTTTCGCTCATGCTACCTTTTTTTAGGCAGTAAAACTTTCAATGTTTTGTTGACAGGCCACATTAAACGTAAATCCAGTGCTTCCCTTTTTTGTGATGTCAACTCAAGCATTTGTTTTATCTACTTTTTTTTTTTACTGAAATATTCTAAAAAATAACATTAGCTCCAAGTCACGTTAGCAAAAAAATGACATTGTTTCTCACATTACAGACATGGGCTAAACGGACGCTGAGAAGAAGAAGCCATTACAGCAAAAGCAACATAAAAGAAAAACAGATTAAAGGAACACAGCAAGAAAGATCTTACATTTTGTAGACATGTTCAGTGGTTGGTAGTAATGACCGTATATTAGCAAAAGATTGCACACCAAAGAACAGCAGCCTAACTGCGGAGTTCAAAATACTTTATCAATCTCGATTAGATCAATAAATGTGTAAGAAAAAATAAACAGATTTAATCATTCTCAAATTGCCTTACAACCACTACTGAGGAAAGATTGCTGCATAATACGTATTCTTGAATAACTGCATATGATGAGTTTGTAATCCACTATGCCTGTTTTTGTATTGGGAAATGCACAAAAATACAAAAACCTACTTATTTCCAAGAGATACAGTTATGTTTATATAAGAAATGATTGGCTGTACATTTTCACTTTCAAACGGTGAGTTTTATTGCTGCTCCAATTAAGAATTAACTTACATTTTTGACTTAAAAACGTTTTGGAATGGGACGTGAAGCAGGGAGAGTAGAATTGAAAAAGCAACGGAGAGAAGAAATGGACTGTACCTGTGTAGGTGGGAAGGTAACGCAGACATTTCCATTTACTCCCTGGAGCTGTTTGCAAGTCCTCAGCTGCTTCCAGAAGCTTCTCTCAGATCAGCCCCTCAGACAGCTCAGAGTCTCCGGTAGCAGATTTTCCCTCCAGCAAATTTCTCAATCCTGGAACAAACGGCTGCTGCTAGCGAGAACAAAAGAAAATAATTACATTCTCTGACCCGTCGGCTTGTAATTTACGATCAGCAGGTGATGGAATCTAACCCTAATTTATGTTTTTGGCCGATAAAGCTCAAACTGGTTTCTTAGCATAAAAATAGCGGCAGTAGTGGTGGTTTAGGAGTTGCCCATAAATCCTCAGTCGGTGGCAGTATTTTATTTCTACGAATGCTTAAGGTGGCAGCATATTTACTTTCACCTGACCCGGGGATTCTTTAACGACTTCTTCATTTTAGTTCTGTCAAAGCAAACAACAGGGGGAGATGTTTTGTAATGAGAGATGTCTGATGTCTCAGCCATTGAACGCTAGTTGACGACAACTACAAGTTGAGGCTCGAATTAACTTCCAATAACGCTGTACTTCCCCTCTCTCCGTCTCCTGCAAATACTTCTGTACCTCCACTTTCCACCCCTGCTGTCACCTCCTGCCTCGTCTGCCTTCCTTATCCATCTGGATCCTCATAGGGAAGAGTCGGGTCAGAAGCCCAGCTCCTCAGGAACAGCTAAAGGACACACAGATCTGGATGGTCCTCTTTTCCACCAAAATGGCACCAAAGGAGACGGTGAGGGGGATTTTTTTTTCTTTTTGTTAAAAAATGCTCGTAGATGATGTTTTGGCAACTTTATCTCAGGATTTTAGTGAAAGAAGTTTGTCATATCCCTTCCCGCCAGACTCCGACTCAGACAGTGAGTTGTCTGTGGATGAGCACAGCTCCTCCTACGCCTCGTCCCCCTCCTCTGACAGCGAAGACGACGATTCGGATGTCAAGCCTAAATGGAACAACGAGAGGCCCCTTCACAGCACTCCAAAAGGTACTCATCAGGCCGGTTCCCCTGAAAGTTATCAAAATATCACATGGGACCAAGGAAAAAAGAAATTTTTTAAAACAGAAATGTGTTATTATGGACATAATTAACAGGGAAGGTGAGTGGATGGACAAAGTGTGGTTGGGAAAAAAAGGGGAACAAGACTAAACAGGATAGTCTGAATCTTTTGAGGAACTGAATGTTGGCGTTGCAGTATTTGTAAACCATATCCATTAAAAATGAAAACAACCTTTAAATATAACTATTTGTAATTATTATTCAGAAAAAACTTTTCTGAATAATAATCTTTCCTTATAGGTCTTGTCTACACATAAATGATTATGACATCAAACTACAGCATCAAAAATTCCAAAATCTCAATACAGAGAGAAAACATGCTAACGTAGCATTTTAGCTAACAGATTTTATTTGCTTGTTAAACTTCAGCTTTTTTAGAGTTACTTTAACTTGGCTTCTTTTCTGCGTGTCTCTCTTCGTTCTTCTTAGGTGATTCTGTGTCCAACCACGTGAGGCCTTACTGGCCAACAGATGGCACCACGGCCAGTGACAGCGAGGACCTGAGTGTGACAGACCGGCTCAGGGTGGAGACCAGGGTCAACGTGGAACTGCATCCGGAAAATAAACTCAACCACGTTGGTGAGAGAGAGAGGGAAGCTCCCCCGGAGAAAGACAAGCCGGCGCCCGGTATCGCCAAAGACGCTCCACCTCCCAGCCAACCCATCAGCAACAGCAACCACCAGCCAGAGCAGAGGAAAGGTAAGGGAAGAAACTGGCCTGTAAAAACCAGAAATGGTTCAACCTGAAACCCCTCTAACCCGATCACTCCTCCTGGTCAGGCATCTTAAAGAACAAAATCAGTTACCCTCCTCCGCTGACGGACAAGAATATGAAGAATCGTCTAAGGGAGAAGCTGAGCGACTACAACTCCCTGACCATCACCTCCCCTCCGCCCATCAACAACAACCACACATCCGCCCTGCCTCCGTCGTCCGTCAACATCATAACCCCTACGTCCATGCCGTCGTCGCAGGCCTCCACCGACGGAGGGGGTCGCCTCGGCAACCACAACCACGGCTCTCTGGTGAAGCCGCCCGTCGCGCCCCGTCCTCAGATTACCGTCGCGCCGCCACCGGGAGGCATCTACCGGGAGGCCAACGGCGGAGTGGCAATGCACTTAAAGTCGGGGACGGTGAACGGAGGAAACGACTCCGACTCAGAGTAAGAAAAGATGTCGGCATGTAGCAACATTGTTGGACATTGGCATCTTTGCACGAGTTACAAAGCATAAGTAGTAGTAGTAATTATGAAGTAGACTCATTCATTAAACTTAGGGAATGAATGATGCTGTAAAAGTCTTCTAATGGAAGTGCTTGCCATTTGCCTTAGCATAATTTGCCTTTTGTTAAATAAGAGAGAAAACGTTAATGGCAGCACCTTGTTTACATAACCCTGACATTTTCACTTGATGCTATTACAACCACAAGCTTTATTTTCTTGGGATTTTATGAGCTGGACCAACAGAAGGTTGCACATAATCATGATCCAAAAAGTAGTGGACAAAGCAAACAAGAGTGCATTCACAGCAGCCGTGTTTAGTCCACTTTAATTGAACTCTAGCTCTTTTGCCTAGAGAGTTCAGTGCAGTTGGGGATTTGGACCAAAAAAGCAAACTCTGGTCCCCCTAAAAACCAAGGTATTGGTTCGGCTGAAGTGAACTCTGGTGTGGTTTGAATGCAAATATGAATGCAAGCGGACCAGAGACCGCTCCATAACCAAGAAGTGGACTACAGTGCAGGGCATTCTGGGTAAATTCAACCAAAATAAACGCGCAAGTGAGAAATGGCTCGTGGTCTTTTACAAAAGACAAATCCTACATCTGCTCAAATCCAACGCCACTCCATTTTTGTTCACTTTTTGTGAAGAAGGAAGTTGCGCTCATGACTTCTTCTGAGGTTTTCATGTCGTTTCCTTCAGTGTTTCTTGGTGCAGCGCCACCACAAGCGAGAGGGTGAACAGGTTTTTGAGAGGGTTTGAATGTTTTGACACAGAGCAGTGTGAAAGCGACCCGCACCTGCGGAAAATGTAACAAATGTTGCAACTTTGTCCCACAATCGAACCAAGTCTGCCAGACTGCGAGCTACAAAACAAACACCGGCCATACTGTAAAACCATGACGACGCTAGCATAGCCATGTTCCTTCTACTTCACAGTCATGCATTACTTCATCTATCACACGAAATCCTAGAAAAAACTTGTGGTTGTAATCTAACAAAATGGCACCGTTTAGCATGAAATGACTCACACATCCTGCTCATCCACTGCAACTCCTGCATCCCTGCATCCATTTTCACCTCGCATGTTCTCCTCTCCTCTCTCCCTGCACACTTCCTCCCTGCATCCCTTCCCTCTTCCCCCACCAACCTTTTCCCTCCTTCACCAGTGGCAGTAACGAGACTTCAATCTGACCCGTCAGGCAATTCCAGACCAGCCCGCCCTTGTGAGAGGAGGAGCCAGTCAGTGGGGAAGAGAAGAGAAAATGAACGTGATGAACACGGAGGGGGTAGAACTTTGGGTAAAGGTCCATACACCCCCTGTCACGTTTTAGCGAGCAGTATTAACGGCAGACTTTAGGACTACCTGGGACGGCAGAGACAAGGATGCGAGAAAGAATAAAGGGAATGCTCCACCGGAGACACGTGTGCCAAAATCGACTAAAGAGAGAAGGCCTTACGACGAGCAGAAGACTCTCCAGGACAGCTTCCATCTGCCTGAGAGCGTCTGATAAATGATCTCAAGCTGGTACACGTGTAGTCCAAAAAGGATTTCAAAGACTACAGCCTCTTCAAGCGTCACAAACAGACCGCTAAGACCAAGGGCAGAGGAGGTGCGCACCGAGAACTGTTTTTATTTTTCTACAGAAACCTCTCGGTGCGGTGTATTTAGAGTGTAATTATTGTGTAGATATTGTTTTTTAAGTGAAGAAGAAATAATGTATTTTCTATTTCAGCTGAAGCAGAGAACAAGTTTGTAAACTAAAAAAGAAAAGAAATGCCTTGAAAAATATTGGGAAGACTGTTTGATTGTGCCTTTATTTAGGACAGAGGCCTTATTCACTCACACCTTATATGCTCTTATGGTGTAGTAAGAAGTAGCCTGGCTGAGAAAGCAGTGGAGAAATATATATATATATATATACATATATATATATATATATTTTTTTTTTTTTTACAGCGAAGCAGAAATCTGCCATTTGTTGGGACCGTCCTTGTTTGATTGATCGACAATACACGCTCCTCCTTACCAAAGTTACGAGTCGCAGTAACAAAATATCATTAAGGATGCCGTCGCTTCAGGGTTTTCTCCATTTCATTCCAAAAAGAAAACAAATCTTTTATATGCATCATCTTTTTTAAAAAAAAAAAGTTTTCCGAGAACTAGTGGCCTTTATTTACAGCAGATCCGACATGCAGCAACCATCCCAGATATGGGATTCGAACCCCCAGCAAGGACTAGTAGCCTCCGTATATGTGGTGGCTGCTCTACCTCTACACCACGCACCGCCTCGTATTCATCAACTTTTAACCAATTGATATACTTTTTTTTTTTTTTTTCAAAATAAAGTGACCCAAATCTCAACGTATTTTGCAGCTAAACACGGGACGATACGTCCAGCCAGTTCACCGCTCCCACTGTTTTACACTGCTGTCGTCCTTTTGCTTTTGTATGATCTTTAACACTGGAGATTGTTTTGTAAAATGATGTATATTTATTTTTTTCATGTTTTTAAACACTGGAAGAAAAAAGAAACAACAACAGATGATTGTGATTGTAAAATTAAAAACGTCCTTACCAATTTTTTAACTTTCTTGTTCCTGCTTTCGTCTGTCAGGTGCAATGAAACATGGCCGCCGTGAAGAGTAAAAGAGGTAAGCATGAGCAAATTTTGGCGAGAAAGACCTTGACTGCCTTTACCTCTCAACCGTTGGGATAAATCAGAAGACAAACTCTGAATACGTCTTCTCATCCAACATCAGTGTCTAACCTCAACAATATACATTTGGAAGAAACACTCCTAAACCTTATGGAAAGCCTTCCCATAAGGTTATAGTTGAATGCATTTAAATTGTAGTTGCTTTAGAGGCAATACATAGACTACTGTAGAATATTTCCCCAAAGATCTTGGGGATTATCTTTTTTTTTTTACTTCAGATTTATTTGTGCCTACGTGTAGTACATAAAGAAGCAATATCTTCTATAGTTTAGTTCAGCTCTATTGTCATACGGTCATGCATTTGACAGTTTCCGTGAAAAGGTCTCGTCAAAGTTGGCTACATAAACTCTTGGACGGCTCACTCGTGGGTACTGCTCGCTAAATAATTGTGAGAGCAAGCCGAGTGAAACGTTAGACGGCAGAATCAAATTTCACCAGGAGGTTAGTTGTGATGCCACCTGTAGTCGGGCCTCATTTGTGGTGTCAAACACAGTAAGACGTCTGAACAGAGCCACTTTGTCAAAAATATGTGACTCTATTAGCTGTGACGTCCTTAAAACTTGTTAGCAGTTTGCGCATAGTTAGGCAAGGATGAAATTCTGTGACCGTAATAAATTTCATGAACATTCATAAACTTCCTTGACACCTGAGCGAATGGTGTAGCTGCTCTCGGAGGGGCTATCAAACGGACACTCTGTGGTTTTTCTTTATCTCTGTCCTATCACGGTCAAACCAGCTAAATTATTCACGTGCGCCAGAGGTACTGACGTCAACCTGGAGTGGGGTCCAGCGCGAGACCGCGCGAGGACGGTGGTTTACTGGTGCAATTCTGCCATCTACTGGTAGAAAAATGCCCACTCCCAACTGCAATGGCGAAAGCATTGATACAGGATCTGTTGTAGTATTTCGAGGGTTTTTTCTTCTTCTTTTGCACTTATGGGTTTTTTTTTGACAATTGCCGTACAGAAAAACGGGGAGAACAGAAATATAAAGACATGAAAATAATTCCTACTAAGAAGTGAACCGCTGACTGACATCCACACTGTTAGGTTCACCTCTTGTACCAACGTCAGCCGTAAAAGTTCTTGTTTGATAAGAGACATTTATAGGCTAAGACAATTGTAGACTTGTTTACGTTTATACTTAAGGTAATTAATTTAAAAAAAAGAGAAGGTAAGTTTTGGGCCAGAAAATCAATTCTGAAATGCTGTGGTGATTAATGCATGGCTGAGACCCCACCGCATCACCTCCCAGGTTAATTCCTCCTTCTGCCACTCATGAAACAGTATAAGTGCCGTGTAATCACGCTTAAAGCTAGGATATGTAACTTTTATTTAAAAATCTGTTATTTATATATATATATATTTGTTAAATCTGTCACTATGTCATGACTGTATAGTACGAGACAGATACTCTGTGAAATGCTCTCAGTGCTACAGAAATACACCAACTGGTCAGAAGCAATCAATTATAACCATTTTTAAAAAATCTCATTCTCCACTGACTGATTTTCCACCTTGTGCTTGTGTTAACCTCCTTTCCAATCCCACCCTGGGCAGCTGCCACATCAAATACTGTCGCTGTTTAAAAGATGTGTTTCAGCAAATTTCATCCACATCATGCAAACTTTTACCTTCCTTATCTAAATCTGGAAAGTCAGTAGTGAAGAAAACTCTGAAGTCCGTCTCTGAGTGTTGGGCTACGAAACTGTGTTGGCACCCGTGCGGAACTTGCTCATTATTGGCAGTAGGTGGGCGTTCCGCTGGCGGTTCAACAGCCTTGTGGCAAGTACCAACTTCCGTCTCAGAAAAGCATCAAGACTATTCTTTAATTAACCACCCTTCTGTTTATTAAATATGGGAAATCATCGGTTTGGATTCTGGCCTGTTTTGGTGATGGTGTCACAAGGCAACAATAATTCAAAGATTGTTACAGTTTTTGAATTAGGTGCTAAGAAAATCCCGTCAAGTTATTGTTCAATAAAGGTCACTAATGCCAGAAAGTTTAAAAGACAACAATGAGTTGTTAAGGAAAATTTGCCCATATGTTTTCTATCCAGTATGTTGGAGGTATTTGCCAGACGTTTTGAATCCGGGGGAATCTTCACAGAAATAAAGCAAATAATTGGGATTTTTAGATTATATTATTTGAGAGGTTTTTAATTGATCTTCAATATACAATATAGCCATAAAAAAGAAGTCCAAAAATGTTAAAGCCACTTACCCAATTGTGCCAAAACTTTAGGCCATGACAGTAGATTGTTCATCTAAGGAAAGTACAACACCTATTCCAGATAGGGTTAGAAAAACTGATTACATTTTATAGGACCTAACAAAAGGTTGAGAAACTTCCTTTGATTATTTCATTCTGAATAGACAATGATCTGTAGAAATGTGATTATAGCTCTCCTGTTCATGCCTATAGTTTAGGCGTGAACAGTTTCCGTGTCTATCAAACATCCAGTATCTATCATCCAGTCTTGTCAGGGTACAAATAAGCAATTTTCAATGCTAGGTAGGATCTTGGTGAGAAACCCCTGACTTCTATGGACCTTCTTGTTAATTTTCAAACTTCAAACTGAAACTTTTCAGCTTCTCAGCAAATGGAACCAAGTCAATGGTAGATAGCTAAAATCTTATGGAATAACCCCAAAAAACTAAAGAAGTCCTAGTGTGATGTTTTCGCTCACCCTTTTTATTAAAGGGCAACAGCAAATCTTGATTACATCCATCATTTGACATAAAGGTTTTAATTAAACCATTTTTACCTTGTTACAAGCCAAGATTGACTTCATCCAGACATTTTATTGGAGCGTTTCGCAGGTCTGCAATCCAGGAATGGTTGTACATCAACAAGTTGGCAAGACAAGACGTGACTAATTTGGGTTCATAGAGTCGACGTAGATGTGGAAATCAGTTTTTTTGACACTTCTGCTTTATAATGAACCCAAATTTTGTTTCGTCTTCAGCCAGTTGGGTGTCTCCTCTTACCTTTAAAGTAACACTTCCCAATTCTGTCTGTCCAGACTTGTGCAACATGCATAGTGTTGCCGGGAAAGTAAGCAGAAGTAGCTTTCAAATTATATCAAAGCCCCAAAACTGGCATAAAAAAAGAAATCCACCCCTACAGTGTTGGTTCGGCAGTCCTCGACCTATCGTGGATTTCTCTTCTTGTTATTTATACTTTTTAATCAAAAGCACATTTCAACATGTTAGCATTTTATCAACCATCTTATCAAAGTGGGATTTTCGTCAGCACCCTCGTCATCCATCCACATTTTCCTCTTCCTCCCAACTGTTCTATAATTGACTCTGGAGGCTCTGGCAGTTGCGTAAGACTTGCATGGTTGTGCAACCTGCCAGAAAATGTGCTTGTTTTGGGTTAAGAGCTTTATGACAGAGTTTGTAAATGAGCACATTTATCTGGAAAAACCTCAGCAGCAGCAGTAGTAGTTTCTCTCTCTCTGCGTGTTTGAACAAATAGTGGAAATCCAATCTAGATGCATTAGTCCCCACGTTTGGTGTATTTACTGGTCATGGCGAGGATTGTAACTGCTAATGAGCTCCTGAAAAGCACAAAATAAAGCGACAGACTGTCGGATTTAGTCCGATTTTTAAAAAGTAACATGTTCAGACAAAGATAGATTGGGTGATTACTTTGGGTTTTAACAAGGGTACATAACAAGAATACATAACTGATTCCATAGGAACTGAAATACTTAAGGGATGTCGGATGGGTTATCTACGAGAAATAAATCCAAGATAATCTCAACTGAGTATTTGGAATTATTTTAGTGTTTACTGTCCAGATCATCTAATCTGGCATTCTACATTCATTTCCAAACAAACTGAATAGATTGTTTTAGTAAAATGAAACAAATATTTAGAAAATAATTAAACAAATGCTTCAAGTTTTGGCCAGCTGTTCTTTAAAATATTGCTAGTGTTGCCTTGTGTAAGCAAACCTCTCTTCCAGTCCCATCCTAGCATTTTAAGACAAGGTCAGATATGAACTTTGATTGGGCCTTTACAACACGTAGATTCTTTTCTTGTTCAGACATTTTGTTATACATTTGCTGCTTTATTTGGGAACATCAACGCTGGTTGAACATTTGACTGTCGAACACCTTGGTGCATCCACGTTCAATTCAATGGCTGGAAGGTGTCTACGTTCTATGGCTACAAAAGAAGACTTTGGTTTAGTTTGGTTTAAGACCATAGGAACATGGAACCATGCATACAATATCACAAGATACAAAGGGAATAGAGAAGGAGGAAGTTCAAACCATTTCTTTCATCAGTCATAATGGGCAAGGATGACATCCCCTACTCCAACATCTCTCTCTCTGGCCTATTTACCATATGGAGATTTAAAGAGAAGCAGAAAAAGAAAATGAGGTGCATTAGCAGTGTTTGCCAACAACTGATGGTATCATCCAGCACATTCCACATGCTACTGTGGAATATAATTTCTGTTGCCCAGACATTGAGCTAGTAGACTGTCATACAGCAACAGCATCTTCAGTCAGAGCCTTCTTCAGAATTCATTTCTGGACTATTGCAGATCCTTCCTGTCCCCAGCATCACCACTAACGGCGACTCTTTGAAGATACGTGGAGGATATGGTTATGAGAACATTTGATTTCCCTTTGTGATAAAATATTTTTTAATTTTAATTGAAATGAAGTAGAAAGCAATTGCACGGCACCGTGGAATATGAACAAACAACGTTTCTTTGGTCACATTGTCCAAAAGGCTTTTTTTTTTTTAAAGACTTATGTTTTGTTCAAGCCACTAGTGTGCAAGCATAAGCAATGGCACTAAATTCCTTTTAGAATGAACATGCTTGTTTCTTGGCAATCCTTCCAAACAAGATATTCTTTTCCAACATCTTTCTGACAATACTGACACAAATGTTGATACTCAATATTTTCCTCTTGGGTGAATAATATCTCCCACTGCAAAATATGGACTTTAACTTAATTAGAAATTATCATACAATCCTTCGAAAGTAGACGGATGGCAAAAAAAGAGACATTTCTGATGTCTTTCCTGTTTGGCTCTGTGTTAATACACACATGTATGTTATAAACGACCACTCTGCAGTGACATGTAGAACCTATTGTCTCTGCTTTTAGATCCTGAAAAAGACCAGATAACTCAAAATCCTCAAACATTTAAAAAACATTTGAAATAGGATTTCACTTTCTTGTAAAAATACCACCCTCTTCAGGAACAGAGCATGCAAAATCCTCTATCACTATGCCTCTAAAATTTGTTTGCACACAAACGTGGAGCTAATCTCGACGCGCACTATCTCTCCAGCTGTCAGCCGACCAAGCACACACATGGAGCCATCTGTTTTACTGGTTTAAATGAAAAAGTTAGCAGTATTGGATAAGAATGTTTGTTCTTTATGTGATGTGTAGGCTAACTTTCAGTGTGTTTAAAGTTTTAGAGCAGTGGCTGCAGGAGAACCAGGCGAAAACTGTAGGACTCAGGTGATCCTTACCGAGCTCATTGATAGTCTTACAGCAGACACAGAAAGTACTTGTGCTTACCTTCTCCTAATCTGTAGTCTCATCTCAAGGGTCAGGGGTCAGTTGACTACTGTTTCTCCTCCTCGTCCCTCTGTCAAAGCACCGTGTCACGCTTGCTCGGTTGGCCTCAAAAACAGGCTGATTTATGCTTCTTCTAAGAACCACGGAGTATTACATCAACGGTAAGATATCTACCTTGGATTCCGCCGCATGAAGAACACGCGGAAGATCACACAACGTGGTGTAACCAGCGCGCAAAGGTTAGTATAACAAAGAACATGGGCGGAAAAGGGAATTTGGCTACATTTGTAGCCTGGATGCAAGGTTTGAATTCGGGTGTATAAAATAAGTTGAATGAAAGTAATGTAAAAGTCCTGCTATCAGATTACTGTAAATAGATATAATTAATCTGGGGCAATTTGGTTAGAGGTTTTAAGAGAATAACTGGCTATTTATCTTGTACAGTCCTGAAAAGGGCATTTGAATTTTATACCAATACGAAATTATGTTATTGAAAAAGCCTTCCACATTATTGTATTCTCCTAG
Source organism: Xiphophorus hellerii (assembly GCF_003331165.1). Lineage (NCBI taxonomy): Eukaryota > Metazoa > Chordata > Actinopteri > Cyprinodontiformes > Poeciliidae > Xiphophorus > Xiphophorus hellerii. Next base: position 14,717,533 of record NC_045688.1, on the reverse strand, counting down.
CATACAGCTGTAAACCTGTATATTTTGTATACAGTATATTTGTATATATTGTACATATGTTGGGTTAGTATTCATGTCGGTAAGAGGGACTACAGAAAAAAACAAGGCTACTTGTGCTCAAGCAAATTTACATTTAATCCATTTGTTGGGTCCAGGGGCGGTTCTAACCTGTTTGGCACCCCGGGTGCGTTCGGAGAAGAGGGATCATTATTATACAAAATGGAAAGTAAAAAAAGAAAAGAAAACAAAAACTTTGTATTATACCCAGAACAGGTTTGTACCCTGCAGTAGTTCTTCCAGGAAACTATCTGATGGACCCACTTTCTCCTTTACTGTCCTACAAATCAATTAAAGATTTCTTTAATCTTTAATTGATCTTAATCTTTCTAAGAATTTATAAGTGTGCAATTGATAAAAAAGATAGTATTTTTATCTTCTTTCCTTTTTACCCATTGTGTTTTTATATTTGCCCCAATCTAAGGTAGTTCTAATTCCAAACTATTAAAAAATACTGTTGTGTATGTATTTAACGCTGTAAATAACGCTGTAACTTTGGATTTCCGAAGACTAAAAAGGGACCTGCCACCAAAACATATCCTGGGGTAATCATCATAGTAATTACGTGTTTTTAATGACTTTCCAGTGTTAAATCGCAGTCCTCTGCTTAACCACCTGTTTTATGATTGAGCAAAATGACAGTAGCGACCACAAGGTGGTGCTAAAGAGAGCTAACGCTGCTCACATCCTGTCGTCTCCGAAACGCCCGTAAATAAGCCGCGGCCCCTTTAAGAAAACGGCACTGACGCTATTTCCTCGGCCCAGCTCCCCGCTTGTTTCTGTGATATCAACCAGAAAGAGCAGGGCACGGCTCGTCTCTGTAAGCAGCGGGTCTTAACGGCGCAACTGGTATTTCTGAAAAAAAAAATTGAAGTATTTCTTCCGTTTTAATGACCAGCCTGTCCGTCTAACCGCAACAAGCAGAGGAGGATACAGTCCTTTGGACCGTGCTGAGCGGAGAGCGCGGCGGACATTGCAGGGATGGAGGGACCCAGAAAGCAGTCGTCGTCGTGAGGCTGAGAGACGGACGCTAATTTGGAGCAGCAGCAGGTGTACGGAAGGATAAAAGCAGAACCGGAGGGAATCTCAGTGTTCATGAAACTTTGCTACGATTTACGTGCTGGGTAAGGAAATATATTTTATCTCTCTGCGACACTACAGCCAGTTTGCTAATAATAATAATAAATAATAATAATAATAATAAATCTTTAAAATGTAACTATATCCGACTGTTTGTGTTATCGCCTCTTCTTCTGCGTCTTCAAAATTTAAAAACAATTCTCCCGTGCAGTCGAATAACAATAAAAACAGTGATAAATTAACTTCGGGCCTAACTTCAAAGTCGTGTTTAGTTCATTTGCCAAGAAAACAGATGTGACTTTCTTCCCACAGTGCAGGTATATCGGCCCAGCTAACGCCGCTAGCCGTAGCCCTCCAGGGACTACTTAACGGGTCCACCAGGCACAGGTCCAGGGGTCTATGGCGTCTTAAGCCTTCATTCGACGTGAAAATCAATAAACAATTCCTGGCTAAAGTACTGTTACTCCTTGAACTCCTTTAACATTCTGTCAGCTACAAACTTCATTGGAATTTATTGATAAAATGACACAACGTGGCTAATAATCGTTGACGCTGCTACCCCCCCCCGAAGCCACCGGTGTATTTAATTTCAGCGTAAATACAACTGTTGACGGAAAGCCACGAAGTCCAGTTTTCCCTATATGCCATTCAGGGAGCTCTGAGAACATGTGGAAGAATTACCTTGAATACACTGTGAAACATTGTGGTGGCAGCATCATGCTGGAAATGACCAGATATTTCTGATTTTTATCAGAAATAACGGGGGAAATGACCAGATATTAGAAGTAGCTAAGTTCAGGGAAGAGCTGTTGGGGGCTCCAAAAGACTCAGGCAGGCTAAGTATAATTATGTAAAATATTTTATTTTTTGGCTTGTAAGAAAAAAACTATTTTTTATTTTTATTCTTTGCACAAAATTCCTCTAAAATGCACTGTAGTTGCTTTGTGACATTGCAAACTGTGATCATAGAGAGGCAGACCTATAAAACCCAACAAGGTGGTTCGGCCTCTTAATCTTTTCACTTGTACTCTTGTTTCCCCATAACGCCTGCTCTTTATATAAATCATATCCAGTGTAGCACTTCATAGGGCATGACCTCCACAATTATCCTCATGATCCGACGCCACCTGCCACCTCATCTGAAGCGAACCTTTCAGGAAACGCGTACAGACACAAATGTATTAAACATCTACTCAAGCTTAACAATAGCGAGGTGATTAACTGGTCAACATGTGGATTATATTTAGAGAAAAGATGCAAGAGATGGGACTTAAAAGCCTCTTAATTGCGTGTGATCTTTTCTAGTGATTCAAAGCAGCAGTTGAGCAATGCAATTTCCTTTTACTGGCCGGTGTTGAAGTGTTTACCCTTTTTTTATTCTTTTGTAATAAACTTATTTTTACATGAACAGGAAAAAGTAGGACAGAAAATACCTTTTGTAACTCACACCTTCAAAGTCTACATGAATTCTAACCAGCAGGAATTATATTCTTTTCGCTTTGAGAACAAGTGGAGATTTAAATCTTTAAAAATAAGTCAATTACAGTAACATAATTGCACTGTGGATGAAAAATAAGATTTCATTTCATTATATTTCAGTGTTAAGAAATGACTGTTTTTAGCAAAGTTGCTATCGTCACAATTATTGGCAGGGTCCTTTTGTCAAAGCGGCATATCAGATGCTGGAACTTATTTGTCAGTAGCTGCATTTCCATTACAAATGTCCGCAAAAAATGTACAATTGTGGCGTTTCCATTAAATCAGAAATGCAATTGAAATCACATGTGAAAAGCTTGTCCACGTGATAAGTCGACAAAAGAACATGGCGGCAGATGTATAGACTTACATCTTCATATTTCATACACAGAACTAGCGCTCATCATCAGATGAGACGTCAACGTTTTCAGCCGTTGGAGCAACAAGTCTGTTATATTTGGACCGGCTACGTATACATGCAGCGTTTTTGGAAAAATTGTCTAAAGCAATTTTTACAGAGCTATTGATTCAGAACTATCAATAGCCTGGCAAACTGTGTGCCCTCTAGTGGAGTAAAAATAAATGCCGAATACAAACTAACATGCAATAAAAAAGTATTTCTATTGCAGTTTTGCAAAATACATGCATTTCTTTACGAAGGGTTTCCCTCGGTGTATTGTAAGCCTGGCGGGCCACCAGGCTTTACTTGTGCCCCCACCAGACTTAGCATTGTTAATTTATCTTAGGTGTTTTTATATTATTGCATTTTTTAAAAAACTTTGTAGTTGGTGTTTAGGTATTAATCATCCAGTCGTCCAAAAATGCATAACTATCAATATTTTGAAATTTCTGTCAACCTTAAACATTTTTTATCTCAAAAACATGGCGGCCAGCTGGATGACTGTCCTAGCGTTCCGAGCAACAGGCTTAGCAAGTTTTTTTTGGGGGGGAAACCTTGTTTAAAGCTCAAAAGCACCTTTTTAGCGAAAAACATGAAGGTTTTCTGTTTTATTTTCTAAATTACATTTTGTGCAATTTTAGGGTCAGTGGAAACGCAGCCAGTGTTTCAGTAAGGATGCTGGCAGCTGATGCTACAGGAACTGCCAGTAAGGGAAAACGTTTTAAAGGTAGCCAACACTTTGCACTTCCTACGTCATTTTCCTACAAAATGGTCAGGAAGAAAAGAGAGACTGCGTTCATGTACAAAACCTAAGCAAACATGCAGCCAGGGTAAAAGAGCCACACATGGTGTTTATGTAAACGGACAGCATGTCTGTGGTTGCCTCTGCTTTGCAAGGTTTAGGTCGCACAGCTGCTGCCAGGAACCGGGATTACGAATGAAACAAGAAGTGTTGGCGTTATCATATCGTCCTTTGTTGTTTACTCCAGCATTAAAACCACAAAGCGAAGTTTCTGATCTGTAAGGTCAAAAGAAAACTAAACGCCCATTACTGTGTTTACCTCCTGTCCCCGAGTCGCCTTATGCAAGAGTTCAAATTTGATTACTTTTTGATTTAAGTCGATCACCGGTTTCACGAGAGGCCAGATGGGCCGATTGGCGAGGATCTATTGATTGTTTATGTAACAGCGCAGTGAGATAATAGCAGCAGGGTGAAGCTGTGTGAGCAGAGCAAGGACAGGACTGGAAGGGACCGGTCTGCTGTCCTTCGTCTCCCTCTGCCTGTCCCCTCAGGAGAAATATCACGTTCCATCCAAGCGACGATCGTGACCGTGTGGGAGTCGTTCCTACTTCAGCAGCTCTCCTCTGCCTGCCTGTGCACCGATGCAGCGATCTGCTGGAGTGATGTCATTCCTTGTGCACGAGAACGCAACTCTGAACATTGAAAAGTGGTTTAAGAAAACAAGAGACAGGCAAATGTCCAACTAGTTTTGGTTTGAGCAGCCATCTGCACGCTTTGCCCAGACGTTTACATTATTATATTGCAGGAAAGCTGAAGTGTTCCTCTTGGTCATGCCATTAATACTGCTTCAGAATGAGTTTTTTTCATCTTTGTGACCCTGGGTCAACCTCCTAATGCCTTTTATGAAAACCAGGGTTCTCACACAGTCTGGAAAGTTTATATAAGCAGCGTACTTTATCTCAGTTATTAATCAGCGTGACAGCTGATTAATAACTCTCCCTCTGACCATCTGTTACAACTTTATAGCTTTTTAAAAAAATTATTATTATTATAAGTGAATCAAACAGCATTTCATGCCCATGCTGGCAGCTGAGGTATTTAAAGGTCATGCTAATCCCTCTGTGTGCCTGAGTGTCGTATGAAACCGGGCAAAAGTTGAGCGCGGTTCCACAGACGAGACACTGCCTGTATCGTTTAGAGACCCACCGTCACGGACGAAGACGAAAAATTTAGCAGAGCAGAAACGCTACAGTGTGGCATTTTGATCAACAGGCACTTATTATAGATGAGTGCCTAATGTCCTGGAAAACAGCCGCTTTCACAGAAAGGCTGCTGGTTCACTGGCTTTACTTTCACTTTTTCTCCTGCATGCAGACTTTATCAATAACCATGACAACAGGGATATTATGGTTGGATATAGCGTTATATTCTTTCTTTTTTTTTTTTACAAGCAAAATTATTATTACTCTGAACTTTTTCTCATTTTGTCTAACACGTGAAAATGCTTTGCTCTAACGTTTAATGTAGCTATCCAGCTATGTTTTTTTGTCTTAAACTACGAGAAACTTCATGTTTTAAATGTTGAAAAATTAAATTTAGGAAATTGAATATTTTTGGGAAGTGCTGTAGAAGTAATCAACCAAGGCCACAAGGCAGTAAAAGTCATCCTTGTATAATAATGACGTTATTTAGAAATTGTAAGCCAAAGGAAAAGTGTCCATTCTCTTATGAGCTGCAGAATGAGGCTGTGAATGTAATGGGTCTTATAAAAAATGCATTGGTGCCGTTCCTGAGATGGATGTAGAGCCGAAAATGCAATCTTGGCTTCATGTTAGTGGGAGTAGAGCTGAAGTTTTATTTTATTTAATATACTGTATTGTATGGAAATGAACACTTTTACCACATATACGAAGGTTATTCACTTAGTTTCCTCATTTCGAAACGGAGTTTCTTTCCACGGTGAACAGAGTGGTTTATCAACGCTAAAAGCAACAAATGTCTCCGTTTAGAGCAACCACAAAATACTGGAATCTTTAAAATGATCCAAAATGACTGTTTGTGTTGGTCTTTTCTTTACCTTCAGAAAATGATCTCGTGCACAAACTCATACCCCCTCATCATGAAAACACACGAAGAAGTTCATATTACACCGCTTTTAAGTTGAAGGCTATCGATCTGGCAGTACAGATCGATAGCCGCTGCATGTAAACTCGGCGTGAACGAATCCATGGTTCGGCGTTGGAGACGGAAAGTTGCGTCCTTCATAGGAGATTTATTATTAAATATTTCCTTTATTAAGCCCTCCGCTGCGTCCTTGTGGAAAATTGAGCACGGCGGAGATACCAGCGGCTTATAGCCCGGTGCGACTTATATATGTACGTTTCCAAGTTGCTGTTTTTTTTTTAACTTTGTGCTTGCAGCTTATAGTGAGGTGCGCCCTGTAGTTCGGAAAATACGGTACATCACAATCTAAGACGGCTCTACTTGCACCTTCTCTGTCTGTTTTTATGGACATTTATTGGTACATTTTAGACATTGATCAAAGATTTATCGACTACGATTTCTCTAGATTCAGAAATTTTCTAATGCTTCGTCTAAAAGGCCGCAAACATTTTCATATTCAACTTTTTCAATCATATAAGGATGAAACGGAGCAACTCGGCTGTATTATGTCAAATCATCTTTCTGATTTAAAATTTCAACATTCAGTAATTGAAATATCAAATTTTTCATTTACCAAAATCTCTCTGCATTTGTAGTAAACTTACAACACTTTAACGACACTTACCTAGACTTACACCGGTTTTGAAAGTTATTCGGAGATTCCTGCACCGACTGTAAACCTTTTGCTAAAACTACAAGTAAGAAGCATTAATCGCGGGTCAGCAGGCCAGGGCTCAGTGACCGTCTCGTGATCGGCTGTAGTAGCGATTGTGACCGAGAGTAACCTCAAGCTTCAGGGTTTATTACCAGAAGATTACTCGGAGACACTCGCACATCTCCACTCTGCTACAGGACATTAAGCTTGTATCAGTGATGCAGAGGGAGCTTGTACTGCTATTCAACCCTGACTAATGATCACAGATACAAACATTACCAGCTCACACTTGTTTTTTTTTGTTTTGATTCCCCCCCCCCCCCCCCACACACACACACACTTTTTGTTTTGATGGGCTCATTTGTTCGTATATTTTCTAAGCACGTCATCATTTCTGTGTAAGTAGCACCGACTTGCGATGAGGTGAAGGTGTTTGGAAAAGGTTTTTGTTTGCACTTAGTGAAGCAAATGACTCATAAGAGCTGTTTATTTGCTCGCATTCAGAGTGATCAGACCTTGAGCTGAGACCCACTCTTCTTCTTCCTCCTCCTCCTCCTGTCCTCTCCTTACGTCTATTCATGCCTTCTGTTTTGGAAATGGTTCTGGAGCACGGAACAAATGTCTGAAAAGAAAATAAATAAATGAGCGAGAGGAGTGGAAAACATGCGTCATGCTCTAAAAGAATAAATGTTGCATTTTAATATATTTCAGTTAAACAAATTTTTAATTTAAGTTTTTTTTTTTTTTTAAATTTGCTTACTTGAGTACAGGTAGCCAGAGCTGATTTAGTGATGGTAAGAGACGAATGTTGTCGTGGGAACGCGTTTAATTTTGACAGGTGTCCTAACAACCGGTGGAGAGCCTTTCTTAACCCGACACTCGCTCTTTCCACTCAGCCCCCTACAAAGGAAACACAAACCCGCCAGTCATCTGTAACTTCTGCATACATGTGGGTGGCGCACGGAAACGTAATATTTGTGTGAAAAATTGTCGAATAGAAACCTCTTCCCACATTTGTTTTTCCGACCCTTTTTCTCCCCTACAGTGTCTCTGTTGCTCTGTGCAAGATCATGTCAGCATTGAAATTCAGATCTGAAATCATAACATTTAGTCCCGGTTTCACTGTGGTAATTTAATAAATTTGTCTAGAGACGGGAAGCAGAGTAAGTGTGGACATTGAATGTAATTTGTATGATTTCAAACTCTTAGCTGACCTGTTCTGGAACTACAAATGGAAACTAGGTTAAGGTTTTATTGTGTTGTTTTTAGCATGTAGTCCCTGTTAAATAATAAACTTAAAAAGTCATTTTCAGCTTATTTAATGTGTATTTATGAAGCTAAATTGGTGCCATAAAGTTTGCTTAAAAATAAAGTATTTGAAATAAAAGAATTTCTCTGAAACTGAGAATAACTTTGAATCTGAGAAGTAGTTTTGACCTCTGTCTTTAGTTTCAAAATTGTTTTTCAGTTTCAAATCTTGTTTGTTCAGTTTCAGAATTATTTTTCAATTTCAGCTTTTTTTGTTTATGTAATTTTTTTGTTCAGTTTGATTTTTATTTTATTTTTTTTATGGATCCAATTTAGCTCTGTAGGTATTAAAGGCAGTGGGCATCCACCCAAATGGCCAATGTTATCACTTGGATTCAATGCCCACCTCCTTAAATATAAAATGAAATCTGGTTATTTAGGAGGTTGTGGTCTGAGAAAGACTCATATTTGGCAATAAATTCCACAGATTTGTCCATGAACAAGACACTTCAGCTCAATTATTTGTCCCATCCGCAGCCAGCTGCCCTAGACCAAACCAATTCGATGAGACTACAAATCTCATCTAATGAAAAACATGCCATGTCTGTAAACATGCCATTTTGTTTGTTTTACATGATTAATTCTACATTTAATTATTCTTTCCTTTTAATTTTCCTATCGAGTATTGAGCAAACATTTCTGCCTTGGCTCCTCTGCACATAAATTAGAAACGCAACAGAGTAGCGGTGGATTAATCATTGTGGTACTGCTTTTAGTCATAAGTACCATAATTGGCAACCAAGATCGTAGAAGTGGGAGATCAATCAGAGTGAAGCAAAATCCTGTGGGAATTCATGGAGGTAAAAAAACAAAACGTACATAGAAAGGATATTGATGAAGGAAATGGCCCTCTGCACACCTCCGGTTTCTATTGATTTCTTTCTTACAGCTATTGGAAGCTTATTTCCTGTGCAACATCAATATTCAGAACTCAACTAAGAATTCATGATATCTTTAAAAGTACTGCAGTTTTTTTGAGTTTTTTAATTTCACTTCTTAAAACCGTTTCATTGCTCAGGTCTTCAATTCATTTCAATTGTCGTCCTTAATAGGAAAAGTTTTCAGTCCTACTAATTTGTTTAAACTATTTAATCATTTGTTAATAAAGAAAAGCCAAGATATAATGCCTGGCCTCTGTTTTGCAGGTAGCATTATTCTCACTCCAGATCGTTTCTTCAGATATAGCTTTGTCATATTGTTGTGTGACAGTCTTCAATCAAGCAGATTAAGTAATCTTAAAGGATTATACAAAGAGCAACTCCTAATCCTTCACCAAATGGACAAATCCCAGCATTAGGTAAACAACACGGATGTTTGGACGGCTGCTCACATCTGGGAAAGCATCATATATCTGTCAAGTCTCATGAAAGAAAACCTACATTCGATTTGCATCGCTATATTGTCACATTTACAATATGTATGAAAGCACAATTGTCTTTTGCAATCTAAAAGTTGCCTGCGCACTCTCTGTGAGCTGTCATCAGGCTCCTGACACCAGCACAGCGTTTTGGCCAAAGCTTTACTTTTAAGCTAAATCAATCTGAGGTCATAAAATCTGCTGCAGCCAGAAGAGAAACGAGATGTAATCATCCCATGTTTCTGTCTGGGCTAACGGGGGAAACCAACCCCGCAGGGACGAGGTTAAAACCGAAAGAGCATTAAAGGTTACGGCGTTCACTATGTCACCCCGTTGGACCTTTTTAGTAAAGGTGAAAAGGGTTTCAAAGAGCTTACAGTGCTGTTCACTGTGAACCGATGGCATTTGTAGGGTTCCAGTGATTATGGTTTCTGGAAAAGTGTCAATATCCAACCTCAAACTTGAATGTATTTTTATTTGGTAGACTATCAAAGCAGTGTAAGGTTTTTCACACCTGGTAGAGTTGGTTTGATTGGGGGCTATAATGCGTTCTCTGCAGAAGAACATGTTATTGGAGTAAAGGGGGAAATGGTACTCTCGCCTAACCTTGGATCAATATATTTCCACTTAGAAATGATGCACTGTTGTGTTGTCACATGAAATACTAAGATGTTTGGCGATTTTGGTTGTAATGTGAAAAAAATGTTTAAAGGGTGCTAATTAGGGGTATGCGATAAAACAGTTTAACCAATGAATCTGCTTTTTGGCTTTTCAGAATTACATTTTTGGAAATTAAGCAGTGAGCTTTTTCACATCTTCTATTTTTTTGGACTTTGAATTCAGATAAACTACTACAATGTTTCTTTGTTTGCTTGTTTTTCTTTTTCCAATTTTTTCTGGTAACTTTAGACATTTTTGTAAAATTGCCTCTTTACTCTGCTAGTTTTGTGACTATATTCATGTATTTGTTTTCTGGTGTAACTGCAGGGATGATTGAAATGAAAGCCAATTTGTAAAACCATTTTATTTGTAGTTTCCTTTTTAGTAAAGAAACCGAGAAAAAAATAATTTTAAAATCACATTTGGTGTGAAATTTTTTAAATTGGCCACTAAGCTTTACTTCTGTTAGGCAATAACTCTTTCATTGTGTTTTTTTTTTCCTTTTTATTGTGTTCTCCATTTAGGATCAAACTGCTGATTCTCTACTGTAACCCAGCAGTGGTGTGGTTCACAAGTGTAACAAAACAAAGTAGGATCATTGTTAACAGTCTGTTTCCTTCCGTTGTGCGTACCCACAGGGTTGCCGTCCGCCATGTTAAGGTAAAGCCCAGGTGCGCGGTGTTGACCATGCTAAAGCGCCTGGACAAGATCCGCTTCCGAGGTCCCAGGTCGAGAGACGACTTCCCGGATCTGGGCGAGTCGCCGCCTGCCTCCGACACCGAATGTAACGACGACGTGCCGCCGAAGCCCCGAGCGGCTCCGCGGGACACGGAGGACATCCTGCGAGACCCTGTGAGTGGCTGTTTCTCATCTTTATACGATAAAACGTTATGCAATAGTTTGCTTTTTTTTTTATTTAGCTGGCTGAAGTCAAAAGAAAGGCTGTTTTTATTACAACCCATGGGAGTAAAGCTTCTATCCTTTATAATGGAGCATTTCCTCTCCAGAGGAAAAACATGCTCTTTCACCCGAGGGATGTTGTTTTTGTCCCCCAAAGATAAAAGAACTAACATGAGAAGGAAACGAGGACGAAGAAAAGAGGTCCTCATAATAAAAGCAGAAAAAGAGAGATGAATGTGATCAGGATTAATGGTGGACATGACACCGAGATGGCAATCTGCTTGTGAGCAACTGAGGAAATAGGAGGAGCAGCCGTGAGATGAGGAGATATCAGAAAGCAGGAAGGGGATGGAAAATATAAGAGATGAGATTAAACCAGAAAAAAGGGGCGAAGGAGGCATGGAGGCTTGGATTTGACGTCAGAGGATTGAACTCCTGGTTGTCCCCTCTTCTTGCATCTAGGTGGGTGGAAGAAACTGTCCCTGCTGGCGGCTAAAATTACCAACATTGTCGTCATCGTGTGCTCGCACAGATAGAAAGATGTTCAAATTGAAAGTACTTTGTTTTTTATCACTTCCTCACTGGAAGCCAAGTGGATCGGAGTCCTCCTTTTGAAATTCTTCACTTTAATATCAAATGAACGTCACATGGAATATGAGCCTGAAAATTTTAGTTCACTGAAGGGACAGAAAAGTTTCCGAAATGTTTTAAAACTGAAAAGGGAAACATAAAAACTTTACATTTTCTCATTTTCCTTCCACTTTGCTGTGTGTTTTCATATCTTCCCCTGAACTTGTCACGCAGTGTGTTTTGTCTAGAGATGCAGTAAGATTTGCCTTTGTAAGCACCGGGAAGACATCGCCCTCATCAGAGCAGTGATGAGTCACGCGCTAAACCCCAAAATAGACGAAGCTGGCACTCAACTCTGCCAGGACACACGCATTCAAACATACATGTCATTTTACTAAAACATGCCTTAAGGTTTAAAACTCCATCTACACCACGTGGGTTTTGGGAAGAATCAAGTGTGTGTATTTTATGACAAACTTATTTAGCTGGTGCTCATGCAAGCTCACCCACTTTGACTAATGGACTTACTGCTGTGACTTTAATGATCACATTAGGCTTGATTTAGAATAATTATACTGGTTAATTAAGGAATAAAACATTCATTTACAAACGGTACTGTGTTGTTTTTGGTTTTTATCTGCTACAATGGCATAATGTAGCAGGAAAATGCCAGTGTCTGTATTTCCAAATAAGTGCAATCAGTTGCCTTCAGAAGTCACCTAATTAGTTAATAGATCTACCAAGACTTTGCTGTCAGCTGAAACTGATTCACAGGGTTGGGTAGACATCATTAATCAGAGAAGCAATCAAAAAGAGTGGAAAGAAGAAATCCCATCTGCAGTTTGCCATGAGAGATGCAGCTCAAGGAAGTTGATGGGAATCCAGAGCTATCCTGGAATAAAGCTGAGTGAGGCTGCAAAGTACTAGTTCACCCTCTAGCAGGAAAAATAACTAAACCTCCAACAGTTACAATGGCATGATAGAATCAAGATAAGTTCATGGGTTGGAATGACCCCAACAACGTCCAGACCTAAAACGGAAATGCGCATATTCTGACTAGGCCTGAATACAATTAAAGTAAATATACATTTTTTGCACTTCAGTTGTTTCATCCTAATTAAAGTGTCCAAAGTTCTTTTTGTCCTTTATCAGTGACTTGTCACTTTATTCGTTAAAGTTGTTAGTGCAGTGGTTATGGAGTTCCAGTGACTTCAAAAAAACAAAATCACCTGACCTCAGGCTCCCTATGGGTTCACACACTGAATATACTATGTTGATGTCTCGCTTCCAACCATTTCACCAAAGAGACTCTTTAACCTGACTCTGCTACCACAGTTGCTGTTGTACAGGAAACCCTCTAATAAACAAACAAATGATTCTTAGCCTGGTGGCCCGCCAGGCTTATAATAAGCTGGGGGAAACCCTGAAAGAGTTGCAGATTTGAAATGCACACCAAAGAAGAAACTGTATGTAAAGAATCTTGTGAGATCCCAGAGGGCATTTTCTGCCATAAAGTAGGACATGTTCTCTCATTCTGTACGGCAGCCATGTGATCCAGAAGAAGGTTGTTCTTCTTGTTGGGGATATTCCCTCATCCTGGTCGCGGTGGCAACATTCATGTTGAAGATCCGACTGTGTGGACGCTGGGAGAGCTGTTCAGTAAACAGGACATGCCTTCAGAGCAGGCGTGGAAGTGGATTAAATCTGCTCCTCGACGCATCTCACTCCCACTCTCATCCTGTCAGAGACGGGACGAGAGTAAATCAGAGAAACCTCGGAGTGTCCTGAATTCAAAGCAGATTGTTCCGGTTCCCCCTGACTGGCCTCTGGAAATGTTTATTGGAATAATCTGGGGTGTCTTCAAGATTTTCCAAATTCAAATTTTGCGTTTTGAAAACTAGAGATTTTACTATAACACAATTTACAATATTGACCTCAGTTTCACTTGGTATTATTTTAACAGTGATGCATGTCGATTTTTAAGCAGCAGTCATGCTTATATATACACAGATGTGTCCCATTGTATCAAACGAAGGAGAAATGACGGTTCTGTCAGGCTAATTTCGGCCTCCATCATTAAGAGGAAGAGCGGATAGGCAATAATTGACCCGCCGATGATCATTAGTTGTGACGTCGGCAGCGCTCGACCTACTTGTGCTACCCAGCTGGGGGGAGATCTGATGGCATCAAACATCCTGCAGGTGTGATTGTTTACCATCTGTGGATATCGTCGTCATGACGCAGAGACCGGCAAAATCCGAGCCGATAATGCAGCAGAGCTTCCTCCTCCTCTCCCTCATCCTCCTCCATGTTTTCAGCTTCCTCTTTCATTTGTCTCACACCCTACGATTACTGAAGATGCTCTTGTTTGATTTCCTTCAAGTGCTTCTTTATTTAAGGGCGCTCAAGCTGTCCTTAAGCTAACGTCCCGAGAGTCTTCTTTCTTTTTTTCGTGCTGCGTCTTCCCTTCTACGTCTCGTTTTTATCAGTTTGAGACGTTGCAGTGCATCTAAACGGGAAAACCGTTCCGACTGCAGCCGGAACGGTTTGAGCATTCAGCTTATAGCTGCTGCAGCATGTCCGTGTGTGTGCGGGTGTTCGCGCGCGCGTGTGTTTGGCAGAAGTCTTAAAGGACCCTCGCTGTAGTTGCTCAACCTGCAGCGCTCATGCTCCACTAGCACAGTCATCTCTCTACTCCTTGCATCACCCGTTCTCCCAGCTCTCTGCCGTTCACTGCTTCCACCTTGCCTGCTTGTTGTGTGTGTTTGTGTGTGTCAGGGTTGAAAACGGTTTGAGTCATCAGTGCAATAGTCGTGGGGGGAAAGCGGGGGATTCTCCTCTTCCTCGCTCCTGCTGGTCCTAAACCTGGAGAGGAAACATTGGTGTGAGTCATGGCTTCGTGCTGATCTGTGGGTGTGTGTGTGTGTGTGCGTCGGGTCATGTAGGCTTTTCCTGTCCAAGTGCTTACGTTTTTAAAATTTATTTTATTGTTATTTGGATTTTACTTATCTTTGACTGTGTGTGTGTTTGTGTGTGAACATGCGCAGGCTGGTTCGGGATCTCCCACCATGGCAGCTGCCGTTCAGGACTACCAGAGGTCGGAGTCGGAACGCCTCAGTGAAGTCAAAGGTCACTTGGAAATTGCCTTATTGGAGAAACATTTCCTACGTGAGTACACACACACACACACACGTATAGGGCTACAACTACTGGATTATTCTGTCGATTTATTCCTATTAATTGGATTTTAAAAATTGTCCAATTCTACAGATTTTTCTTTTAATCACTTAAATGTTTTTATATAATATCAAGAAATATAATAAAGCTGCAGCGTGTAACTTTCACAAAAATTTTTTTTATTGTGACAGTATGAGACAAAAAAATCAAACTCCTCTGCCTTTTGCCAGGGCTTTCAGTACTAACTACAGAAATACACTACTCGGTCAGAAACAACCAATCAGAGCTAGGAGGAGTGTCTTAGCGCTGTCAACCATTCGCATGCCCACCTCACTACTTGCTCTCTGCTTCGCTGCAGCTGGTTCACCACAACATAACCTGCCACAATGCTAATGCTAGTTAGCATAGCCACAGATGATGGCAGATGAATAGTTTTCCTGTAACAGTGAGTCGTTTCTCTAACATTAGCACAGATCAACATTGATTGACAGCACCAAGCTACCTGTCTCATATTACACTGTCACAATGTGCTGACAGTGTTGGCAAATATGGAAAAAACATATTTTTGTAAATCTTGTTTACTGCAACATTAAAAGATGCAAATAAACAAATAATTCATTTTCTTTTGTAATTAAGAAAATAAACATTTCAGTGCTTAAAATGCAATAGGATATCATTCTTTTACCGATATCGAACCAGGTGGAGCTAAAACTTTGACACTTGAGGAGTTGGTGGTAAAACATATTTACAGACAAAGATGTTCTCATCTTAATTGCAAAATGTGTATAAACATATTTTGTACACTTTGTGCTTTAATACAGCTACAAGTGTTTTTTTTTCCCCCAATAAATAATTTTTTTTGAGTCTGGTTAGCGATTAATTGATTATTAAATTAGTTGACGATTATTTGAATAACTGATTCATAGTGATTAATCGTTTGAGCCCTGCTTCTCTGTGCATACGTCTTCAGGCTTGTGACTTGTGGTTCCTGCAGGCTAAAGCAGGACGGAGCGTCTTGTCCAGGTGTCTGATGCAAACCGCAGCAGGAAGCCGACTCCATTTGCATGAACGTCTCGGCTCCAGAAGTCTTGCTGACATTACTAGTTCCTCACTTCTCTAAAATCAAAGCAGTGTGACAATGAGCGCGTGTGAACGGGTTTTTGTCGGCATCAGCCAGATGAACGCGTTTCTGTCTGCTTTAAAGTGGAAGCATCTTGTGTTGTGCTTTGTGGTTTGACAGTCACATTGTTCGCACTTCTTCGAGTTAAACAACTATTACTCAATGTCACGGCGCTCTGTAATGCTTGCCATCAGTCCCATCTTTTTGTTCAGCCCTGCGATGTGCTAACAAATGAGCGCAAGAGATCAAATGAGCTTCCATGACGGTGTAATCTGATGCTGGGTCGGACTCCGACATCCTGTTTTGGTCGTTGTGTGTTGGCAACCTTGAAATTATTCTGGAAGCAGGCAGCTGCTGGGCCGAGGTTAATCAGTTTACCCATTCTACAATTAATTGTTGGAGATTTTGCGATGCTATCAAGCAGGAACGCACTCTGTGATCCCAAGCATACGCTATCAATCGGTCTTAATTAAAAAGCTATGGAAAGATGTTGGCGGTCTGGAGAAACTGAAGTGTGTACGAGGTTTTACATGGAGTATTGCAAGATTTAAGTCATAAAATTACCAGAATAGAGTGGTAGTAATTCAAGAATAGTCATAAAATTACGAGAAGAAAGTTGTTCAAGAATAAAGTTGAAATAATACCAGAATAAAGTCGAAATAATATGAGAATAAAGTCGAAGAATTGCAAGAATAAAGTTTAAATTGCATCAGGATAAAGTCGTATTTAGAGAGTAAAGTCATATTATGAGAACTCCAACACGAAAAAATCAGTTTTACAACAGTTGTATATTGGGGAATGTTGAGCATGTTGTGAAGTTATACTTTCATGGTTTTACAAATAAGGAAATACTTAATATATTAAGTATTTAGTGTCAGATTACCATCAGCAGCAGGACTTTAAAATGCATGACCTATTATTGGGGCTAGGCTAAGAAAAAAAAATTACGAGAATAAATTCATAAACTACAAGAATAAAGTATTAATGTTACAAGTGTTATTCTTGTACTACTTTACTTTGGTATTATTTTGACTTTACTCTTTTTCTTAGCATGGCCTTAATATTCTGTCGTAAAGTCCGACATTGTTCACAAGAAATGTCTGATGCTAACGTCGTTTAATCGCTCTAAGCCAGTTAGTGGATGCATTTTAAAGGTTTGTGTCAAATTTCTATTCAGCTTTCTGTGTAGTTACATTATGAATTGTGCCATAATCAGATTTTGTTTTGCGTGATTCAAACCTCACATGTAGGTTTCTCTATTGTGCCCATTTTTTATTTTTACACGCACCAAGCATATTTCAATCAAAAGCAATCAAACTACTCCAGTTTGTTTTTATTATTATTCAATATTTGTGGGGTTTGAGGCTGGCTTTGCATAATTACTGTGCTGCTGCCAGCCTATTTTTAGTTTCACTTTGACTGCATGAGATTTGCATTCAGCTCAGCAGCTGACAGCACACCAGCTCTGTGACATCTGGGGGAAAAAGCCCTCTGTTATAAAGCCAGCGCTTAGACATATTAAATATTCACAGCTAACTGTATTTCTTTTTTTTCTCCCCGTCCAGTTGAACTAAAACGTCCAACTTGCATTCCTAACACTAAGCGACAATCTTTGGGAATCACCGTTACATCATTCCTCAGTTAAAAACAAATCTGGAGTTGGAGTTGTGCTGCGGTGTGTAATGGACTGTGAACCGTCCCTGCCTACGTACACACACTTTCCCTTTGTTCCTGTATATCTAATGGAGATAGAAAGAGATGCAGGGTGAGTGAATGTGTGTGTGTGACGGGGAAAACCTCAGGCCATGTCCTCTCTTCTAAAGCCTCTTAGAGAGCTAAAAAGTCCAGCTGCATTGTTGCACTGCTACATGAGCTCTTCCTGGTTTTTTTATTCTGTTTTTTTTTTTTTTTTTAGCCTGAACTTTCTCTCTCTCGTCCATTAAACAAAACCTCCAACCTTCCTTTGCCTTTTATCTTCATTCATCCACATCGTCTTTGAGTTAAATCGTTCTCCTTTCATTTCCCTCTCGTCACACGTTTGAAAGAAGCACAATGACTGCAACCGAACCCCCCCCCCCCCCAATAAATACTGGAGCAGAGGTGATGTTACTCATTCGGACTCCATCTTCTCCATCCCTCTCGTATTTCCCAGTTATCCATTTGTCTTCATTTCCTTTCCCGTCTCGGGGTGACGTAATCGGACTCACTACCTAATGGAGCCCAGCGCTTCCAGTCCTGTGGCCTTGTTGTCTATTTCGACTTGCGTTATGATATTGTGGTCAACCAATAAACAATGGAGTACTACTCGGCGCATGCGGTTGTACATCAGCAAACCGATGCAGACCTATGCGCTTATATAGAGTTTGTCATTAGTGTGAGCTGAAGAGATTAAGTGTGTGAAACAAAACCTTTTAGCAAACAATGTATTTTCTAATAGCTTTTCTGGACTAGATGTCTAGTCCAGCGGGTCTAGAAATATTTTCTGAACTGAAACCGCAACCCCTTTTTTTTTTTTTTTTAAATTTGAAAGGGAATTTAGATTAGTGCTAAAATATAAATTCTTAATATTACTTGTTTGGATGGTCGGACACAATTTAAATGCATAAAGATTAGTAAATGTTCAGTTTAGAGGTGTGCTATATGGACTTAGTTTTGTTATGATATTTTGTGGTGCTATTCTGATAATGAGTGACAACAAAAACAGTTTATTGCTCCTCTTTTAAATAGCTGTTTCAACAAAATGGACATAAATCTTTTGAAAAACAATACCCATTTTTAATATGCTTCTTTAGGACACCATCCACATAAAAGTGATTTGTGTCACTATACTGCACACAGTAACTACATTTAATCATATTTTCAAATGTGACATTTAACTATACTGTTATTGCACAAACAGTTGAGAAAATAGTAAAACTAGTCATTCCGACATACGGACGATTTGGGGAGATTTTAAGTGTCATGAAAAAATGATCACGATAAATCAGTGAAGATGAGATAAATGTCCAGCTCTGGTTTGGTTTCTTGCGCGCTGCTGTCAAATACGGCAAACGGAAGCTCAATCGAAACTGTTTGTTAGTTTCTTGACACTTCAAACCAACCTTTCGCTCTCTAATCTTTAAATAATGTGAGGCAGATGGGAAGGTGCAGCAGTCTCTTTCATTTTAAACTGTTTGTAGTGAAAGACACTTGAATTGTTGGGCGGGGGGGAGGGGAAACCCAGATTTGTCACGTCAATAAATAATTTACATCTTTTATTAACCAGTTTTATAACAAAGTATATTTTTTCATGTCTTCATAAAGAATTTCCACTACAGATGGTCTAGTTGAAGACTCCCTTTAAGATTGTTTCTAAACTAGTTGATTTGTGAACATTTTTACTCGAAGAAAAGCTGCCTGAACGCATCATGACTTCTGACAGACTTTTGATGTTACAGTTGCTGCTTTTTTTTCCTTTTTTTTTTCTGCCTTCCCCTTTCTACATTTCTGTTTCATGTTCAGTCATTTCTTCACACGTACCTTCTGATCTAAATGCAACAAACTACATGAATTTAATTGGACTTCTTCATTTTATATACTTCTGCTGTTAAGAGGCAATCTTTTCACGTTGGAAGTGTTGCTCTAAATACCAACTTCCACACTGAGGAGTGTTAGCAGAACCTTTTGCCTCTTGAACACAATGTTGTCTCTACTAGGGTAGAGATTAGATTTTTCCAGTAGGGCTTGCACATGATCAATAAAACATGTAGTTTAGATGTTGTATCTGAAATGTGAGAGGATGCCATTGATTACAATTAACCCACGTATTATTGATCTCTATTTTTTATTTATTTTTTTACTTCTTTAGTGATTAAAAATAAAAAGTACCAAGATCGACTGCTGCAAACACTAATTATCTCTTAATTATTCAGTTGCCCACACATCAGTTGCAGACCAGCTGGCTTCATTTTTAAAATTTTTTTTTGTTGGAATATTAGATTGAAGGGTTTTAGCATTGACCTTTAGGAACCAGGAAGGTTCTGCTGAATGTCTGAAGTCTAACAGATGATTTTATGATGTTTACCGGCAGCCTGTGTGAAGTTTTCTTCTTCTTCTGTTTGCACTAAAACCTTTTGATGCTGAATCACTTTAAACTTCCTTCTCTGGGGTTTTATTTTGCTCTTGATTTTTCTCTGAATGTGTTAAATCTGTTATATATGGAATCCCTTTGTGCAAACGGCTACGTTAAAGAGTTGAAATGAACCGATCCTCCTGCTGGTGGTGTAATGTCAGAGGGTGGTATCATGCCGTTATATTAGCCGGCTTAACTTGCTAAGCTTTCATAGCTTCCCACGACTTCCTCCTCTTAGATCTCTCTTTACCTCTACATTTTAATCATGGCTGTAACTATTTTTTATATTTTTTATCTTACAAAGCACATCAGGTGTTTGACTTTGCTGTAGTCGGACACTCTCTTTGTTGTACTTTTTTTTTTTTAACAGTTCTATGAAGTTAGGAAGTGTCGCGTGCGTTTCATGTGTTTGGTTTGTATTGAAGGTCAGCGTGCGACGCTTTAAACTCGGCAGCGGATCGATGCGGTGTCCGAGCCGCTGCCCTACTTCAAACTGAGCAGGGGAACATGGTACACACACCAAACAGGAGGCGCTCTGCAGCTGCGCAAGGGCTAATGCAGCTGGAGAGGAATTGGCTCTGTAATTTTTAGTGCTGGCTCTCTGCTTAGCAGCAGTAAGTGTAGATCATGTTCCTAAATCATCATCAAGAAGTATTCAACATGCAAAAAGTGTATCCAAATAGATGTTTTCTTAGTTTTTTTTTACTTTTAATAAAATCTTGATTTTTAAAAAATATTGCAGCTTTTCTGCTCCACGGGTTGGAATCAGGTAACTGTAAACTTTTTGGACAGCCACTGTGGGACTAAGGAGCATTCTGCATCACAAATTTATAGAAATGTTGCAGAGGAAATCAATACTCCTCCTTGTAAATGATGTGTGTTTGAGCTTTAGAGTTGAAGGCCTTGCAACTAATGAGAAAATGCAGCCGGAGCCACTGAAGCATAGAAGAAATAGTCTGGGATTTATAGACCTTTTATTGATGCAAACAAACCTATAGATATCTATCAATCTGCTATAAAGCATTCTGAATCAGAAGGGGGCTCACAGTAAATAGTTATTGCATGTTTTAAGCTGTGCAGTTCAATCTTCATGTTCTCTGCAGGGGAAACTGCAGCTAGATATGTTATGAAATGTTTGATATGATTACTGTTCGCAAACAAGCAGATCATATCCAGCCTGCTGACAACACATTAGCTTGTTGTTTATCTAGATTGTTTATAATGGTCTCCCGTTTCTCCTCTGGCATTGATGTGAATCTTGGTTAAGCAAACTTGTACCTCCTGTCCTTCCCAAATCAATCGATGGAGGAGTGCCTCTGTCATTTCCCAGACAACTGTGACGTAGACGGAGAATCTGTCCCTAAACTGAAGAGGAAGACCTTGAATTTGAGCGAAATTTAGGTCATTCAGCTGGGTCTTGAGTGGGAGGCAGAGGGATTCTAGATGCGATTAAACGACATAAGATATTCTTTCTTCGTTTAGCCCGAGCACAAACTGGATTACTGCATTATGGAGATTACTGAAAATAAACTGCAAATACTTGGAAAAGCATTAAAGACACGCTTATCGGATCGATGGGGGTCGTCGACAATTGCCAAATCAAATGTCAGTCCACAGGATCTGTCACTTCTCTTCGTGACGGGCTTTACGGTTTGTTTTATAAGCAATAATGAAACCTTATTTAATCAGGAAGTGATGAAAAGGAGTCTTTTTTTTTTTCTTTTTCTTCTTCCTTGAAGTGCATCAACACATCAAACCAGTCAGATCTCTTGACCTTTATTCCACATTTATTCAAGATCTTAAATCTCCTAGTTTATCAGTCAGGTCAGGGTGACAGAGAAACAGAAACTGGTGGCAGGTAGTTAGCTTTTTTATTTTTTTTTGGCGCATCTCTAAACAGCTTTCTGAGTTATTAGTACTTGTCAAAAATCTCCACTAACAAGTTATACTTCAGGTCTACATAAAACAAGTACTTCTGAGAAATTGAGTCAAAATATATGACGATGCACTGATCCGATATTAACTGCATCAGTTCCGATATTGAAAAAATCGGGACTGATGCAAATATCGGATATCGGTGGCAATGTGACTGATTCATTAGAGCAGATTTATTCATGTTTTTTTTTGTTTTTTTTTACACCATATTCAGAATTCCTAATTGCACTTTCTGAACCATTTGAAAGATGTTTTGTTGCAATTTCTTTTTACATGTTTGACAAAGGTAGTCAACCTATTGTTTTTGTTGTTTCAGTTTTTTATTTGTCTTGGTTGTAAAGTTGTTTTTGCATATTTGACCAATCTTGTGAAGCTATTAGTGGATTTAAGTACGGCGTTCCGGTGCAGAGTTATCAAATAAATTTGAAATTTAGTACACACAAAAAAGAAAAATGTGAAGTCAATTCAGCACTGTTTTTCTGTTTACAACAGCCCTAAAGCTGTTGTAAACAAATTAGACTTTACTTTTAAAGTCTAATGACTTTAAAAGTAAAATTTGATCACTCACCCATGTATGGAAATAAGACTTCCCTCATATCTGTGTAGATATACACAGATTTTAGTTCCTCTGGCTGATTCATTACACCTTGAATCCAACTATGAAATATCATGACTTGATTTGAACTTTAACTGACATTCTTGACATTTTGAGTTTAACTTGAGCCTTGATAGCTGAAAATACACAACCATAAGCTTTTTAAACACTAGGCAGAGCAAACAAACTAAGCCCACTTGTCATCTTATCTCAACCTCTAGCTTACCAATGTTTGAGCTGGTTTTTTGTTTGCTACCACCCCCCACCCCCTGCTCTCCCCCCCCATTCGCGTTCTGGTTTCTCCATTGGTCAGTCTGTCGATCTGCAGATTGGCTTGGAGGCCCCAAACCTTGTTCTGTCCAAGTCAACTAGTACTTTGGCAAACATTGTTGTACATGCGAACAATAAGAGGCCAGTGTGAAGCAGCTGATTTTCTCTGTGTCTCCCCACACACCCCACCACCAATGCCTCCCCCACCTCCTCCTCCATCCTTTACTGAAAGGAGCCATTGTCTCTGGACTGGTTTAGAGAAAGCGGTGTTGTACTTTCCCTTTCAGGTCTTAAAAAGTTTGCCCACTTTGATAAAAGGGAGCATCTTGTGCAGTATTTACAGTATACCTGAACACTATAGAACAGCACAAAGTTGCTAAAAGCCAAATGATTTGAGACATACTTTTACAAAGTTGTTCAGAAAGATGTTTTTTAGATAATTTGACCACTCTGGTGTGTTTGGAAATCTCTCATTCTGAGCCCTCTGAGTGCGCCGGACACCCAGCAAAGCCCCACCCCTCTCTTTCTACCTCTACTGCCCTCCTCCTGTTTCCACCACCGACCATCACTCTGCGTGCAGGCCCTGCTTTGTTGCGACTGATTAAAATTTGCCTGCAGGATCCTGCCCTCCAGCCGCTTGCCTCACCTTATGGATGAAACTTAAATGCGGTGCTCGGGGTTTGGGGGAACTTTGAGTCGTTTCTGGAGCAGAAAGAGACCAAACAGCGGGAAGCCGTGGCGCGATTTCAGGACAAACCCAAGGCGGCCACCCTGCCGTCTCGGTCCTGCACAAGCGTCCCAGGAAGTGGACAGCTACAGAGACGTATGGGCATGTGCAAGTTGGAGGACTGCACCTTTGACAGCTTTGAGCTGCTGTACAGTGGAGCAGTGGATAGGATCAAAAGCCATAAAAGTAACTTCAACCTCAGTAAGTTTGTGACCTCTAGACTTTGGAAATTGTGGGCAGAGGGTTTAAGAATTTTACTAAGATGTAATTTGATAATTTTATTTTTAAGCTAAGTTATATTTATACACCTGAGGTACATGTGAGCAGAAATAAGATCCTTCATAGCTAACTCTCAGCAAGCTTTCATCTCTTCCTCTGGGCTGTCTTGTCACTCGTCTAGTTAGAAATGGAACCTGGATTTTAACCAATAAAGAGTCAGTTATTTTTGTTAGAGCTTTAATGGTGCATAAAAGTTGTTTCACGTGTTAGTTTTGGTAATCGCTTAATCTACTTTGGAATTTTTTGGTTGACGTAATCAACAGCATCAACCACAAAACAACAACAAAAAATGTCAATGTCATATTGTTGTTTGTCACCAGCAACCAGCAAGTTTTCCTGTTAATGGTTGCAGTTCATGATTATTGTCACAAGTACCAAGCAGCTGTGTTCCTGCACAGGAACAGGAAGTTTCATCATCAACTGCAGTTCTAGTTGTGGTTGGTAGCATTTTTGGAGCAACAATAAACGAGAGGAAATGACCACACTGGAGTTGCCATCTGATAGAACAATTCAAGATTCTATCTTTGAGTCATTTTATAAAAATAAATAAATAAAACGGATCATGAAAACAAATTGTTTGTCCAGAGTCTAATGATCTAATCTTAATTTATCTTTGTACAGCTTCATGCTTGATTTGATCTACAATGGTGGGCATGAAATTGATTAAAGCATATTTTAAACAATATTGTGATGCAGGGTGTCTGCATCCTTAAAAAGTCTAAAATCAAGCCTTAAATATGTCAATCAAAGGTCTTACATTTTGTCTTGGGAGAACTAATTAATCCTGTGCATTCTTGTATTTTTTTCCCCTCACAGGACTGTTCTGTCAGACAAAAGTTTGAATGGTTATGCAGACATCTTTTTTGCGTTCTGTGACGCGAGACGGTCGACGCTACTGCTAACTAGCTCCTAAGATACCCTAGTAAGCAAGCTAGGTATCTGTTTTGTATCTATCATGAGTAAGTGCAAATTTATGGGCAATTGGCTGGGTGGCATTTGTTTTTGCCACTGTTCATCACTTCTCTTGGCAGCTCATACGAGGCTAGATGCAAAAAAACTTAAGGTTGGCAGCAAGTTATTGCCAAGAGCTTCAAATCAAAAAAATGTTAGTTTTTGCTATGCTTTATTGTAATACCGGATCCCTCAACCATTTCCCCTGTATTCATTGTTGTTTGGTTTTAAATTTCTTTCAAGGTGACATTAAAACATCTTAAAGTCTTAAATTTGATTTAAAGAAATACTGATACTGTGGTTGGTCACATATTCAGTAACTTTTGAATAAGTAACCAATCAGGAAAATATTACCAAAAATAATCACCAGTTTCAGTAGCCTTTAAAACCTTTTTATACCTCAATGAAACACCATCCTTTAGCTCAAATTATAACTGGAAATGGAATTAAAAAATGGTTTTCCAGATGTTCTCTTCTGGTTTCTAGTACCTGTTTGTCCTTTTTGAAAATCCAACCCCCCCTCCTTTTTCCTAGAAGCTCGCACCGGAGGAAGGTCACTGTGATTCAAAGTGACAACTCTTGCCTTGACATTTAGCTAATCCTTATTCTGTGCTGCAGATAAATGGTTCAGTTCCTGACCTTCGGTTGGCCAAAGATGCCCTGTGATGCTTTAACTTAGAGCACTTTCTCTAGAAGTCAGCAGTCCTATTTTAGAAGCAGAACAGGCAGGCATATTGACAGAATTATTAATGTGGTATCTAATGTAGAGAGCCACTCTGGAATAGGGGCATGACTGTACTCCCGCTCTTTTTGTCTGACACATATAGCGTATTGTGTCATGCTGTGTTGTATCACGAACCGGATGCCCCATTTCCACAGCGCTGTCCTGGATGGACTTCTGGGACGAGGCACATTTTGTTTCATGTACTTTTTTAAAAAGATGAACTTCCGTTTCTACCAGAGGAACCGACAAGAGATCAGCTACTCAAACACAACGTTTTGTTGGTTAACTTTTTCCTTGCCATTTTTGTGCAAAATATCTCTGTTCAGATACATAAAGTACATCTGCCGCAACGCTTTCCAGCTTCTGTCTGCGTTTCGTTTATCAGGTTCATATTCAGCTGTGGAAAGTTCTGGCGTGGCGCCGTCAGGCGAGCATTAAGCCGCTTACTGCCCTTTCCAACCTTTGACCAGCCATTTGCTTATACCGTAAAGGCCGTACCATTCACAGAGCGAGGCAACTGTTTGGCCATGTGCAGAAGTGTTGAAGGCGAGATTAGAATAGCGTTGCATAAATACGTTGGAAAGAATACTCGAGACTGACTTGCGTTCCTATCGCTGCTGAATTGTATCTTCTAGAGCAAATGCATTTTAGAGAACCAGACAAAAGCCAGGTCTCGCTCTAAAAAGATTTTTATCTCAAGAGACTGGTAAAATAAAAATAATGGTCAAAACAATTGAAAATGCCCGTATTGCAATTAAGTGTTTGAGATTTTCATACACCTAACAGACATTTTTATTTCTCACTGTTTGAAATTAAATCAGATTAAACATCTCTTGTTTTAGGTCAGCTAGAATAAAATTATTTCTCTTTGCTAAATCCCAAAGAACTTGACAAGTATTTTTTTCTTGGGACTTTCTTTGTATGTTGTGTTTAAGCATTTAATTTGAGCAGGAAGGTCAGTCACTTGAAAACACTTTGTTTGGATCCTTTCTTTGTAATTATTCCTAAATGGCTCCGTGAGTTACTGACATGCATAATTTAAAGAAAAGTTCACTTATACTATGTACTTTAAACATCATTATTGAAACAGAAGGTTTTTTTTTAGTTTAAATTAATATTTTATACTAATTTGTACAGTGAGCGATAAAATGTAAACGGGGCAACCAAAGTGTAAACCTTTTGACTCCATGTTAAGCCGATGCCTGAGCAGCTGGAGGTCCAGACAGTAAATGTTTCATTAGCATTTACGGGAGGCGGTGAAGGACAAAAGTAATATGTGAAATTGGCTGAGAACGAAAGCGTAGCAGCCAAATTGTTTTTGTGAATTAAAACGGAAAATGGATGTGTGATAAATATACACCATGGCTCTTTCTCATAACTTAAGGCTATCATAGGGCCCATGTTTAATGAAGATTATTTCTCTGCATTTGGGGGATTTAAAGTATATTTTTGAGCAGCCTTACAGCGCTGCTGCTCCTGCACACTTTTCTTGGCCTCTTCCCTCCTCCAATATTCATGTGTCCCTTTTAGTCCGGGACAATGGTGTGAGAGGAAACTCTGCTGATGCTGCAGTTGACACTCCGAAAGTCCTGACACCTGAAACCAGCTTATGTAGGTTGACTCGGACTCTGCTTTTAAAGCAAAAGCTCGCCTTTTTTTTTTCTTTTCTTTCCTTTTTCTGTTAGTGATGTGAAACCAAATGAGGAAACGAAAGCATCGTACGTCTCCAAAAGTCAGTTTAAACTTTGACTCTGTGTGTGCGCGGCTGCTTTGTCGTCTCGTTAAGAGAATGCTGCAAACTGATTTCCAGGATTTCTATCCTTTTCTAGAGGAGGAGCTGAGGAAGTTGCGGGAAGAGACCAATGTGGACTCGCTGCGGCAGGAGCTGGAGAGGGAGCGGAGTAAAAGGCTGGATCTGGAGCAGAAGATGAACGAGGTCCTCAGGACGAGGTGAGCTGGAGCAAACGCTTCGTTTCGGCCCTGCAGAGTTCACCCCAGGTCAAAGTGTGTGTCTGTTTACCAGTGCCGGCGGCGGCCAAGGCTTTCCGTTATAAATAGCGTCAGCAGGTTGGTAGGCGGGGAATTCCTCGAGGAGGCGAGTTTGTGCGCGCGCGCTTCGTAGGAGACGGAAAAAAACGGGACCAAGTCACGAGCCGATCAGAGCGACCATCCGCTCCGTGTGACCGGCCATGCTAGTGTCAGCTGGACTCTGGCTGTCTGGTTAGCGTGCAACCCACTCACCACTGAGAGATTCCGCTGGAGATCTCCGAGTGATTATCGGTACAGCCACACGACCTCAGGAATGTGGGAGAAACCACAGGAGTCCTGAACACAGAGCTTTGTTTTTCTAGTCGGTAGCTTCCAGCTGGCTGGAGTCTTCTGCGAAACTAAAGCAGAAAAAAAAGAGAAAAATGATTTTAATTCCTCCTTAATAGAAATTATAATATATCAGCAGTTGGCCAGTATAATGAAAGACTTCCTGTGAGGCTCAGAGGAGCAATTGTTTACTGATGGCTGCCAAAACAAAGAATGGCTTAAAATGTGACAGAGTTGCTTTGAGGTAAGATTAGCACTTAATTTAGTATCATAGAAAAATATGTAACTGTTAAGAATAAAAGTGCTGATTATTGTCCTTAACCTTATTTAATTTTTATCTTGGAGATGAAGCGATCAGAGTCCAATTTTGATTTAGATTTCTCTTTAAGCACCACAATTAATACATTAGAAATGTTTTATCCTCTGGTTAATGGGAAATACTCATTATTATGTACGATAGGAGCAGAGGTGAATCAATCGATCAAGTTTTATTTGTACAGGGATGTCTTCCCCCCTCTCCTCACCCTCCTTCATGTCTGCCTACTGTCGAAAAAATACGAGCCACTAGCGCCGCAAAAACTCTTCGGAGAAAAAAAAGTAAAAAAAAAAAAAAGTTTAATTGTACAGCACGGGCAGTTCAAAGTGCCTTACATCATAAAACACAAAAGTACAAAGTCATAAAAGACTCCATGTAGTCAACAACTGAAAAACCAGAAACAAACATTACATTTTGATGAGTGCCATCATCAACACGCATCAAATGTGTCGGTCAGTGTTTCACCTATGATGGTTCAAAAGCAATTCTAAACAGGTTTTAGCCTTGATTTAAAGGAACTCTGTATTTCAGCTGTTTTGCAGTTTTGTTCCAGATTTATGGTGCATAGAAGCTGAATGCTGCTTCTGCATGTTTGGATGTCCAGTCTTCAACTTTTTAATCCAAAAACGTAATAGAAACATTTACAGTGGAACATTTAGAGGCTTCTTACCAGAACTGGCCTGGTAACACCTGTGTATAGTTTTTTTTTTTTTTTTTTTTTTTTTTTTTTGTAACCCCTCCAGGGGGTCTTTTTGTGGGCTCTAGTGTCCCTTTTTATGAAGTAGGCTGACAGGAAAGGGGGAGGGAGAGGGGGGAAGACATGCGGTAAATGTCGCCGGGTCCGGGAGTCGAACCCGCGACCGCCGCGTCGAGGACTTGAGGCCTCCAAATGTGGGTCGCGCTAACCCCTACGCCACCACGGCACGCCCCACCTGTGTATAGTTTAATGATTGAAAAATCTGATTTTTAAGATTTCCAGTTGACTCAGGCAGGAATCAGGAGATTTTTGCCATCCATTGATTTCTCAGTGTGTCTATAAAAGGAATGCTTCATTCATTTTACAATTTCTTGTATTTTAGCTGCTGCTCATATTAATGTCATATTTTTCATCTGCTTTAAGGAATCGTGACAGCTGAGTCTATATATTTATAGATTAAATTTCAAGAAGAATGTATGATATTGATTTTGCAGAGGGTTCCAATTTTTTTATTTTTTTGGCACTGGTCATTTTGTCGAGCACCTGCTGTTAGCCTGTTGTCTCAACTCGGACAGATTGTGTCTAAAATTGCTTCCAATCAATCCGCCTGTATCCGTCATGGCAGCTGTTGTTTCCGAGACGTTTCTCGTGCGACGCCAGCGTTTGTGACGTCACAAATCATCCGTGCTTTCTCTCTCTTTTTCTCTTTCTCCGCCTTCAGATTGGAGGACTCGCCACCGCAGCCTCCCCGAAAACAGCAGTCGCCCTCCAACAATGGCACGGGTACGTCCCCAACGGAGGGGGTGGGTTGGGCACAGACGGGAAACGAAGTGGGAGAGGTGGGCTTGGGAAAAGTAACTCAAAAAGATGGAGGCGGGGCTTCAGGTTTCAGGACGGGCTGTAGAGGAGCTACTGAAACAGAGAGAGCCGGAAGTGTTTGGAGGCTGCTGTAGATGAGAACGCAGTGCGAGTGACGACTGTAACACAAACTTGCAGTTTAAGGGCATTTACCAATTTTAACTCGATACAAAATATTAACGGCAACCATAGTTTCAGTCATTCCTTCTTCTGCAAACACTCCTTCACATACCCCAGCCTCAACTTAAGGCAAGACTCGGACTCATCTGACCTACATGAAGTGATCCACAATCATAACCTAATTGTCTAAATTAGCTCCAGCCTCCCTCCCCACAGACAGCACTCTGGCATCTTCCTTTGTCTTAAAGCCAGCCACACACACTATCTCACACACACACACACACCAGTCACTGGAAGTCAAACTTTGATAGAATGAGTTCCTTCATCTTCTCAAACTAACACTAACTCTTGTGGTGCGCATTCAGACCAGAAAAACAAAGTGAGCGCACATTAATGTTTACCATGTTGCTCATTTGCCTTAATAATCAATACTTTAAAGTGTTAATGTAATAACTCAATCATAATAGTAATAATAATATTGGTGGTATTGTAAGGAGTCTTGTTGAACAGCGTTGTGTTCCTTTGCTGTTGGTAGTTTGTAAAAGAGAGCGTTGGAGGGTTTTCAGCCAAGGCACAGAGGTTTAGACCAATCAGCTCGCTGTAGCGGCTGCTTTTGTTCTGATGACGGTTAGCGGTGTCGTTTCTTAAAGAGCTGCATGTGGATGCTGCCAAAGGGTTAGGGTTAGAAAATGTTTTCTCTTTTCTCCCTGCTTGGCTTGGTTTTTGTTTTACCAGTTTGCTCCAATCTTGAAGCTAGCTGTTGCTAGGTAATCATGGGCAGACTTTTCTTTCAAACAGTAGATGGCTAGCTTTTATAAGGTGCTTATTTCAAACAATGTCCTGTTATTTCTTATTTATACCTTTTTTAAGTACACCATTTGCTACATTATATTGTTTTTGCTATTCCATAAAACAAAGTTTGAGTCCTAATCATACAGCTTAAAAATAAAACCTCCAATTTGTTTTTCTTTTTTGCTTGCCAGATCCAATGAAGAATTTTGATTAAAAAAAATTCTGTGAGGAAACAGTGTTTGCAGAAGAACTTCTGTGAGTTGTAGATGGAGTATATATAGAATTTATTTTTAATTGTGAGGATATAGTCATAATGTTAGCAGAATAAAGATGCAATTTTACTAGAATAACTTCTTAAAATCCTGTTTTAAGGAGAAAAAAGCTTATGCCATTAATTTGTTTGGTTTTTTCGTGGTGGAGTTCTCATAAAATTGCTACCTCAAACTCCAGATTTTTGAGGGAAAAAAAAAATCTAATCTTCAGAAACCAAAAAATTAGATCTCGCCCAGCCCTAACTCCTAATTAGCACCTTCTCTACAGACACCAACCTCGGTGTGTATCCACAGTTCCACCTCTGACCTGTCTGCTGGGCTCCCTCTGTGTTTAGCGGAGAAACAGCAGAAGGAGGTGTGGAGTTCGCGGCTGCAGAAGTGGCTCTACGAGCGGTTCGGGGTTTACATCGAAGACTTCCGCTTCCAGCCAGAGGAGAGCACTGTGGAGACGGAGGAGCCGCTAAGTGCTAAAAGGTGGGTCGGGTTTCCTCCAAAACAGAACCTGTGCTGAGTAAAGAGAGGGACAACAGGCCATAGCTCTTTCGGATTTTATGGTTACAACGTGTTGGACTGAGTTTATATTTAAAATATTTAGTAGTGTTGTCATTGTAGCTAGGCACCGTCTTTAGATCAGCTTTTATTTTGCACGTAGGAAGTTGGAGGATTTATTTCTCTTCCTCTATGAAGGAAGTGTGAGTCACAGGCTTATGAAGGCTACAGCGCAGTGTGACCTCCTACTTTTTATATTTTCATTTTTTGTGCAGTTTCCTAACGTGTTTATTTCTTTTTTCTCCTTTCAGGTTGACGGAAAACATGAGGCGACTCAGTGAGTGCGAAAACAACACCCACACAAACCATAAACAGAGATGGTGATGTAATGTCACCACATAACACTATATTATATAAACTTGTATGAAATAATTCTAACCTATGTTTCACATCTGTTTTTTTTGTTTGTTTGTTTTTTCAGAACGAGGAGCCAGACCTGTCACTAACTTCTTAAGGAACCTCTCCGCCTTATCTAACTGGCACTCTGTCTACACCTCAGCTATTGCCTTCATTGTAAGTGAACGCTTCACGCAAAACCTCTACATGTCAGCTTGGTTTTTAGGATTCAAAAGAGAAAAGCATTGATCCCCGTTAGCGTCGTCTCATGAGGAAAAGCCGAAATGAGTGGCAGAGACTTCTGTTTATAGGTTTTAGTGACTCTGCCAAAGACTGCTGTGGTCTAATTAGATCTTCATTGATGTCCAGAGCTGTGCCAAATCGTCTTTAGCCACTTGTTCTGTGGCCTTGCAAAAGCATTCGAAACCTTCCAGGTTTTCCCATGTTTTATCAAGTCAAAACCTTCAGTTTCAGCGTTTTTTTGTCATATTTTACAATGGAAAACACAAAAACAAATTTATCAAATAGAGATAAAGAAGGATAAATGTCTCCTTTTAGTAATTAAGTAACTTCTGAATTTGTTTTTTTGGATTTATGGTTGAATACAAATGCACAAAAAAAAAAGTATCCTTCCACAATTGTGCACTACTTTGAGCCCATCTGTCCTGTTGAAGGAACCAAATAAAGCCTGTAGTTCTTCTCTGTGCTCATCAAGTTTTTAGTTTTAGTTTGAAGATCATACCAAACGTAGCCGTTAAGCTGCTGATAACTAAATGTTTCTTTCTCTCCCTCAGATCTACATGAATGCTGCTTGGCATGGTTGGGCAATTCCCATGTTCCTCTTCCTGGCCATCCTGCGCTTGTCTTTGAATTACCTCATTGCCAGGTGCTTTATTTTTTGCATAACAGCAGATTAAATGTTAATAAACAAGATGGGTGTTGGTTGGTATTACTGAAATTTTTAGATTAAATTGTGTGAATGATTTGTTGTTTCTGTCAGAGGGTGGAGGATTCAGTGGAGCATTGTGCCTGAAGTGTCTGAACCCATGGTAGGAGAACGACAAAGACTTCTGGATCCGAAGAAAATTCACTTTAGTTTAATTTACTAATTTAACTTCATATCTTGCAGGAGCCCCCAAAGGAAGACCTGACTGTATCTGAAAAGTTTCAGCTTGTACTCGATGTGGCACAAAAAGCTCAGGTAGGACGCCCTTTCTTTAAAAATCAATCTTAAAAGTACAAAAAAATGGAGGAAAAATTTGATGGTCTTTGGTGTTTTCTCTCCACAGAACATCTTCGGTAAGATGGCCGACGTTCTGGAGAAGATAAAGAAGTGAGTCTTTACCCTGAAAACACATCCTGCCCCGCATGCCGTGAAACTCTGACTTATTCTGTGTGTATCTCTTTCCTGTGTGTGTGCGTGTGTGTGTGTGTGTTGCAGTCTGTTTATGTGGGTGCAGCCAGATAGCACCAGGAAGCTCTACATCTGCCTGTGGGTTGCTTTCATCTTCTCCTGCGTCCTCCCGTACAAGCTGATGGGTTTCATGATGGGTGAGACACACGCACGCACGTCCCCCTTTTTTTTATTTATCTTTCATCCAGCTGACATTCTCTAAATATTGCCGAAGGACCTCGAATAAATAGAGCTCTTCTTTTTTCACAAACAAATGCATTCATACAGTTTGTTTTATTCGTTGGTACAAGTTATACAGATGATCTTTTAGCACATCAGGATGAAATTATTATTAGCAGGAGGACTTTGAAATGACGATGCAAACAACTGTATTTTGAAGCAAGAACTACACGAACTGAGCCGCTGGGATCACATCCTGATCACTATCGGAGCTTTTTTTCCCCCATTACAGTTATTTTTTCTCATCATTTTAAGATATTTTTTACTGGTTCCCCTCTCAGACCTTTCTGCTTATATGAATACTACATATTCATAATTAAAAAGTTTCACAGCCTGTATTTAATACTCTGTCGTACAACAGAAGAAACGACTGAAATAAAAGCCACGTTTTTGAAAATATTTTCTGTCCTTTGTAATTTCTTTTGTAGAAAAGAAAACTATAAATAAATTCGATTTGAAATGGAATCTAGTATAATTTTTTTAAGTTTTTGCATTTCTTGATTAATTGAAATGACAACAAACTGATTGGATAACTTGGAACGTTAAACTTTGTCCATTTCCGTGTCTCCTCTCCATAGGAGTGTATGCCGGTATCAAGTTCTTCATTATAGACTTCCTGTTTAAGAGCTGTCCGAAGCTTCGGGACAAGTACGACACGCCGTACATCGTGTGGAACAGCCTCCCCACCGACCCCCAGCTCAAAGAGCGGACCAACGCCACTGTGTCCCGGCGGGTAGGTGGGCCTAAACGCCCCCCTTATTTTATTTTTTCCCCTCTCAGACCTTTCCTAAACAGGTTTGACTTGAAAGCTCTGAACACCTCCACCCTCTACCCCCCCCCCCCCCCCCCCCCCCCTATCCTCCCCGCCTCCACATAGAGGAGTGAAAAACAAAGATCAAAAAGCCTCCAAATATCAGCGCTCTTAATAAATCATTACAACCCCCACTCTCACTTCCTGTTCTGTCTGTGTGGTTACGTAAAGGTGTGTGAGCATGCGTGGCTTCGGTCTCAGGTATATTCTGTTGTTTCTCTCTCTCAGCTCTCCTGCATTGAGAAGGTAGGGTGCTCTGGTGTGTGTCTTCCCCCCTCTATCCCTGCCCTCCCCTTTGGTTCCCCCCACCTCACCCCTCTGTGCCTATGGGTGTGCCATGAGCTCACCTCAAAGCGTGTGCGTGTGTGTGTGTGTGTGTGTAATGCGTGACACCTCGGGATCCCACCCGACAGTGACTGTGAATGGAATGGATTAAAAATGTCAGAAAAGATTTGAGAAATTAAGTTAAAAATTAGTGTTGCATTTGCTCCGGGTTTTATTTTTTAACGACTTGGTTCTCCACGAACCACCCAACATTTCTGACATTTCTGATCCACTGGCAAGATGCTCAATAAGAAGTAGCGTTATCGAGTAGTCAAGATGCGCATAGAACAGTTTTTGTTTCATTTATATTATTATTTTACTTCATAAAGCCCCCTTTTTTTTTACCTTAACACTAATAAACCCAGAATTATAAATGCTGGTAGTTTTATGTGGCAGTTGTATGTAGAGCAGCTGGAACTATAAAGCACTCAGGATTCATTTTTAGTGTGAAGGTTGGCATTATTACACGCGGTGCCTTGCAAAAGTATACACACAACTTGAGCCTTTTCACATTTATTCACCTAATCTATCTACAGCATCATGGTGGATGGAAAATAACACACAGATTTAAAAAAAATCTAAGAAGTGTGGTGTGCATTTGCTTTTATTCTTCATGCCAATTCCCATAATTCAAAATGAAAACGATCAGTTGAGAAGTGCAAAGTATGTTTGAGCTTTAAAACTGTGACTTCAATCACCTGGAAATAGAGCATGTTGGCTATTAGCAATTAATCTGGCCTTTATAAAACTGTGGTAAGAAGAAAACCATGATAGTGACAGCTTTAGAAGCTTTTGTTCAGCAGGGATAGGGAATGGGGAGAGTTGATGTGAAGATGGATGAAGTTAAATAAAGATCAGTTCTAGAGGAAAACCTGTCGGACTGCAAAAGAATAAAAAATAGTGTTTTAGAATGAAAGGTTAATAAAAAAATGCTGCTTTCATGCAGAATATGTAAAGAATGACACTGATAGTATAAGGAATATTCTTTTTTGTTGTTTTTTATGGAGTCACTTGTCTGTTGCAAAATTTACACTTTTTTTCCTAAGATATTCCCTAGAAAAATGTTCCAAGTTTGATTTTCTGTACTTTAAAACTGAAAAACAAAAATATATATTTAAAAAAAAATATAAATAAAATAAAAATGTGTGGTAAGGCTTGAAACCTATTGCTCCACATCTGCAAAGAATGGGAAATGCAAGAACTCCTAACCATATCCTTATCTAATGCTTCTCTTACTTTTCATATTATTGTGTCAGATTTGGGAAGCTATGTTTCATTTTCCTTCCACTTTCCAATTACGCACTGCATTGTGTTGGTCAATTACATAATAAAAACCAATAAAATACATTTAGAACGTGAGAAAATGTGAAAAGGTTTGAGGTGTGCGAGTGCTGGAGGAAGGCGCCGCTGACTAACCAGTGTCATTTTGGTTTGTGCTCATACAGAGGCTGATTGAATGGCAGCCTCCCTCTCTGCTTTGCACGTTACACCTGAGCCTGACGCAATGAAGTGCACATGCAGAGCCGCGCATTGTTCAGTACTAACAGCCGAAGATGATTTATGGAGGATCTTTCAGTCACGTGACCTGTTTCTCCCTCTTTTACCCCCCCTTTCCTCTTCTTTTCACCTCTTTGTCTTCCCCCCTCATTGTTGTTTTTTCTTTTCTTTTGTTGCTATTGTTGACCATCTCATCTTTGTCATCCTTTCTTTGGGTTTCTTTTTTGTTTGTTCTTCCTCCCGTTTTTTCCGACCTCTCCTCATCCCCCGTGCCTCCACCAGGTTCAGCCGGTGGTGTCTCGGAGCAGCCTCGCCACCGTCCCCAGCGGCATGAGCAGAGAAGACGACGCCGGTCGCTCCCACAGCACCAAAAAGGGTCCCTTCCACGAGATCTTCAACCTGCCGGAAACAGAGCGCCCTCTGGCGGGTGAGGAAACTCACTACAACCACTGCAAACTCTCAACTGAGGTTGTCAAAGGCTGCAAATTGAATCTGAGGTTTTTCTTTTTTCTGTCTTAGTGTGCGAGAACGGCTGGAGGTGTTGTCTGATAAACAGAGATAGGAAGATGCCCACAGACTACATCAGGAATGGAGTTCTTTACGTCACAGAGAAGTAAGCTTAACCCTTGTCGCTCATGCGGAGGAACTGACCACTGAAGAAGTTATAAAGAACAGTTTTGACCGCCATTACGCCCTCCCTCCCTTTTTTGTCCGTCAGTTACCTTTGCTTCGAGAGCTCCAGCTCCAAATCCAGCTCTTCCAAGAAGAATAAAGTGATCAAGCTAGTGGACATCACAGACATCCAGAAGGTATTCTCCCTTTTCCACCTTCCTGTAGGCCAGAAAATATGTATTCCAGAATATAAAAGGTTGAACACTTTCTATGATCAACGTTGTTTGACTTTAATGAATTTCCTAAATTAATACCATTTAATTTTTATCCCCGTTTAGTACAAAGTGCTGTCGGTCCTGCCGGGAAGCGGCATGGGCATCTCTATAGCCACTCCCTCCACTCAGAAGGTGAGCACTTCGCTACTTAAGAGACCGTTCCTAAACACACTCTTGTGATGCCCTCTGGTCTCATACTCCATGGCCAAGTGTGTATTACACTAGAAACTGCTTGAAATTTAGCCACACAGGTCAAGTTTATTTGTACAGAACATTTTGGCAACAAGACACTTCAAAGTGCTTTACATCATAAAAGCATCATACAGTTAAGAGTTATGAGACAAACATTACATTTTGTCAAATGGCATCATCAAACTCATCAAGCAAATACACATCAAATATGTTGATAATTGTTTGACTTACTACTAATCAAAGGTAACTCTAAGCAGGTGGGTTTTTAGTCTAGATTTAAAGGAACTTGGTCTTCCAGCAGTTTTACAGTTTTCTAGAAATTTGTTCCAGATTTGTGAAGCATAAGAACAACTGCATGCTGCTCCTCCATGCTTGGCCCGAGTGTTCTGGAAGGTTGATACAACAGCAGCAGATTTTTAATGTATTTTGGTGTTAATGTGAGTTTTTGCAGGTTGATTGTAAAATTGTCGTCTAAAATATATTTTTTTGAGCTTTAGGTTTCCTGGCACAGACTACCAGATTGTTGTTCATCCTGATATTTGAAGGAGTTTGATGCCATGTACTCAAGCGTTCTCGGGCCTTAGCAAGATCCACTATACTTGAAGCCTTAGCTTGGATTCTTTAAAGGGGCATCAGTTATAATATCCTCACTTGTTGAAAAATGTCACTGTGAGCTTTTTTTCCTGAAAACTACAATTATTCTTGCAATGGGAGAAGCTAACAAGCTATTCAGACATACACTATAACAGAGCATGTTAGTAAAAAGCTCAACTTAAGTTTCATTTTAGGTCATTTTAGTTCTCCATGGTATTTAGCAGATATGATATGCTTGTGTTGCTAGGATGCAAAACACTTTTTCCTGGAATCACTTTTCAGCTCCCTGCTGGATGTGTGAAAGGTGTTTAATGGTTGCTAGGAAGACTTGGTGGCCCAAGATAACATTGTTTGCTTATTCTCCAACATTGAGCTTTTGAGGCCGTTTTTACTTCCTGACCTCCCTTCACTCTGTGTGGAGGGAAAAACAAACTTTGCTCTTCAACCAACCTTTTCTATGCAAAGTGTTTTTAAACTTTTTAATTATTTCTCCGACTGTAAGCTTGAGCAAGTATGTAGTGTCAAGTTAAGGGCTTTGTTCCAAGCATTCAGAGAAGAATTCATTGCATTGTACCTAAATGTTACAAAAACATGGGACAGATTTCAAAGGTTTCCAGAGTTATGCCACCTGGACCGAAAGTGGAAGCAATCAATGGATGCATCACTGGTCCTTATGAGACCAGTGATAAGGACCAGTGGTCCTTATCACTGGTCTCTCATAAGGAGACCAGGTGTCCCAGCACCTTGTACTTGACTGCAAAACACCTGCAGCAAAACTTGGTTTCCAAAGTAAACCCAGAAGAGTTCCATGTCTGAATTCCAGCAATTAAACCATAGCTGATCCAAAACCACAAGGAGCTCAAAACTGGATGTTATCAGATCTGTGGATGCCTGTGGCATGGCGGTGACCCTCTAAGATTAGACAAGAAACCTGCAGAGTGGTGCAAGATGGAAAGAGACTACAGGCGTATCTCAATGTCCAGCAATGTTTGGAAGAAATCTGAGAAGAAATGAGGGACTCAGACCTGAACATTCAGAGACACATAAAGACAATTACAAAGTCAGACTTCTGTCACCTGAATATTTCCAGGATTAAAGGACTAACGTTTCAGCAAAGTCTAGAGAAACTGATCAATGTGTTTATCTGTAGTTGCTTGGTTACTGCCACAGTTAGTTTATAAATCGCTGAGCGACTTGGCACCAAAATACATTAAAAGCCAGTTGTCGGATCAACCTTCTGGTTCTAGCCTCCTCTGCATCCTTATAACCAGAACCAAATATGGAGAAGCAGCATTCAGTTTCTATTCTCCTCTAATCTGAAACAAACCTCGAGAAAACTGCAAAACAGAGTTCCTTTAAATCATGGCTAAAGCGCCACCTGTTCAGACTTGACGTTGATTTATAACAGGAACATTGATCAATAGATTTGATGTATATTTGCTTGATGATTTCCATGCAATATGTATTGCTTGTTTCATAATTGGTGACTGCATGATGCTTTTATGGTATAAAGAGCTTTGAACTGCCTTGTTGCTGAAATGGGCTGTACAAATAAACTTGACTCGACTAGAAGCTAATGGATTTGCCTCATATAGTTTCCTGTCTTGGAAACGATTGGGTGTGAAGAAGGCAAGTAAACCTAGAAATATCCAATATATGGCTCATGGCTAAAGGTGTAGCGGTCTATTGTGTATAATGTTTGGCAACCACATGTAATAATAGTTGTGTTTAGTTTTTAATACTGTTAGCTTACTTGGCGCAAACAGAAGTCTTCATATTTTCCCAATAAAAGCCGATTCAGTTTAGCGTGTGTGTCTTCTGCAGCCGCTGGTGTTTGGCGCCATGATCCACAGAGACGAGGCGTTCGAGACCATCTTCACCCAGTACATGAAGATTGTGACCACCTCCAAACCACCGGCCAGCACAGAGCTTTAGACCCTTCCCCATTTCCACTCCTCGTTGATGTTGGGGAGCTTCTGATTTCCCTCAAATTCCTCCGGCTCTCTGGACGAGCGGCAGCTTCTTGTTGGAGGCACCTAGGGGAAACTGCTCATCCTGAAGGGGGCGCTAACAGAGGAGTAGTTTTAACCAATCAGCAGAGGGCTGATGGAGGAGCTGGATCTCCTCTTCCAACTGACTTTTTCTGGCTTTCTTGGTTCTGGTGTTGCATGTGTGGGTGTGTGTGTTATTGTGCGTCAGTTATATATTTTTTTTCTCTCCATCACTCCCCACTCAACGGGGCGCCGTCTGCTACAATAGGAAGCTCTCTCTAGCAGATAACAGAACCTACTTTAAACTGCCAGATGCAGAAGTTCTTGCTGTATATCAAAGTATTCATGTCAAACCGGTGCCTCTTGGCTAAACCCGACAGAACCAGAGGTGTGAACATGTCCGACTGTTTTCGTTTTTCTGTTTTCTTCTGTGTTTTATTAGCTGTGAAGACGTCAGCCTGCAACTGACACCAGAGCCTTTCTGTTAGTTTACATCGCCGTCTTCGGCGCCGTCCGGCTTACGAACTGACAAAAACGTCTCAGCCTCCGCTTCTGTGTTTTTGTAAGTGTGCAGACGTGAAATGTGTCGTGAACTTTTTTTTTTTTGCCGCCTTATCCTTTGGAAGTCTTTTGTTTGTCTTCTTAGACAGCCTTTGTTTTCTTTGTTTGGATGCTGGTAGCGGTGCGAGCTGCCGATTGTATCCAAGACGAGAGCACAACGCTGACTGCCATTTAGATAGGTGGCGGTTGGAAATCGCAGATTCCTCACAAGCTGTGTGACGAAATCTATTTTTATTTTTTAAACAGCTGGTATATTTGCTGCACTTTACCAGAACTCCTAACTGAACTAGCTGGGATGTGTGTTGGACACTTAAAATCTTGACGCATTCTTTTGTTCAACAAAAGCAGACTCTGAAGTCCCATGAATAAAATGTGCAATTAAAATAATAATTTAACCCTCACATTATTTATCAGCTGGAAATCAAAGCCAGCTTGCATAGAGAAATGTAAAAAAAACAAAACTCTTCTGATTTATCTCACTTGAAATGAGTAAAAGTTTAGCAGGAAAAGTTAAAACATTATTCTACAATAACAAGATGTACAGTGCCTCACAAAAGTATCCATAACTTCTAAACTTGTTCATTTGACACATTTTATCAACGTTTTACCACACAAAATACTGCTTTGTGAGGTGGAAGGAATAATATTTTTGCAATTAGAAGTCTGACCTGTGGGATGTTTTTATTTATCCCTCTCACACCCCCATTAATTTATTTTGCAAATTTTCTGAGTCGTGTCTTCCAAATGCTGGTCTTTTCCATTTCTCTTCAACTAAATAACTCAAGTTTAATCAGATTGGTTGGAGATGATATGTGGACATCAGTTCCAAGAATCAAGAATATCTTTATTAGACCCGCAGGGGGGAAATTTACATTTTAGTACAGCCCATCCAAGAACAAAAAACATAAGACATGGGTAGACAGGTGCCTAAGGCTGCAGTCATGGGAGGCGCTGCCCTAGTTTTATTTTATTTTTAATTTTTTTAAACCTTACTGTAATCCTCAATGGGATTCGGCTCTGGACTTTGACTGGGCCATTTTAACCAGTTTTTATTTTCCCCACAAGATTGTTCAGTTTTAGCGCCATCCAAATTCCACCCTGTGCTAAAAATGGCATGCCCACAGAAAGACGCTACCACCACCATGCTTCTCCATTGGGATGGTGTGATCAAAGGGATGTTTAGGGTAAATCTCCCAGCATATAGAAGGTTTAACGTTTTGGCCAGAAAGTCCAAATTAGCTTCTTTCACCTGTCAAACATTAACTTTGACTGTTTTAACCATGGCTTCCTTCCATAAAAGCCACATTAATAGTTGCCCAGCCTCTCATTATTAACGCTCTCCTTTCATGGCTGGTCAGTTTAGGTGGAATACTTTTCTCAGGCACTGTGTCTACTTGTTTCCCTAACGCCACAGATTCTACTAGTGTTCCAGATAATCTGTGTTTTCAAGCAGTAGTCGATGACTTTGACTGAAGCATCTTCAGTGTCACTTTATTTTGAAATTCACAAGACTAAAGCTGGTCTTTTCTCTTGTCGAATGGCTTGCTATGTAGAAACGTAATGCCAAACCACATAAGACACTTTCTGGTGTTTTTTTTTAGTGAGAAGAATGCAGTGCAGAATTGAAGTTTTAGTGCGATTGATATATAGATATAATAGAGTAGCTCCTTTTACACTCTCCAGCAGCACACCATTTAATGTTCATGTATGTCCTTAACACTGTTAAAAGGGGGAAACCTTGACATTTCCTCTGTTTCTGATCTTAAAAAAAAAAACAACAACTTTGATGTTGGTCTGCTTTTAAAAGACTGAATCTACGATCCTCCAGGGAAGCAGAGGATTTAGCTGAACTGCCCTTCAGAACTGCCCTCAACACTGGAAATGTCTGGGTTTCTCTTAAATCCTGACTCCTCCTGTTCTCAGTCCGGATCAACGAAACTGGATATGAAGTTGCTTGAAATGCAGCAGACCAGCTTAGTCCGTTTGTAGTGCGAGATTATTGTTTTAAAGCTTTTCATTTAGCTTTTGGAATCGGTTCACGCTGAGAACTTGTGGATCATTGCAGAGTCGTACTCATATATAGCAAAGAATGCATCATGTTTTGGTAGCACTATAGAATACAGCCTCCACTTTCCTGGAACTGAAGGTTGATTTCCCAGAACTTGGACCGTTTTCCTACTTTTTCTTTCTCAATAATCAAATCACTATTACCTGTGATGCACCACCAGGTGGAGCTCCTGAGCAGGGATAGAGCAGTGCTCTCAAACATTTTTGCTCTTAAGAAAACATGAGCGACATTTGTTTTTTCACGTTCTGCCAACTTTCTTTCATTTTGGGCACAAAATGAAGAAAGTGAGACAGATGTAGGAAGAAAAAATAACAATGCCTTTCCTTTTGCTTTTGTGCACAGAAACAGGGACAGGCCATGTACAAAGTGAGTCTTTGGCATCATTTTAGTAAAGATCTCTGGATGTCCAATCCATAATTGCATCATGAAGTTTTTCTTTTTCTTTTAGTTCTTTGGATTTTTGTTTTTAAATTCCTTTTTTCACAAAAAACTGGAATGTGAGCTGCAGAGTGTCTGAGTTATTTTAGAGAGTCTCAAAACATTTCATGAACTTACCACGTACTTTCTGGAAACTACTCGGGCATTTTTGGAAAATTACCAGGATTTTTTTCTGAACTTGGAAGCTAATTTCAATACTTTGGCGTAATCTGTGTATCCTTGCAGCAATCTGGCATCAGCTTGATCTGCTGATGCCAGTTTACTCCTGGACAACAATCAGATTCCACAAAAGTAGTTTGCATGTTGAGCTAGGAACCTGGCAAGCGGCAAACCAGAAAAGTTCCTTTTGAGTTATGGTAAAATCCCAAAAAAGTACCTAGTATACTCTTGGGAAGTGCTAGTAAGTTTGTTATATAGCTCAAGGTAAAGTAATTGAGTTATTTTTTTGTTTATTTGGCACAGATTCACAACAAATCAAGGTACAAAACTGACAGATGATCCAAATCCAGGAAATCAAGCCCATTGCATTGAATCACTGACTTTTGCACCAATCCCTTATCGTAATCATGCATCGGTAGAACCCAATAAGTGCCATGATGGCTCTAAGAAAGTTTCTGGTTAGTTCTGGTAAAGTAATCTTGGCATTCTGGGAAAGTTCAGGCTGTCCCATGGAGTATTACCCATGTTTGAAAAGTGGAACATTCTTTTTTGTTGTTGTTTTTGCCAAATCTTTTGTTTTTGTCTGCCATGCTCTGCCTATGCTCACGTTTACATTGAAAATGGTTTGATGTTTCTATTTTAGTTAACCCAGTTTGAATTCCTTTCATTTTGGAGTTATGAAGACTGGCCTGCTGTTCTGAAATGCTTTTATTTTGTTGCATTTTTTTTTGGGTCTCCACTCACATGGGCTCATCACCACTTGCTTTCATGACCCCCTCTGCTCACCAGTAGGCGAGCATCAACCATAGCAGCAACGAAATCAGTATTTTAAGCTTC
This sequence comes from Xiphophorus hellerii, assembly GCF_003331165.1. Classification (NCBI taxonomy): domain Eukaryota; kingdom Metazoa; phylum Chordata; class Actinopteri; order Cyprinodontiformes; family Poeciliidae; genus Xiphophorus; species Xiphophorus hellerii. Next base: position 14,674,028 of record NC_045688.1, on the reverse strand, counting down.
TGACTGCATGCTACAGTTAATGTTCAGGTGTAGTTGAAGCTGCCAGAAGCATCACAATCACACGCTAAAATAAAAAGCAGAGATGGTCATGTTGGACTGAAAGGGCAACATCACTGATTTGCACCATTTCCAAAACAGAAGTGTTGTCGCTTTCCTTTCATCTGGTGTCCTCTCTTTCATGAAGTATGTTGTTAACTGTGCGTTAGTATTATCGAAGTGTTGTCCAAAAAGCATTTCATCATCAAAGTGATTCTCAGAGTATAAACTGTGGAACATCTCCATGGCTCCTGCATCGTTTAAGAGAAATCAAAGTAATTCTGTCAAAGCTGTAAAACAGCTCACATCTGACACGACGGAACTAAAGACTTTATTATGATGCAATCATAACATACAGTCAATCAGTTGTAAGAAACTGCAGGTTTTATGGAGAGTAATTTGTCACAGGCTCCTTATTTTTGATTTTTTTTTTTTTCTCAGAGGAATTTGTATACAAAATAATTCAAATGTAAAGAAACCAGAGAGTTTTTAAAAAGACATGTCTATTGTAAAAGATAATGTGATGTACATTTTTTAAAATTTAAGTAAAAGAATTGAAGGTACCATCATGCTTCTCTGTCTTCATCACAATAAAACTTGGAAGTTCCTTCGTATGAAGCCGCAGTACCCCATCCAGCCACCAGAGGTCAGTGTGACACCAATAAAACTTTGCCCAATTAGCTTCTTCGAGATGGAGGTCAGGATTAGCTTGCTAATTTTCTTACCGGAGCATATTTGTGTAGCTCATAACCAGCATTTTTATTTGACAAAAGTTAAAGGATAAATTTGAATGAATGTATTTTACTTGTATGACGAACTTAAATGTCGTTTATAAATTATGGGATTTTAACCTTGCTATATTCTCGTACTGTTAATCGAAAAGTTCAACATTTGTTTCATGTTTTTTAGTCCAAGTGACCAACCGAGAGACTTGGGAGGGAGGAGGAATTGGTCTTTAAATGATGTCTTACTCCATATGACTTATGAAAGCAACATAACTCGAGTTCACGTTCCCAAACATGAGCTGACACTCCTGAAGGCACTTCTAGCGCTGATCTGTGAGTCTGTTCTGGTAACACCGAACCTCCTGCCGTTTCCCTCAGCAAGTCGCCCTATTTTGAGACAATGTGAGACGAAGAGTGTTACCAAGACAAAAAAAAAAAAAAAAATGCCCCCAAACTTTCATGCAATTTAAATGTAGTTTGAGGCGACACACTAAACTGACACCTTAGTTGCTCATATATTCCCCGCTGCTTCGATTGATGGATTCGGCGCAGTTTTAGTTCGTCTGACTGAGACGTTTCCGGTCGAGACAGATTATTTGTATTCGTGACAAAGTGGTGACACTATGACAGCTTGGCTCCCTCTCCTTGTCTGAGTTGGTAACGTGTGTATGAATTACACACAGTGAACATCCAGAGCCAGGAAATCATTCTTTGCTAAGTTTTAAGTGTCCTGACTGTGATATAATCCGCTACATTTTACCATATATATGTAGCCCCTGGTTAAAAACCGTGCACTTAAGGCCCTTCAATATTTACGAGGTTGGTTTGTGAGAAACTTGTATTATTATTTTTGTACCTTTTTAATCCGAATGACATGCACATGCGGGGAGCGGCTACTGTTGTGAGTAACGTAAGCTTTTCTGGAGGTGACTTGTGTACTTGTTTGATCAATTATCTCAATAGTTTAACGACTGTATTGAATTTCCTATCTATGAAAGTAGTTTAGATTAACGAGGGACAAGTGAACTGCACAGATAAGAACGAACGGGATGATGGGAAGAAGAACGCGGGAGAAGACGAGGAAGCTAATGGAGACCGCTGCTAATGGCTAATGCGTGCTGAGGCTGAGGCGGGAGATGAAACTGGACTTTTTTCGTGCGTGTTCTGCACAAGTAAACCTGCAACACGGTGGGTAGGATACCTGCAGAAGCGTTTTGTGGTGAAAAGCCCGGAGGGAAACTTCGGCTGATCCGAGGTGGCGGGAGGAACGTGTCAACATGGCGACACTGATTTCAGCGCGATTGAGGAGGAGTTCTAAAAGAAATTGGACCCGCGAAGCCTCCTTGACGGAGAGGACGTCGGCTGAGCGAGCAGGTCTGAGTTGGTTTCTTGTTTAAACGAGAAGAGGATTTTCATAGCGGCATCATTAGGTTGAAAATTTTAATTTCAGAAATTAAAATAAAGGACGCCCACCTCATGGAGTGGGACGTCCTCTGCGGCGACAGACATTTTATGTCTGTGTTTTTAAAAAGTGATGCATAGAGCAATCATTCATGCATAGTTGGTTAGAGTACCCCAATATTGTACTTCAATCAGAGAAGCATACCTTAAACACGTTTAATGAAGCAAATGTAAAAAAAAAAAAAAGTATTTGGTAATCTACTCAAGTACTGAGTAACTGATCATAACACTTGATTTATTGTTCAAAACGTGTCCTCAGACAGCCAAAAGTATAAAAGTTATGTGAACATTCTGGTTCTGTAAAGAATGTTACTAAAATATTTATAGAAATGAGGAGTTGGGCTTGGAGGCTGGGTCAAGACCAAATTTACCACAGGGGCCAGGATAGTCAGTGTTTTGGTGACACTTGGAAAAAGAATGAAACAAACAAACAAAACAAAAAAAAAACAACAGAGCAATATTTCATCATTTGATATAACAAGTGAGCCAAAGGGCCACTTGTGTGTCCAGAGATCCAGGTTGCGGATCCCTGGCCGATGGAAAGCATGATTCTATACAGCAGCTAAAAGTGCAGCACTATAATTTTTAATTCATTGTTAAAGTAAAATTGTAAAGGTTAAAAAAAATCCACCACTGACTATTAACAAGCAGTGGCGGCTGAGGGTGATATTTGAAGGGTGGGCTAGTGTGTGTATGTGTGTGTGTATATATATATATATATATATATATATATATATATATATATATACACGCGTTATAACGTGATAGTGCTCTGAATTTTTTTTTCCTTCGTGATAGCAAGGCGCTTTCGTACAATCACATTGATAAAATGAAACAAGATACAATATGTTTTTAAATGAGGCCTACCTCATTTAAGGAGAAGCTCACGACTTTTCTGGGACGCAAAAAGGTTAAATAATCCACCTTGTTTATGGTAATATTGCTCGCCATCGCACCTACTCAGTCTACGCCAAACCACGCCCACACACACTCGAGCTCGAGACAAGTCCATCCTGATTGGATGAATCCTGTGGCAGCGGCCCTGGGCTGACCAAAATTAGCCCAAACCCAGCGCAAACCGAGGATGCCTGTCAATCATTTTGAGCTGGGACAGACAGTAAATCTGAATGGGGCTGTCAGAAGTTAGCCCTTCGGAAAGACCCCGGAATTTTTCCCCAGGCGGTTTGACACCAGGTTTGTTGAGAATTTAGCCAAATGTGATGCATTATTTATAAAATGTATTTATTTTTAGGTAGTTATTTTAAGTTGTTTATTTTAACAACTTTGTTGTCAATGTCAGGGAGGGCTTAGCCCTACTAGTCCACTTATACCAGCCGTCCCTGAACATAAGACATTTATTTAGTATAACTTCTTTGGTACCCCGTTTGCCCCCATCTAGATCCTCCCCTGGGCTGCCGGTCTGGGTCTGGTGTATTAATAATACATTAAATGACCACTGAACAATGCATTCATAAAATATATCAACATTTCAAAATAAAACATACAGAAAACCCTAACAAACCTTTCAAAGTAGGAAATATTTATGTATTTAGTGTTAATATATTTAACACTAAATAGATGTTAAATGACTTGTTCTTTAAATTACCATTTGTATTATTTTGGTTGATATTATTATACATTAAATAAGCAAATAATCAAACCAGTAAGAGCACACTAAGACACTTAATCATATAGCAAAATGTTCTGTATTATATCAGCCTCAGGAGATGATTGAGGGATGAAGAGAGTGATGTCTGATTCTTCAGGTCTGCAGTGTTCCTCTCCTGATCCACCACGCCACGATGGACACATTTTTTTAAATTGCCTGTGTTCATCCTGACTAGCATTATTCAGCCTGGGATTTGCGTTTTCCTTCTTGGGTATGTATCTTTACGAGAGGTTTTACTTCTGAGGACGTAATGGTATCGGGTCGAGGACGTTTTAAAAAGACGCGGGTTGACAGCAGCTCACCGCGGCTACGTAGTGCCCGTCTCTAGGCAACCGTGACAACAGCGTGGGTCCGTTCTAGCGTTCTGGGGGTCCTGTGTAGCTCCCGCCACGACAATTTAGCTGACCTTAATATTTCCTGTGTTTTATTTTTTGTCATTATTGTTACACTTAGTGTTGATATGTGTGTGACAGGCGTATCTATCGGACATTTATAGAAATACGGAACAAATCGCATTCCGTATCAGTTCAATACGGGACGCAACATTTAATAATGGGACGATTCCGTATTTTACGGGACGGGAGTCACTGGGGAGGAGCAATGAGGAGTCACTGGGAGAACTACGAGGCAACGAGGAGTCACTGGGAGAACTACGAGGCAACGAGGAGTCACTGGGGAGAACTACGAGGCAACGAGGAGTCACTGGGGAGAACTACGAGGCAACGAGGAGTCACTGGGAGAACTACGAGGCAACGAGGAGTCACTGGGAGCACTACGAGCAACATTCAAACAGGGCAACCATTTTCTGAATTCTTTTGGGTTTAGTTCTCTTCTGTAAGTTCGCTCTGTGTTTCTCAGATTTTAGGCTCAGTAGTCCCACCCAGCTGATCCGCGTCCCTCAGACTCACTGGTTTTTGGAAAATCATTCCCTCTGCCTTTGGATGGTGGGGAGCTGGAAAGATTTTTGGCTGATTAAAATCACAAAATTTCAAATACTTTAAACCTTGAATTGTCAGATAAGTTGAAAGGGAGCACAGAGAATGAGGAAATTTAAACTATTCCTTTCATTACACATAAGCAGTACACGGAGATTTTTAGTTCATATCCCTAACACCAACATCAGTGATATTTCTTACCTGCAGCCATTACTCAGTGGTCCCAAATCTTCTTTTAAATGAAAGTTTGCATTTCATTTAAAAATCAAAGTCCCAGAGACTGGAGCAAGAGAAGAGACACTGACGTACCTACAGTATATATATACTGTATATATATATCACTTGCTGATATATATATATATATATCTACATATGTGGTGCATATATATAATGTATAGTTGCAATTTTAGAATCAGAGATACAGATTGCACAGGATGAACATGGATGTTGGACTGAATGGGGGAAGCCAGAGCAACCGGAGGGAACTAATGAAAACCACCTAAATGAGACAAACAAGTCACCACTAAATAAAACTAGACTATAATGAAAACCAAAACTGATTATGGAGGCCCAGAGTTCTCTCACCTCGCCCCCAACTCTCCTATAAATCTAAGATGCCACAGACCCATGTTGTAGTAGATCTACTGTGGCTGCTTTCCTCTCCTGTTTTTATATTGGCGCAGACAAGAGGGAGTGATGGCCTTTTTAAAACGCCTCCACAGTGAAATCGGTTCCTCTGGGTTATTCTCTTCTTCAGAGATGTTGTCAGCCAGGACAATATCTTCTTTCACAGTTTTTTCCTCTTGATCGTTCAGCATTTCGGAGGAAGCTGCAAGTTGTGTCTCCTGTTGCTGAAACACTGTCTGGAGGTTCTCTGTTTTTGTTTCTAAAACCGTTTGTGGTGCCAGAGTCTTGGCATTTTTGCCAGAATCTTGAGTTTCACAGGTTTCCAGCTCAATCGCAGCTTTCTTTGCTGCCTTTCTCCTTTTCTTGTATCTAGTTTTCCTAGACAGCTTTTTCTCCACTTGCTGCTCTGCGTTTTGTTGTGTTTCTAAGACCTTCTCTTCGTCTGTAACTTGTAGTTTAGGGAGCAACTCCTCATTCAGATAAATCTCATTTTTGACAGTGGCTGTTTGATCCTCAGCTATTTCTCTTGTTGAGGCCATTTTTTCACTGTTTTGTTTCAGCTCTGTGATCTCTGTGTCCAGCATGCTTTGCTTGAGTTCAGCATTTAGCTTTTCATACAGCTGGAGCTGTGCAAAGCAGCGTTCGTAGTTTTTCTCTGCCAGGATTCTTTTTTCAATTTCTTCCGATAGAGATGCCTGGGTTTTCCATAATTCTTGGAGCAGAACCTGGATGTCGTCTTGTTTGGGCAAAGTGACTGACTCTATTTCAGTGACAGAGGTCACAGCGTCCTTGGGAAATTGATCATCTTTTAAGGGAGCTAGCTGGTCACCTTCTCTTGATTGCGTTTCAATATCAGTAAAACAATTTATAAACAATCCAGGCTCTGATTCAGGAGATGTTTTCCAGAACGTGTATTTGTGTGAAGGTGCCTGATGACCCAGTTGTTCTGGCTGAGAACTTTCATCATTTTCCAGATTGTTTATGAGAAAATTACGATCCACCTCAGCGCCTGGCTCAGAGAAGCTTTTCCACAGCAATGGTGACTTCTTTACAGCCTTGTTCTTAAATTGCCGTTTCTTTCCTGGTTTCTTTAATGTCTCCTGTGGTTTGGGTTTGGATTCCTTGTATGTGGTCAGCTGTGGAGAAGAGATCGTACAAGACCCCTTGTCTAAGAACGCTCCCGCAACATCATGTTTTCCTGACACAGACTCTTCAACCATTTTAGCATAAGATTTTGTAGGTGTGAAAACTGATGTTGCTCTGAAATTTTCTTTTGGGGTCTTGACATCCTGGCACTGAGTAGGTTGGATCATTTCTGGCACATTCTCCAGTGTTTCAATGGTGGATTGTTTTTTGATCATTGGCGTGAATTCTGGATAACTCTTTGGACTCGCTGGGCCCAGGTCATATACCCAATTTCCATAAGTTAGATATTCATGCTCATCCTTCCATATTGCTCTTGTCTTCTTGCGCTTGCTCGTTGATTGCTGTTTCTTTCCTGTGTTCTGAGGTATAGCGGTGGAATCGGTCACCTTTGAAGCATCTTGGTTTTCGGTGTTGAAATCCGAAATCTCTACATCAAGGGGGGAGATTTCTGGTCTTCTGACTGAAGACGATGTTTTCCCAAGACAATCTTATGAACAGGATGATCAGGGTTGTCCATGATTTTCTTGGTTTTATGAAGAATCCTACTTTGCATCATCACCTCCAGAGGTTCCACAGTTGTCCCCAGAACAGAACCAGAGCAGAACCAGCCTTTTTTATCAGGCTGTTGAGCCTTTTTAGGTCCCTGGCTCTGGTGCTGCTGCCCCAACAGATGATGGTTGAAGAGACGACGCTCTCAACGACAGACTTATAGAACAACTGCAGCAGGTTTAGCTTCCTTCCTCAAAAAGGAAAGAATAGACAAGCTGATTGTCTATTCACAATAGCACTTTTTAGAAACTGTACATCTCAAGAGAAAACAATATCTTGACTTTAAAAGAGCTGAAAAGGCCCATAAAGCTTGAAGCTGATAAGTCGTTAGGGTTAAGGTCATATTATTTTAAATAAACAACAAAAAAATTAGGCTTTAGTTTTTTTTAAATTTTTTGTATGTTTTTCTGCCATCTGGTTTTTATAAGCAATATGAATCACCTTAAACCTGTTGCTAGGCAACATTCAAACAGGGCAACCATTTCCTGGATTCTTTTGGGTTTAGTTCTATTCTGTGTTTTTTCTCTCTCTGTTTCTCAGATTTTAGGCTCAGTAGTCCCACCCAGCTGATCCGCATCCCTCAGACTCACTGGTTTTTGGAAAATCATTCCCTCTGCTTTTGGATGGTGGGGAGCTGGGAAGATTTTTGGCTGATTAAAATCACAAAATTTGGAAAAACCTTTAAGCCTTGAATTCTCAGATAATTTGAAAGGGAGCACAGAGAAGGAGGAAATTTAAACTATTCCTTAGTCCTAGAGACTGGAGCAAGAGAAGAAAGCTACAGAATCCAGGTTGCTTGAAGTATGTGTGGAGTTATTTATGTGGCGTGTTAACCGCCCCAACCGGAAAATAATCAAACTCCCACTTCCGGTGGTCATCTTTGAGCCTCGTCGCCTGCAGAAGTGGGATACTAAAAGTCCCTAAAAGGTAAGCGGATTTAACCACACTCACTAACTGCACGGTCTTTTATGGTGGAAGTAGGCAACGGTTTTTGAAGAACAGGTGCACCAACTTGGTTCACGTTAACATTTGACAAGATGTTGCCAATTAGGTCACGCTGGCGATCTTCCCCGAGGCCTCCAGTTGTTTGGTGCGTGATAAACACTGAGACTAAAGGAGGAAATTGTCCTTTTTTCCCAAGCAGATGGTCTCCAGAGAACACAATAAATATTTGCAACGGTTGCTCTAAAATTTGCGTGTACTTTGGTACTCTGGCTGCCACCTCTCTCTGAATTAGTTTTTAATGAACTCCTCTCAAGTTCTCAGCTACGCTAGTTTGTTTATTTGTGTTTTTTTTCTTTTTCTTTTCTTTTTTCTATAGCTTTGTTTCGCAAATAAGACTGCACCAGACAACCTGCCACGAACCACAAACGGAGCAGTTATTAAGGCTTTTCTTTATGTTTTATTTATGAAGACATTGTTTGTATACAAATACAATTCTATAGAATGTCTCTCTGGTAAAGTGTTTCATTTGGTCAGCAGACTGAACACACTCAGGAGTTGTAGCTCGCTTCATGCTACCACTTTACTACAGTCTCATGTGTTTTTCATCCTCAAACAGGCCTTCAATCAGGTTGACCTGTTTTTTTTTTAATTTTTATCTCCATCCATCTTCCCATCAACTAGTTTTCCAATGTAGGACAAAAACGTCCAACTTGTTCTCGTTGAACCAGACCACCATTTTCCACATTTGCTATGTCTCCAACATGGAAAGTCGTCCATTTTTAAAAGGGATGTTTCTTTTCTTACTAATATTTAATTAAGCCTGATATTAGCAAAGCTACATTTGAACAAACCGAAGTTCTGCTATTGTAGCTCCAGATGCTCCTCAATCCCCCCAAAAAACATAGCAGACACCTATGAGCCAAATGGCTCGTAGGCTTTGAAAAGAGTTAACTCCAGATAACCATATATCAAATCTCAACTTTTAAAAGATAAATATGAAAACCAATATCTTTATTCATGACTTCTGCATTTTAGCCCAACTATCATCATATACATTACATAGACTATTTTCCAACTTGGCCAAATGTTTTAAATGTATTAAATTCATCAATTATTTCCACTCCCTCCCCTCCACTGACCTCAGCTAACCGGCACTCTCCAGAGCCGCTGCTCCCATTTTAACTCACTCCGCTGTTTAAATGAGCTTGACCCGGCTCAACCTGCTGCACCCCGCCGAGAAGCTCGCTCATGAATATTTTAACAGGAGTTTGCTTATTGCAGAGTGAACTGTGTCCTCCCCACCACCACCCACTGCTTGGAGCCACACACGCTCACTCACGCATTCGCTCGCGCATGAGGCTAAGAGGAAAATACAACAGGCAAACGCTACTTTTCTGCCCCTGCCATAGGTACGCACACCCTCGCGTGGCAATTTGAAGACTTTGGAAGCTAATGAGCTCGTATGGAGTTTACCCGACACGCCTGGTGGGTGTCGCCTAGCTGCAACCCTGCGAGCTTTTAATGATGTTTACGTGAGGAGCAAATGGAGGGATGAGGGATCTGTGTGTGTTTTATGACTAGACTGGCAGATGTTTAAGATGAGGGAGGGAACTCATCAAGCGGGTAGCGCATGCCGACAGCTGAGAGTGTCACGACCCGATGTAGGAATGAAGAAGCCCGATCCTTTGTGTTTGTGTTGTTTGAGTCTCTGCGAGGCACGTTCTAATTGTGTGTCTCGTATTTTCCTGACTCTTCAAGCAGGGATGCGTTGTTGAACGAACACGGGTCTCCAAGAGGGCAGGCTGTGGAGAGAGCAGAGAAAAGAAAGCTGATTTCGGAAGTAATTACCACCACAGCTTATTTTACAAGTTGCTGAAAGTTGCATGTCCGATGTAACATGAGTCACAATTTCTAAAAAAAAATGACCTCAACCTACCAGACCCATGGTGAAACATGGTGGTAGAGGTAGTCCTTGTCAAAGTCTAGACCTAAACCCAATTGAGATTCTGGATAGTGTCCATCTAATTTGACTGAGCTTAGGCTAGTTTGCAAAAAGCAGAGAAAAGAAAAACAAAGTAATTTGTCTCCAAATGTACAAAGTTGACAGAGCTGAACTATAACGGCAGAATGATAGATATGCTACAATCTGATCTTACAAAATTATTATTCTATTATCCAAAACGTTCTTCAGTGTTGACAAGGTTGCATGATTTATTACAAAGAAGTGTGCAGTTCCTTTTGCACCATGCTTGGTCTTGCATGTAATGACATAGGCGACGACAGTAACGGTGATCAGACCCCAGTGGAAAACTCGTCTTTATTGTGTCCTCGAAGTCCAAATGCATGTGAAAGTGGGAATTCCATGGACAAGGATTCCCTGCTCTGGCACAAAGTACGAGACTACGAATGTCAGCAATGTCCCGATGAATCACATCATCTTTTGTTTCGTCGAATGGTTAATCCTTGTCATATTAACTGGCTGCTGATGGCAACCGTTGAGTAAAGTTTCAATTTACAAAATCTACACATAATGTTGAAGAAACTTGTTTTAACATTTTCTGTCACGTTTTCCTGTATGCGAGTCTTGACACATTTTGCTGTGACCCTGAATTTAAGTCAGTTGCATTTTGTTTCCGCTCAAAATGACATCGAGTCTTGAATGACTTGTCAGTAAATTCAGCAGACTGAACATGATCTGTAACGGATGCGCATGTTTACATAAGGTTCCATTGTTGGCCGTGCATTTCAAAGCCAAAACCATCCAATTAAATCAAGGGATTATCTAGATCTCTGAGACTGGATTGTGTCATTGCTGGGTTTTGGCTTTTTGATTGGCACCCTCTAAATACAAGACAGAGTAGCAACTGTGGTGTTCAAGCTGTTTAGTGCAGGCTTGAGTCCTGGCGGTATTTGGGTTGCTCATGGACATCCTGATCAATTTCCTTCTATTTTCTTGAAAAGCTTTGAAATAGTTTGTTTCAATGTGGCTCAAGCGACTCCTAAGAGTGCCCTTAGAGCAAATTTGAAAGTTTTTAATTGCCTTACAGAAGAAAATTTTATGATATTTCTTGTTTCTCTGTCAGTTTCCTTCTAAATTTCATTGAGAACATCCATTACGTGATGCCACCATCCTGCTTGAACGGGCTACAGAAACAAGGCCGCATTTCCTGTCATCAACCTCTCAACAGAAGCTTTTTTTTGTCTCCTGTTCCTGTTTTGTCCTCTTCTTTCCAACTTTCTATCTTCTATCCTAACCCTGAGCAATTTCCCGAACTTTCAGCTGTCTTCCTTTAATTACACAAGTCTTCCAAGCAGCAGGGTTTTGGTGCAGAGCTAGAGGTAATCATAAGGCCGTTATTCATGTCACATCCAGCGGAAGATAGAAGGAAGGTGGAGGTAATTGAGTCCGGAGCCGACTCCTCTGTTCCTGCTCCTGCCAGGGGGTAATGAGCTGTGCTCTGGAGTGTCTTTTTTTTTTTTTTTGGATGTTTATAAGTCTGTCAATCCATATGCTTCTGTGTTGACTTGCCTGACAGTGCAACTGGAGAAACAACAATGGTGTGTAAAGAAGTTTTTGAAGTGCTTGTGATGCTCTCACAGAGGAATGTTCAACAAAACATCGACAAAACATGCAACTGTTTCTGCTGAGGAATGATCTAAGTGAACAATTAACAGGCCATATGTCCTGTCTCCTTAACACACCACTTGTTATGGCTCTTTAACCGAGCTGTAATGTATTTTATTGGGATTTTTTACGTAATAGACCAATCCAAAGTACGGTAGTTAATAATTCCTACGGTGAAGTATGGTGGTGTTACCGTCATACTGTTCAGCCAGAACATCTTGAGAATCTACACAAAGAGTGGTAGATAATGGATAGGGAAACAATCCTACACATGCAGCCTGGGTGAAGATGAAATGGTTTGAATCAAAGCACAATGCTTTACTGCCTAGTCAAAGTTCAGATGGAAATGAGAGCATATCAGTGGCGAAACATGAAAAATTCGGCTGAGGCGTCCTGTCCAATCTGACTGACCTGAAGCTATTTTGCAAAGAACAGGCAAAATGTTCAGTTTCTAAATGTGCAAAGCATGCAACCTGGAGCTCTACTCAGAAAGCGGCACAGCGTTTTCAGATTTCAAATCTGGTTTCTGAATACCATATTTTATTATTCTTCCAATTCTTGTTGGTTTGTGTCCAGTAACTTCACTCTATCCACGAGTTTGATGCTTTATAAGCTCCCAGAAACTTTTTTTTTATAGTTCAGTGCACTTTGTACAACACAGAACTTGAAATAAAGGGTTTTTTCGTCCCGTTTTTTACCTATCCGCATGATTTGAAGATTGCGTTTGTTTCAGAATACAGATTCCTATGATTCATTCAGGGATGGGTCTTGTGTTTCGTAGAGGCTAAAACAAAAAAACTCCATCATAGCTTGATCTTAGAGATGTAATTTACACAAATGCTTCTTTATTATGCTTCAGTCTTCTTGAAGTCTTTTGCAACGGAGCTTTACCGTTCATCGCAAACTAAAAATCTGACTAACCATTCACATGTCCTGACCTGTGACTGGTTAAACATTGGCCATTCACTGCCATCTTTCTTTGCTTTTGAATTCCTTGATCCTCCTAAAAAAAAAAAAAAAAAAAAAAAAAGCAAACAAGCTTCCAGTGTTGATTTACTAATCAATAATTCCTGCTGAGTTGGGGAACTGAACCATCAAATATTATTTGTGATCTTTTGTATGTGTGTGTGTATAGTACAAGATGAAGTGCACTACACACACTTCATCTTGGTTGTGTAACACTTGTAAATGAGATTTGAAGTCTAAATGGTTCTTTAGTGGTAAAATAAAATGTAAAGTAGGACTCCACAGCAGTTGTGTTAAATAAATGGATTACAACAGCTTGTTAAGTATCTGAGCAATATCAAAAATTAATAGGACAGTGGTCCCGAACAACCACGGCAAGGAAACACTTCTCTCAGACATTTTAAAACTCTGTTGTAAATGTTTAAAGCCAACTGACCCATTTCTCCTGCAGGACTGTGCGTCTATAGTAACAGCAGAATGGTGTAACACTGCGGCAACAAACTGTCTGGCTCTGGAAATACCTCCATGTTAAGTTGATGTTGCTGTCACTACTTGACAGTTTTGCTAAGCTAGCTTGTGTTAACAAGGGGAAGTGGAGTTTAGTTGCCTACCTGGGAAGAGGATGGACATGGCTGATTTGGCACAGATTTTCTGTTAGACGGCAAAGAAGTTGAAAAAGTCCAAGGTGACCTAGAGATGCAATGGTGTGTTTTTATTCATTGTGGATGTTGGGCAGGCTCCTACTGCTATCTGTTCTTACTTGAATCCTAAAACAATGTGATGCGTCACCAATCTGCACACTATTCTGCCACACTTATAGATTTTTTTTTGTGTGTGCAGGTTTCTTTAATATCCAATCAAAATGGCTGCAATGCCTATTCTGTGCCACTAGGTGGCCTGAAGATCCACATTAGCGAAGTTTAAAGTCTGTGTGACCAGCAGTGCTAAAGATTCAAAAGTCAGTATATCAACAGCTGCACAAATAAAATAATTTGACTGTAATAGGTTAAAAAAATATATAATTTTATCTCCACTACATTTAGTTTGTGTTTAAGGTGAGGAGTAGGCTTAGGTGGTAATCCAGTTAATGGTGGCACCTGAAAAAAACCAAGGCTTAGATTATTACTTGATATGTTTTTAACACTGATTCTCTTTGGGAGCCTTCATTAACTTAAGATAAAATGCTTTTATATGTAGATTCACAGTGGGACAATAAACTAATTTTTGTGACATGTTTACATGTTTATACCTTAATAGTATGTTATGAAAAATGCAGCATTGCCTTCAGACTCAACAAATAAACATGAATCAAAAATTAAAGGTAAAATAAAGACCAGCGGTGCCAGATGTTAAGTTGTCAGTGGGGAACATGCAGAAGGCAGCTTTACACAGAGCATTTAGATGGAGGAATGGACTTTATTGCATTTTCAAAAATGAAGTCTGGAAAAAAGTAAAAGACGGATAAATGCCTGTAGCCGACCTAAGAACAGCTGAATACAGAGATCGACGGTATGAAAACACCGTGTTTGTATGAAGGTTTTGTCATCATTACATCATTGGTGTGAACGCACCAGTAGTGGGTGAAACGGTTGTCCAAAAACACCATGAATAAATTTAACGTGCTCGTTATTTAGCAGACAAAACATTTATTTCAACAGCCAACAGAGACTTGAGAACCATCAGTATCGATGGCTACTAATGGCTGATTGGCTTTTGGAGCAAAAGAGGGATCTACGTTCCGGCGCCTATGATAAAGACACGTAGCCAACACTTTCGTAAGCTGAACATCTTTATTTAAACCAAGTTTATGTACGACTTTAAAAACAATTTTCAACATATCTTTCGGGGTAAATAGTCAAGTTTTGCACCAACAGTTTGTAGAAACCTTCCTAATTAAGATTTAAAAAGTTCTCATGAGTTGAAGCCCTTCACGTCACACCAACACTTTTTATTTCAAACTTACTTCAGCTGCTCTCTTTGCTTGCTGTCCCCAGATGTTTTAAAACCATCTCCAAGCCTCTCAGCAAAAGAGAAATGGGTATTGATTCTTTTCTTTTTAAAAGCGCATTCCCATTTTGAAATAACCCGAGGATCCTTGTCCCCTAAAGTTTGTTGAGAATCAACTTTCAGTCCTTAGCTCTGGCATCTCTGTGGCCTCCCTTAAACCAACAGCGAATGAATCCAGAGCCTGAACTGAGGCATCGTTCCTCTGTCACACGTCATTTTGATGGCTGCGCGAGAGCAGAGAACGGTGGAAAGTTTCGAAAGAAAGTGTGCCGTTCATGCACTGCCTTGTAAAAGTATTTTCCTGGCATACAGTGTCATTTTATAGCACAACCAAGCAACTGTTGTCTACAGCCTTTATAAAAGTGCTGTAGAGATCTCGTGTGACTTAAAAGAAATTTGATTTTGCAAATGAACGCCTCGGAATTGGGCCTCTGTCTCTTTAAGAAGCACCTGCTCTTTCCGACACTCTGCTTTCAGGAAGTCATCACAACGACGTTCCTCCAAGAAATCATGATCTGACATAGATTTGTTATAAAAGTATTACCGATTAAACTTTAAAACATTATGTAGCTTTATGTTATTAAAGCTAAAGTTTAATCAGTAAAATTTTTATAACAAATTTATGTCAGATCATGATTTCTTGGTTAATGACAAGTTGTCATAACAAAGACACTTTGAATAATGTCAACTTTGTATTAAGTGTCATGATTTACCGAATGACACTTTATGACAACAGTCATAAATATTCATGAAGACTTACTCCTGTTCATCACAGGTGTTATGTCATGTTTATGACGGTGTCATGACACTCTTTTTCACAACCCGTCAAATAAAGTGTTACCAAACCCTATATAGAAATGATTTAAAATTACTGCAGTAAGATAAGACGTGTAGTTCCCTCTCTCTTCCACTTGATGGCAGTCTTTCAATGCAGCAGGGCTTGGTTGGCAGTGTACATTACATTTGCTGCACTGTAAAGGTGCACTGCTTCTAACAAGTGATTATCCCGACGGTAAACCTGCAGATCTATCCTCTGGTTTGTGTATAAATAGGTCAGATCTGTAGATAAGTCAGTTTTGTGTCTCAATCTTCATGCACGTTCCTTTGAATTTACTAACATGTTTAAATTGAAATCTTAATTTTTCTTCTTCTTCTTCTTCTTCTTCTTCTTCTTCACCCAGCAGCAAACTAAAGTAAAGGTGTGGGACATAAAAGGATTTCATCCTTGGTCTGACCTCGCTCTGAAAATTGTACCTATCCACAAATTGATATTTTCTGAGAACATGCCTGTGAAATACTGAAATACTGACAGACGTGGTGCCAATTTATGTCGGAATGCTGAGGGAATTTTAAGAACTAAAGGGAGGATGAATTAATCATCCATGCTACTATATTTGCACGTTGGCAAAAGAGTTTTTTTTTTGTTGTTTTTTTTTTTCTTTTTTTTTAGGGGTTGGGCTATAAGAATTGAGACAAAATGAAAACATGAATAGATTGGAACTGATTTCTCCATGGCTGTTGCTATTGTGAGGTATGTTTAGGCGAGAGAATAATGTAAAGTAGAAAAGCATTCATGCATGCTGTGCAAACAGCCACAACAGTGCATATGTGAAATATTAATAGCAGAATTAGAATAATGAAGAAAACAAAGCCCGCCCGAGACACATGCAAATTAAACCACCTTTCACATCCCCTGGAGAACATGTACTTTTGAAAAGTTTTCTTTGAGCCTTTTCCAAATTTTGAAAAATTTAATTTTTTCAAATGAGTTTTTTTTCTTTCTTCAAGATCTGGACAAATTGGCAAATTAATGCTACAAAGTTCAGTCATTTCTGCTGTTTGACAAGACAATATTCTCACAATATCTTTGGAGGACATTAGGAAATGTCTCGCTACTCATCAGCCGTGTTTCAAAGAATCCGTTATTGGTGTGCGATATTCTAAGCCACGCTGGAAAGGCAAGTCAGCTGATCGTTCAGGTAAAAAAATCGATGTAGAAGAGTTGGAAAAAACGGTTTTAAGCAATTAGTGGATTAACAGTGAAGCGCTCTCAGAAAAAGTCTAAATGTCTTATTGTTGCTTTAGCAATTGGACAAGCCCAAATGGTTTGAGGTGTCAGTGGAACCTTGGGCACTGAGAAAACCTGGTTTTTAGCCTGGAAAAGTTGAGAAAAGTCAAACATACACGTACAAGGAGTAAAACTGTCTGCATTTGACGGCTTTCAGTGTGCCGACTCGTCTCCAAAGTGAGACAACTATTTGTTCAGACGGACACCTGCTTGTCTGTTAGAAACGGATCAAATCTGTGACATGCCTCCATGGAGAGTAATTTTCTTCTGTCTAGGTCTCGTCATCCCCCTCAATCTGTTTTTAATTTTTCCCTTGTCAAGACGGACACCCCGTCTCCCTGCCTGCACTTTGACCATCGGCTCGTCACTCCGGACTCCCCGCCGTTTCATTTCACCAATGGCGACATGGTGAGTCAAAGAATGAGCGAAGCGGCGCGTGTTGAAGATGAAGATGAAAAGAGGTAGAAGGCTGTAATCAGGTTGTCTCCTTCGGTCGCACCTGGGATCCATCTTTCCCGCCTCCACCGGCCCACATCCGCACAGGAGAACCCTGCAGCACATAAATCACAATCGGCCACCAGTCACCTCTCATTGCTGCGCCCAAGTGGGGATCCACAAAGGGATGGAGAAGGGAAGGGTGGGCAGCTGCCGTTAGCCTTGACCATGGTCAGGCTGCGGGGTGTGTGTTGGAACGGGGGGCGGGTAGGGATGTTTAGTGGTGCCAGTCCTTGCTCCATCCCATTTCTACAGTCAACTTCTTGAGTCTCCACAGCTGTTCTGCTGGTATAGTTTCTTCTAGCGTGCCCAAATGAAGACGGATTGGAGGTTAATGGTTTAATGATTTTGCTTTACAGGTGGCTGGGTTGCACTTTTCTCAGTGGACAGCCCTGCTGTGTAGAATACACTTGAGGGACAACTGTTTCTCCTCGCTTCCTTCTTCTTCCCTCAATGGCTAAAACGCCGTCGTAGTTCCTTTTTCTTTCATCAGCAGATGTTGCCGCCAGCTCTTTACCTCATGAAGGGGATTAAGTTTACAAGCAGCTCAGACAGAACCGTCAAAGTGTCTCATAATTAGAAAATTCAGATGATTACAGCGTGGTAGAGAGCTGTTGGGACACTCCCGCTGATGCCCTGCATGGGCTTGGCGGCCTCCCAAGGCCATGTCTGTTTGTATGTCGGCTTCCCTCGAAGAGGTCAGGCTCAAGTTGAGAGGCTTAGCAGATCCATCTGTGTGCTATGTCAAAATATAACCCAGTCCCAATCAGGGAGGTAGGACATGCGCATTTTGTGCTAGAAACAAACTCTTATATTATTTTAAAAATACTGTTATACCTTCTTGAAGAAAACGAATGCTAAGAATGTCACACTCCAAAGAAAAATACGAGGAATGTAGGGACTGTAAATAGCTGAAATCTGTGAATGCTTGAGACGTCCCCCTAAAAACGCTCCCTATACCTTCCTATTCCAGTAGTTCATACTCTGAATATGCCTCAATTTGCATTAATTGAAACATTGGAAACCATTGCAGTACAATCACAGGCACTAATATCTACAGTTCAGCTGATTTCCCCCGTTGGAGTATAGCCAAGTCTTTGTTGTGGCAGGACTATTTAATATTGTGTATTATGTTGTTTTCACAGGACATTTGTGTCAAGTAAAAGTTTGAGTCACACGCAGAAATCTTTATTCCACTCTGACTCGAGACGATTGAGGCTACCGCTAACTCACTGCTAACATACCCTTGCTAGCTGGCTAGCCAACATTTTTGCTTCGATTGTAGGTAAGTGCACATTTACCGGCAGTCGGCTGAACAAAGTTCATACGTTTCTATGGAGATGTAGTCTTCAATACCATTGATAAACGCTCTTAAAAAGGTTTAGAAAAGTCTTATAGTGGAGTTGGTGAAATCAGAAGAAACCCTGACTGAAAAGGTGGGGATCTAGTGTTTTAGTAAATCATTTTAAATAGAAGCCTATAAATATAAAATATATATATATATAAAAAAAATGTTTCCCTGGACGGTTTTACAACAAATAGACAAATAACATGAAAATTCATGGGCTAGAACTGGAAAGAACAGGGGTTATGGGAGGATTCATCTTTGACTCCTGTTTGGCCGTTTCTCCTCCGTCGTAGGAAGCAGTGCTGCTAATACGAGGTGTTTTCGTTGTCAATCTCCGCACTTGTGAAGTAGATGTCACACTTCAATACCCATCTTTTTTAACCCAATACCACCACCAGAGAGAGCTTGTTTAAGATTTGTTTGATCAGGTTCACTAGGAGCTGACGACTAGCTTTCAAACCGACTGTCTGAACTTAAATTTGAAAGCTGCAGCTTCACTCTCACCTCAACTCTCCTCCATCCTCTCCCACCCGCCTCCTACCCCCCAGGACCCCTCCTTGCCGTAGTGCTCCTGCTGACTCGCTCCTTCTTTTTAATGAATCACTGGGTTCGCCGGCACCGGAGTGGAAATTCCACCCTCGTCATCCCCCATGTGTCACGCTACGCTTTATACCCTGCTCCTGGTCGGAGATTTGGAGGGACAGGCAGGACTATGATGCATGGAAATTATGAGATGAGATTTTAATCACTCCCTCGCCTGAACGTGGCCGTTGCATTGACAATGGCTAATTTAGGGAGAAAATTGAGTTTAAGGCGTTTTCAAAAGCTGTTAGGTAGTTTGACAGAGGCTGCCCCTAATGCTCTCTTACAGCAACTATAAATAAGCAGTTCTCTTTAGAAAAAACAAAGATGGATTTTTGTGTGTTTTTAAGTGAGAACAGCAAAAACAGTCAGATTTTTCAATCTGCTCTGCCTTCTTAGGATGTAAAAATATTTATAATATCCACACAGCATGGCAGAACCCAACAACTGTCTGCAATGCACAGTGTGAAATGTATAGGGGGTTTAATGGAAGCTAAAATTATAAAGGCGGCATGAATAATGCTCTTTCAAAATGTCCGACTCTCACAATTTTGTACATGAGGGAGTTTTATTTTTTTTCTGCTCCGGTTGTTCTCAAGAGCCTCACTTCTTATGTATGGCTGTTGGGGATGATGTTTCTTAATCTGCAGAGACGTCAAGTCGGTATTTGCTGAATTTAAAATCGCTCGCGTGTCTTCTCTGGCGCTCATAGCTTTCTATGTCTGTGTGTAAGAATTGCAGCTCAAAGCTTGTAGATGATTTGTTCCCAGAAAGTTAATGTACAATCGTTCTATTAACAGTTCTGTAGAGCTCTACAGAATATATTCTATTGAATTGGGAGGAAGTGATTGAAGCTGATGAGGTAAGATCAACATGTAGAGTTTTTTTTAATGCCATATGTTCCCACTGCTGCCATAACTAAGTGAAATCGGTGAAACTGAAAATGGTTTGCAAAGAGATCACTGCGACACAGACTGAAAGAAAAATGGCTGAAGTCACTGGAAGCTGTGGGCCGAGTCTGCGCTTGCTTGTTTCTTTTATGCCTTCACACATTCAACATGGCACACTCTGATACCGGGACATTGTGTCATAAGAAGACGGTGTTTGGTTCTGGGTTTTCTGTGTGACTGTTGGAGGACATTTTGGCAAACCAGCAGAAATGGCATCAGGAAATCAGTGGCAGGTGTGCCAATAACTGCTTTGCAATAGGAATGTCCTAAACTGGATTATTTCTTTTTTTTTTTTCAGTCAGTCATGTTGAGTGTTTGCAGATAATGAGGACCAGTTTGTGGGTATTCCAACTCCATCTGGATGCTTAATCTGACTGGCTTTGAAGTGCAGTAAACCCAGTCACTGCCTTTCATGCCATAGTGTGCAAAATTATTAGGCAAGTCTTATTTTTGAGGATTATTTTTATTAATCACCAACCACAATACTCTTTGTTAATCCAAAAATGTTAATACATCTCTAACATGAAAAGCTAAAAGTGAGGTTTTGGCTTTCTTAGAAGAATACATGCACTGCAAAAACTGAAAATATTACCAGGTATTTTTGGTGTAGCTTTCAGTGCAAATATCTCAGTCCACTTTAAATAAGACAAAGTTAACTTACAAGAAACTTTTCAGCAAGATATATCACATTGTTTTAAGTCAATAATTCATGAATATTGATTAAAAAGGTACTAGTTCGCCCATCCAGTCTACATGTGTTTTGTGGACTTGGAGAAGGCGTTCGACCGTGTCCATCGGGGAGCCTTGTGGGGGGGTTTTCCGGGAGTATGGGGTACCGGGCCCTTTGATACTGGCTGTCAGGTCCGTGTATGACCAGTGTCAGAGTCTGGTCCGCATTGCCGGCAGTAAATCGGGCTCGTTTCCGGTGAGAGTTGGACTCCGCCAGGGCTGCCCTTTGTCACTGATTCTGTTCATCACTTTCATGGACAGAATTTCTAGGCGCAGCCAAGGTGTTGAGGGGATCCGTTGTGGTGGTCTTAGGATTGCATCTCTGCTTTTTGCGGATGATGTGGTCCTGTTGGCTTCATCAGGCCGTGATCTGCAGCTCTCGCTGGAGCAGCTCGCAGCTGAGTGTGAAGCGGCCAGGATGAGGATCAGTGCCTCCAAATCCAAGGCCATGGTCTTGAGCCGGAAAAGGGTAGAGTGCCTTCTTCGGGTCGGGGGGGTGCCCTGCCCCAAGTGGAGAAGTTCAAGTATCTCGGGATCTTGTTCACGAATCAGGGAAGAAGGGAGCGGGAGACCGAGAGGCGGATTGGTGCAGCGTCTGCCGTGAAGCGGGCGCTGTACCGGTCTGTAGTGGTGAAGAGAGAGCTGAGCCAAAAAGCGAAGCTCTCGATTTACCGGTCAATCTACGTTCCCACCCTCATCTATGGTCATGAGCTTTGGGTCATGACCGAAAGAACTAGATCGTGGATACAAGCTGCCAAAATGGGTTTTCTTCGTAGGGTGTCTGGTAGGGTGAGAAGCTCAGTTATCCGGGAGGGATTCAGAGTAGAGCCGCTGCTCCATCACATCGAGAGGAGCCAGTTGAGGTGGCTCGGGCATCTGGTCAGGATGCCTCCTGGACGCCTCCCTGGTGAGGTGTTCCGGTCCCACCGGGAGGAGGCCCCGGGGAAGACCCAGGACACGCTGGAGGGACTATGTTTCCCGGCTGGTCTGGGAACGCCTCGGGATTCCCCCGGAGGAGCTGAAACAAGTGGCTGGGGAGAGGGAAGTCTGGGCCTCCCTATTTAGGCTGCTCCCCGTGCGACCCAACCCTGGATAAGCGGAAGAAAGTGGATGGATGGTTGGCAGATTATCTCACTTATAACAAGACATTTTCGCCATATTATAAGTGATATAATCTGCCAGTGAAACTAGTTATTTTTCACCAATATTAAGGAATTAGTTACTTTAAACTAGCTCCTATATTTTGCTGAGAAGTTACTTGTAAGTTATTACACTTAAAATAAGACCGTAAGCATATTCACTAGAAACTAGACCAAAAATACTTTGTAAGATTTTTGTCAACAATTATTGTAATGCTTTCACATTAACTTAGTCTTAACGGTAGCAGCAGCAACAAAACCTTCTTCATTTTTTTCCCCAACTGTGCTTATTTAAAGAAAGAGCTAAAAGGTACAACTGGTGATTCCTCCCTTTTGGTTTCTGTTTACCTACAAGCTAGCATTAGCACTGCAGCACATCTAGGCGTGACAAGTAGTTAAAAAAGTATGAGTTTAAATATCCCATGAGGCATAGCAACAAAAACAGTCTTTCTGTTTGTCTTGCCTACCTACAACTATAGTTATTTGTTCTGCATCTTTAATGTTGCTAATGACATTGCTTTATTTGCAGCTAATAGCCGATATAATAACCCTGAGAAGGAGAGGATCTCACAAACCACTAAATCAGACCTAACAAAACCCAAGCATGATTTTTCTCTACTTAATGAAGAGTAGTAGATCTAAGAAATCCTCCGAAACGCATCGTGCAGCAGATGACGGATGAGAATGAGTGGCCAGCCTACGAAAACGACCCCAGGAGCACATTAACAACTCATCTGGAAGGTCACAAAGGAACGTGCAACATTTAAAGTACTGCAAGCCTCACTTCCCTCAGTTAAGGTCAATGTTAATCATTTACCAGTATGAGAGACAATGGACAGAAATGGCATGGATGGAAGAGTTCCAAGGACAAAACCACTGGTGACCAGAGAACACAAAGACCCAACTCCCATCAGACCAAAAAAAAAATATGTTGGAACTCAAAGTATTTTGGGAAAATAATCATTTTGAGGGCAGAATATTCAAAAGTGGGATTTAAAAAAAAAAAAATTCTGGAAGGCGTGCATCCTGCCTGATAAAACTAATAGGATTTCAGATGAGGAAAATCATGTTTATGACAAAAACCAAATCACACCATTAGGTCCGCCACTGAATTGACAGAAAAATAATAATTGAGCCATTAACATGGCCTACTCAAAGTAAGAAACCAGATTTTCATTCTGTCGGATGACCTTAAACAGGTCGTTCACGCTCGAACACCCTCCAATACGGCAGAATTTCTCCCATGTGTAAGTCTCATTACCAGGACGGCAGTCGCTGTCGCCAAGGGTGACACAACCAGTTATTAGGTTTATGGGGCAATTCATTCACACCATTCATGAAAAACGCAGCATTAAAAAAAGTACATTTTTAATGAAGTAGAGTCACAACAAAATGTATTTTTTTTATTTTTTGTATTATTCAGACCCTGGAAGAAGGGGAAAAAAAACATCAAAAGATCACCTTTCTTCTCATCTTCCTGCACTTTTCATCCTCTGACATTGAAGATGTTACTGCGCAGCACTCCTCCCAGTGATTTCTCTGCCCCCTTTACGACAAAAGCAACAATTAGTGTGAATCCCTGGGCAGCAGCGCCGGCTTCATACTTCTGCTATCGCACCACCCCTGAAACCTATTCCCAGGCTGCACACAGACTGCTTTGGCACAATGCTATTACTGAGGCCAGCCCATAGGAAATAGACTGAGAAGAGAGCTTATTGATTGTCTCTGTGTGAGAGCTGGTTGATTTTTCTCTCTCACCTGCATCACCCCTCTCTGCTGCCTCTGCTCTTCATGTCGGCGGCATTCTCTCCTCTGTCTCTCTGCTGCATTTTGATCCAAGGTGAAGAACAAAGGCTCAAAATATATCTGTCAGCCCAATTTATGTTGAGGGGGGGGGGATAGAAACATTTTTGAGTAATTTTGGACGCACAGATGCAAAGTTTGTGAGCAGGTGTTACTTATTCGACCAGCAGGTGCTTGAAATCCTTAACTGCTCGAATTGAGGTGTTTTAAAGGTTAGGAAAGTGCTTGATTTCCATATTGAAATTGCGCAACTTTGCAGTAAAGCGCAATCTAAAATTTGATTAAAAGCTTAAATTTGGAAAGCGTTACTTACAGTTGAAACCAGATATTTAAATACAATAAAATGGGTACATACAATGTCTTTTTCTCTGTCTGAAGTCAAATCAGACCAAACTTCTCTTGTTTATTTGTTAGAATTACCAAAAATGTGGTCTATTTGCTAAATGCCAGAAAAAGTTGCAAGAACATTTTTTTGTTTTTTGTAACTTTCTCAGACCAGTAAATTATAGTGGGTGTGTTTAAGAGAGATATTTCAAAGGAAAATTTTTTGTTAAACTTTAGCTTACTATAGAATGTAGCATGCTGTCACAAGATATTATTAATAGTAAAAAATTACATCATACAATAGTCTTCTTGAGACAATTTGTATAGTTTTTACTTCCAAAATGTGGTGATGGAAAAGTTTGAAAGCTTACTTTGAAAAAGTGCTCAAATTTGTACTGTTTCTCCACTTAATAGTAGAAGTAAATCTTGCCATTTTTGTGTCTTTTTGAAACTATATATTAATAAAGGGAAGGAAGACAGAGGAAACTAGAAAAGAGTTTAAGCTGTTTGGCCATTTCAACATTTTCTTGACTTCTTTTTTTGTTTGGAGCTTAGACTGTTTAGCCAATTTATTATCTACCCTTTCCCAGCTAATTCTGTTTCATCGCTTGCTAACACACAACTGTTTGATTTAGAAGAGGCCATTTAATATTCATTCGTGCCCGGGAGACATCAGACAAACTCTCAGGAGAAAGCCGGAGATTTATTAGCTTTATGCGCTCCTTCTGGTTCTGACACCTTGGTGGGCGATTGGACGAAGAAAACGTGAACCCGTGTCGCCTGACTTGGCGTTGTCGTCCATTGCTCAATCTGTCGTTTGGCTGTTGTTTCCTCTTTCTGTGTGGATTTCGGCACCTTGGCAGTAGCAGATACAGTACGCCGTTGCCGATGAGCACCTCCTGCAGACGTTGAGCCGTATGCGCCGACTTTTAATGACCCGCCCGTGCCCGTAGGGGAAAAGCAGAGGAAGAGATTAGGAACCCCGAGAATAACCAATATCTCTGAATGTCAACAGCTCTACATAACAAAGTCCTTGAAAAGCCCCCAAAAGGAGCACATGTCAACATCGGCGGATGCGAGATGTGGATGGAGGATGGCTGGAGGGGGGAGAAATGGCGTCTTCTTTGTGTGTTTACAACCACTTTTCTCATCCTGTGAGTGGGTTTGTTGGTGTTTGTGTGTCAAAGGTGTTGCTCGAGTCTTGCACCAGAGTGGTAATCTCTTCGATGGAATGGCGTAGATTCTCTGTCAGCCTGTTCATGACGACACCAGGTGCTGAAATACGAGGCAGCTAGACTATCTCTGTTGTTTCTCGAAGTCGTTTAATCTCTTATCTTTAGAACTTCGATTCTGACAATGGGTTAGAAACATGAGTTGTGGTCTATTACAGGTACATCTTACCTGTAATAGACCAGGTAAGATCTAGTTGGGTAGTTGGGGTGACTAATTGGTGACATGTTCAGATTTGGGTTGCAATTAGCTACATTTACTCGGTTACATTTACTTGAGGGACTTTTTTGAAAAGGAATGTGCTTATAGGAGTATTTCTATTTATGCTGTACTTTTTAGTTTTAGTTGAGTAATTTTATCCACAATGATTCTTTGAAGATACATGAATGATACGAGTCACTTTAAAGTTCCCTTCAGGATAAAGTATTTTTGAATTGTGTAAAGGCCCTGAACTTGGAAAGGGAAACCAACTGTACTCAAATCAGCCCACACCCGTTGCTTTCAGTGCCTCGCCGTATCTCTGAATCCGCCTGCATGTGTGAGTGAACCTTCCTTTTGATGCCGCGCATGTGTGCAAATGCTCCGTGACTGTGCAGAGCGGGCCGAAGTGAGTGATTGCCTTGTTTCTGAGGGCGCTGAGCTGTATCGGTTTGCTCTCCCTGTAAATTTGGAAGATTTTTTTTTTTTTAGGCGACTCCAGAGCTGTCAGACATCAGATCGTTGTACTTTCCCAATCCTTGAAACAGGCAGTAGGAGCATTTGGATCCTCCTTGTACAACCCGACTCATGTCTGGTTTTAGGACCTCATCTGTATAAAAACAAAAACACAATCTGCCAGGAATACTATGAGCATTTTATTAAAATTTGAGATGAAATAAATCCAAAACTGCTCTTTGTTCATTTTAATATCTTTACACTTCAAGGAAAAACTCCATTGATGAAGTAAACATTTGTCCATTTTACTACTCGAAGTAATAGAACAAAAGAGAAAAAAATTTAAGAAAAAAAAAGCAAAGTCAAAAAGAGCAGGATGCTGATTTAAGACCGATTTACAGTCGGCATGAAGAGCGGCAGCAAAGACACCAATAGAGTTGGTTTGATTTATAGTGCTGAGCCTCTTGTGACAGCTGATAGCACCACAGCAATGTGAGATGGATGTGTTAAACAGGATGTGGCTATATTTTAAGACATTATATCTGTGTAGAGTGACATTGAGATTAGGTACGAGTTGAGAAGGAGACGACTGCAGCCTGACTGTTCAACTTAGTGTCGATAGCTGACGAAGAGAAACTCGAAACAGAATTTGTCCTTTGAATCAAATGTCATTTTCCTAATAGTATATATTTGTGGTTCAGTTAATGAGTGTATGGAGTCAAGTTTCACTGAACTGCTTTTTTTTTTTTTTATTACCAAAAGACACAAGAAAGTATTTTCCAAGTAGAAAAAAGTGCAGAAAACGAAAATAGTGTCTCCCGTTGTTTAAATGTTAAATTTTGACCTTCATTTATCATCCATTCTTCTGTAAATTTTCCATCTGTCATCATTTATCTGTACATCTATTTTGCCTTTCATCCACCCATCTATTGAGCTGTGGCCTTAGGACATGGAAAACATGTAGGGACCCTGTGTTTGAGAACGCAGATGTTTTAGAGTGACGTAAGAACTTACAAGAGTTGCATTAAGTCGAATTTCACAACTTTTTTGCTGGTATTAAGATATATATATATATATATATATATCTAGATGCTCTGCTGCAGCCAACCTGCAGCACTTAAAATGTCCCGGCCTGTTTCGAACAGCTAAACGATCCTTTTAGCACCTGGTCCGTTGCGTCTTCACTAGGATTTAAGGTATTAGGCTGATTAGGCAAATTAAGTCCACTGATGTGTATCGCTCCTCCCAAAGTGCTGTGCTCTAAAATGTTAAACTTGCTGCTGATCTGACAGCTGCTCGGTACCGTTAACGTTGCAGATTTCAACCGTAGTCAAAACTTCAGACTGCACTCTGATTTCTGAGCTATTTTTGTTATTATTTTTTCTCCCCGTTCCATCACGGTAGTGCAAGGAGCGCCTGCTGTGTCTCCTGACCTGATTGAAGCTGTGTGAATAAACAACACGGTTATGCTTGCAAACAATGACTGTCCCTGTGGTTTGGTGTACAGCAAACAGATACAATAAGTTATAGCAGAGATTAAACAGGGGGGATCTAGACAGAGAAGTGGAAAGGAAGATGGCAGGAGGATTTAACTTTTATTAGTATAAAGAACAGTTTAGGTTAGTTTTGGTTAAACTTGACTGGTGGCTTTGATGCAATTGATTCATTTAGCTTGGATATGGTTTCACTCTTCTTTTCAAACTGCAGCTTCTCCATTAATCACGGAGAATTGTTTTTACACATACTCTGATAGTTTTGAAGCGCCCCAAGGTAGTATATGAGGTCCCCTGCTGTTTTCAGAAAGTTTGCTCCCTCAGCTGGGATTTCAAAAGCATTTGCTCCTACTGTATCTGAAAAGTGATCTAATGTAGGGGGTCGCGATAAGCACAACTAGCAGATTAATGTGTTTGGGTGCAGTGGAGCTCAGATTTTTATTTTGTTTTCACATTTCTACCAAGATGGACAAGCAGAAAAACCAGTTTTCTCGTTGGCATAAAAGAATGATTAAAAAGTCATAAAACAATAGCCTTGTTTTACCTGCATGTGTACCTGCAACCTATGTGTTTGCAGGTGTAAATATTCCATCTTGGCCAGACCTCACAAGCCTATGTATCTCCAAGCACACCACGTTGCATGTGTTCTTGAGCGTCACGTTGACTGTCGTTTCACCATGTAGAGCCTTAGGCAGATAAATGAAACTGATGCTTGAGGGTACGTAGTCATAGTAAGCGTATGATAATCACTTACAATCCATATAAACGAAAGAGGCTCCCACATCAATCTTTAATCGGGCCAAAAGTGAAATCAAACGCATTACTTTGACGTTCTTCCTGGCTTGAAAAGTGCAGGCGGTGTGAAGGACACTGGATTTAATTCCAGTAATTTCCACATCATTATACCGTCCTCTGAGCACTCTTCTCTTCTTTATTCCTCATGTAAGGGTATTTTTGAGAGTGAACAGAGGGATGATAAAGAAAAGAACACAGGCGAGTCAAACAATAAAAGAAAAAAAAAGAGTAGCAGATGAGTTTTTGATGGTGCATGCGGAGCAGGAAGGCGACATCCAAGATGGATATTTGATTGGCTAATGCATTGAGGCGGGCAGCAACAAAAGGCCATCCCGTTCTGGTCCCGTTCTCTCCCCCCTGCCCCCCATCTCGTTTTCTCTCTCGGCCTTGACGGAGCGAGACCACCCACCGGGGACGTTTCTGATCAATGCAGTCATTATCTTTGCCGTGCACACTCACACGAGACGTGGTGGTGAGGGGGGGGACAAATGAGGGAGAGATGTGCTATGACTCGGTCAGAGCGGAGGCAAATGTAAATGTGTCTGGTGAAATATGCCGGAGGATGTCGCACCATTAGCCAGGCGGCGGAGCGAGCCGACTCTCTGGCCTCAGGTACGAAAACAACTGGAGGTTTTAGTTCCTCTCGCTCTCACGGCTGCTTTTTCCTCCGTCTCCGTGTCCTACCCCCACCCCGCTTCCCCGTTTTCGCCTGGAATGAACAAAGCAACAGTAATACCCTCTGATAGATACTCACTTCCTGCTTGTACCTGTAAGCGTGCGCCGCCATGTTTGTTTGTCTCAACTCTTGCGCGCGCGCTCGGCCCCTTACCTCTTAGGTGCCTGTCTGTGTTTGTGTGCAGCACGTGCAGACTCGGTCCCAGAGGATCAGCAGCGATTTGAGTCATGTGGGGTAATGATTCCTGTCTGTTAGCTCTGCGCCACCTGTACGCGCACCGGCGTTTGCCGACACACAACATGTTTGTTTGCCGTTTGTAATGGCTTTGCCCCTCGGCAATTCACTGCGAGGAGGTGGGGAGATGAGGGGAAAAAAAGCTCTTGTTGTGTTGAAGGAGGAAGACACGGATTAAAAAACCATGAGAAGTTTAAAAATGAAAGAGACGAGGAGCGGCGGTGCGGCAGACGTCCTGACGGGGGCACTAGAGGCCTAGCTATGTTTCAACTCTCCTCTGAGCTCTCGCCTACAGGAGGAAGAGGACATATGGCACTGACTTAATGCTCGAAGGATTCTCTTTGCGAGTCTCTTTGGATGAGTGAATTCACAGGAAAAACCAAAGTCAAATCTGAAGCGCGTTTCCTTACGCCGGTGTGTGGCAGTAGGTTGCTCTTTTATGAATACCCGGGGAGCACTTCAATGAGACTTGGAGAGCAAGAGTGGTTCTCAGCTAAAATGGCTCTGATGAGATGTGCTGCTTTGCTGTCGGATAACCCTAAACCTAATGAGCACTTGCAGGACAACGATTCTCGATTAAAAATGAGACGCAGCTGATTAAAATTTGCATATGCTTTCAAGGATCACGTTTGATATGCTTTTATTGGTGGTTTCTGTGATATACCAACACGGAGTAGCTTAAGACTGAAGTTAAAATTGAATAATTTTCAAATATTTTTGCGAATGACAATCTGAAAAGTGGTGATCAACTTTACTTTGATGCTTCCAAATGAAATCCATTGAAGCCAGTCATTCTTTGACCCTTTCTTTGAAGATGGAAAGCACGTCTCAACTTGCCAAGTTGCCTCTTTTTTACTTTGGAAGAGCTACAAAGAAAACTGCTCAGGTGGCAAGGCAACTTTTAGTCATGAACTCTACAAATGTCTTTTATAAAAGAGCTGTAAATGTATTTATATAGTGCTTTATCAAGTCCAGAGGACTCTTCACACTGTTTAGTCATTCACCCACTCAGATGACCATGGTAGGAGTTTGTCCTTCAATCCGTAGGTTATCGGTTCAATCCCTGCTCCATCAGCCTCTGTCGTTTTGTTGTTGGGCAAGACATTTTACCCGCCTTGCCTTGTAGCTGTGGTTACCATCCAGTAGCTTGCTCGCATCAGTGTGTCAATGTGTTCATGAGTGGGTGACTGAAAGTAGTGTGAAGCGCTTCGGGGTACTCTGGATAAAGTGTTATACAAGTGCAAGCCATTTATCATTCACACACACTTTTACATGCTGACGATGGAAAGCTACGGGGTTACCGGGTCTTCTGACTGAGACTAGCAGGGAAAGGCGGTGGACGTGTCTCGCCCAAGGACACGACACAGACTGACGTAGTGGAGGCTCGAACCGTCAACCCACCAATTACAGGACGAACTCTGTCGCAAAGTGAATACTACTGATGAAAATATGCAGAGGGAGCAAATTAACACTCTGGATCACCCAAAACACCACAGATAAAATACATCCAAATACATCCATTTCGAGGGGATGAGAATACTTTAAAA
Source organism: Xiphophorus hellerii (assembly GCF_003331165.1). Lineage (NCBI taxonomy): Eukaryota > Metazoa > Chordata > Actinopteri > Cyprinodontiformes > Poeciliidae > Xiphophorus > Xiphophorus hellerii. Next base: position 14,643,270 of record NC_045688.1, on the reverse strand, counting down.
AGCAGCCGCAACCACTCACTTCTCCAGCTCTGTCAACACCGGTGTACACTTCTCATTTCTCCCCTCCTCACCCCCGTTCTTAACAGGATAGACTGTTGCAGTGGCAGGTCACACACTAAGCCAACATAATACTGTTGGGGGGGCGAGGCCCTGCAATATTACAGCCGCTGTTCCAGGAAAACAGATCGAGACACTGAACACGTCAACCTGTTATTGCGCTCATGAAGTTGTCAGGGAGCCTCAAACACTGCTCTCGCTGAATGACGCCCCAATGAGCACACGCTTCACAAGGCGGGCCTCCAGCTGTGCAAAGGCAAGGAACTAAGCATGCCTTTTTCTCTCTCTCTTCTTTTTTCTCTTTGTCCTGCTTTCCGACTGCTTCCATTGCTTTATGTATACCTGATCAAGTGTAGCCTTTCTGCAACATCCAAGTAAGATGATTTCCACCTTCTCCTTTGAGCTTGACCTCCATGAACACCTACAAAGCCTCTTTTATGCTTTATGATAGGTTACACAAAGCGTACCCTTCTTTACTGCAGGCATGCTTGTAATGGATTGATCTGAGTCAACATCTTTTTGTTCAATTGAGTGAGTTATTTTTTCATAGCTTGAGTTCTCATGACCTCGGTAATAACAACTAACAACTTTCATTAAGTGGCTCCTGAATAAAACCTAGGTTGTATTTCTCTAGCCTGCACAGAAGATGTTGATGAAGTAATCTCCCTTCGTGTGTTAGGACGTAGAAACACAAGCAGCAGGATCAACAAGGCTTCTGTGCTAGCTTGCGCCCAATCTCCAAGGCAACCAACTGTTGTCCTGGGCGTTGGGATGGATTATACCCTCGACCAATTCAATTACTGACCACACAGCATCGGGATATCTCCGAGCGAACCCGCAGCTTTGTTGCCTGGAGTCAAAGATATCGACTTCTCACACTGGATGGGTAGCTAAGGAGACGGTCAAAAACAAAAACACGGCAGTCTAATTGTGGATGTACATGTTGCAGCTACATAATGGGTATGGAGATGAACAGAGTAGAGGTGTTGTTATCTCCTGCAAGTACATTTTAAACATTTCCACCCACCGCATTACATGGATCTTCATTTGGATAATTCGGTCGCCAATTTAGCTCCAATTAGCAGTTAGCCATGTTAGTTAGTCAGGTTATGTCAGTTAGCCTCCATAACACACATTTTTGGTTGGAGGATGGTTTTTCCTCACCAAAACTCTTTGCCTATATTATTAGAAGTTTATATCATCACATTGTTGCTTTCACAACAAACCCAGATGAATCGCACTTAACCTTGGTTTCGTCTGACAAAGAGCACGCGGCTTCAGATGGCGAAGTCTACATTTAAATTTGTGATCGTAGGACAAAAAATATATATACAACAGCAGGTTGCCGTGGAAACATGGTTAAATCAAGGTGCCACCTTTTGCTGTAGCTCTCTACAGGTGAGTTTTGGAGGATTTTTTAACCCAGTTTTCTATCCCTTTTGCTTCGTCTTAAAGCAAAATAAACTTGGGCCATTGTCTGGCATCGTTTCTCAAAGTTAGAGCTCTTGCATTTGAATGGCACAAATACTCATTGCAAAACCCATCTGTAAACATTTTAGGCAGTGGTTCACAGGTTTTTAGCGTCTGAACAACAAAAAAAAGACAATTCAAAGACTTGCAACCCCGACTGCTCTGTAAATGCACTCAGACATGAGTAAAAAGAGGCTCAAACCTAGACAGAGGGGCGACACAAACATCAGCTGCTCTTTATTCATTCATGACTTCTGTCTGTCTGAAGAGTCCCAACAGGGTTCCGAGTTCAACTCTTGAAGAATCTGTTCCCTTCCAAAAATCTTCATTTGATCACTTTTGTGGTTCTTGGTGTCTGCGGTACCCACTTTTCTACGTTGTCGCCAAACGTCTGAGTTGTCATAATCGCGCAGCAGAATGCATTCCCTGCCTTTGAGGCCATCCACCCGGTTGTCACGTCTGCTTGCGCTGTAAAGTAGGAAGCCCTCTGGTCCTGTCACGGCGGGTAAATCCGGAGGTCTCACTATCTGCTCTCACCCACAGCACATCTTTGCACCCGACATATTGGCCTGTTTTTCCTCCCAGTCGCCGCTGAGATAAGATGTCTACCCCAGGGGATTTGGCTTCACGCATACTCACACCCAGAAACACACACTCTAAACACCAGTTTTCAGCTGAACCCCTCTTAGAGGATGATCGTTTTTTGTTTTTTCCATGTCCTGCTGTGCTCCCCGCCCGCAGCAGAACCAACACTGATGCAAAGTGCCCCAGTCATAAGTAGAAAATAAGTCTGCTGCATCAAATGGATGGTGAAGGAAGACAGGAAGGAGAACCATGGAGACAGGAGAAAATAACTTCAGCAAAATGCCCCTCAGGGTCTCGGACGCTTGGGTCAGTGAGAAGGAATCAGGGATCGCGAAGAAATTTCTGGAGGGCTAATTTCTTTATAGCGGCAGTTGTTTCAGTCACACCGACTCTGCGCATTAATATTGGATTGCGCTGGGTCCTTTCCTGGCACGGACCGAGGCGTCTAGAGGGGAAGAGTGCGTTGATCCTGACCTGCAAGAAGGGCAGCGCATACAAACGGTTTCCCTGTTCACGGCAGCCTGGCGGGTCAGATGAAAACGAGGGCGTTAATGGAGACCCGGAACTCATCTTCGACTTTTCTTGAGCTCCCTGCAAACTTTCACGCTTAATTCTCAGCGAAGCCTACGCCTGTTGATATGAAATATGCTTTAGTTGCGGCTGTTAAAATTTACTAACGCTGCATGTATTAAACAGACGGAGGTTTTCAGTGTAATATTCTTTTTTCCTATGGTTGTGGAGTGAAAGAAAAATAATGCATAGTTTTCAAAAACTTTCATAAATCTGAAAAGTTTGGCATGATTTGCACCAACCCCCATAAAATCCTGAGAATAAACAGTTTTTCTGTAACGATAAGTTGTTGGGTTTTTTTTTTTCCACCATTAGTGCGTTGAGGAGCGCATTCACAAGGATGATTGTGAATGTGCAATCATCCTTGATTGCCTCCTCCTGGCTCTGATTGGTTGTTTCTGAACAGAAGTGGTCTCTTTCTGCAGATGGCAGTAGTAACACTGGAAGGAGGCGGAGGAGCTTCACATGCTCTGCTGTAACTATGGTGACGATTTTAACAAATATGTAAAAACAGCAAACATTTGAACATATTGCAGCTTTAAATGAGTCGGCATAAAGAGAAGCACAAAAAAACACTTAAACATGTAGAATGTATGTACTTTTTTCTGACATACAGTATATTTACCGCAATACATTTTAGGTATTTTTAAGACGGTTGGTTCAGTAACTGTTACAATTTTTTTTTTTTTTTTTAGTAATTCTAAATTACAATGTGCATTAATGTTTCAAACAAAGATTAGGATCTTTGGGAAACAGTCAAACTAAGATAATCATCCATCGTCTATACCTACTTGCCCTGGTAGGGCTTTTTTTCTTTCCAGCTCCCAGTGTTTACTCCACATGAGCACGGTAAGCTCGGATGACAAATCTGTACGTTTTTCATATTCCTCCTGTTGTCATTTCCACACACGAGTGAGAATGTCACAAAACAGCTTTGTCAAATATACAACCATTTATTTTATTTAATTCCCCCCGCCTCCTCCTTACAGTGACCGGCCGCTCCTTGTGTACGGTCAATTAGGTTTGTGTCGGCGCTCGCCTCATATTCTCAGGGCAGGAAAAGTGTTTGCAAAGGCCTTCTGGCTAATGGAACCATTTAGGTGAGAGGGATGCATTGAGTGTGGCACTTCTGAGCTAGCATGCTGAGGAGTGCTGGAGAGGACAACTAACATTATAGGGTGTAATTACTTCAAGCACCATTAGGAACGCAATAACGTCCTGCGCCGTGCACAACAGCCCAGGCCAACATTCTCTCTCTCTCTCTCTCTCTCTCTTTTTCTGTGTGTGTGTGTGTTTTTATGCAGCTTGCTTTGTGTTTGCCTTTGCAAACCGCTCCTATTCAAGTGATTAGCCAATAATGAGGAGATTGTGCCAACAACAGATTCCCTGTTTGCTAACAATGCGCCAGCAGAGGAAATGACTTGGAACTTTAAAGTGCTCTGCTGTGACCTGCTGGCAGAGGGCGCCGCGCCGCGGGGGGCAGAAGTGTTACTTTTCATCTCACTTTCGGCTTCAGAGAACACCATATTCTTTAAAGCGGTTGAAAAATTGCAGCGTAAGATGTTGCTCGACGAAAATTGTTGGTAACATTTTCTTTCTTTGTTTTTTTTTCTTTTTTTAGAAGTGAAGGTGAAGGTGAAGGTTTTCCTTCCGTCAGCATGTGATTTCATTTTTTTAAAAAAATCTTATGTAATGACGGCTTATGTTTAAAGTAAAAGCCAGTTTTGTTTTGCTCTTGTTTTTTGTTAAAATATCTTAGTACACGTTAAGTAAGACGAAGTTAACTTACAAGTAGAAATAGGAGCTTATTTTAAGTCAATAGCTTCTTAATATCGATGAAAACATTCTAGTTCTAGACATTTTTTTGTCTTCAATAATCTGCCAGTAGAAGTGGTACTTTTTCATCAATATTAAAGGTTTTTTTTACACTACAGAAGCTCCTATATTTCGCTGAAAAGTTACTTATTATTTTTGTCCTATTTAAAGTGAACGAATACATTTGTACTAGAAAGTAGACCAAAAATACTTGGTGGGATTTTGTGTTTTTGTAGTGAATCTGTGTCTGTATTGGTTAGAAAATCACTCTGAGGAAAGAGAGCGAAACATTTGTTTTTTCATTTTTGCTTCTTTCTAGCTGCCCAAAACAAATCTTCCCCTGGAACATCTTAAATTTCCACAGTGATTTTAGGTTATACAAGATTTATTTCTCTCTCCACCTTTTCTTCAGCAGAAGCTGCTTGGATGTTCGTCTCTCTTCCCTACACTTGATCCTTGTTAGGTATTGGCGTTCTCTTCTTGCTTTTCTTTCCTATGGAAAGTACCGCTGGTGCTTCTGTGTTAAATAACGTCTCTTTTGTTGGTCACTGTCTTTGCTGCTGTTGGCCGTTTTCTTTCCAAGCAAAGATCACCCTGTCTCACTGCTTCTTCAGAGGACAATATTCCAATACTTTGCCAGAACACAGAAATCAGTGAGTTTATTTGAGTTGGCAAGAACAAAAAAAAAAGAAAAAATAAAGTTATTTCTGGCCGGGACGTTTCATACTGTACAAGAACTCTCTGTTCCCTCCTACTGAAGCATTTCTACAAGATATAACTTTTGGCCAGAGGATGTCGAGGACAAGCTGCAGGAACAGAAGGATGTCATTTTGTTCTTGCGACTCTGAGACCATTTCTTCCTGTAGAGTATACACCGGCTTTTACTTGTCCAAATCCACCAAATTAGCTGTTGCTGCCATTAACTCTGAAAGGTTTCTCCTTTTTTTTTTCTCCGAATGAAGCAGTTCTAGTTTAGTGTGTCTTTATTGGAAAACGTAACCTCCTTTCGAAAGTCGTCCCAGCTCTGCATTGTATGTTTGTTTGTTTTTTCTGATAGAGATGCAAGTTAAGCTATTGCTGACATTAAAAAGTTTAGACATTAACAAGCTAAAAAACGTTACCACTGTCTCTTTTCTGGATGCAGTTACTAGCTGTGTTTCCATTAACCATATAATTTCGCAGTTTGACATTTTGAAAATAAATTTGCTCAATGGAAACATGGCAGTTTAGAAAAAAGTCATTTTTTTTGGATTTCAGCGCTGGCATGAGGCACTGGTTTATTTAGCAAAACTTCAATGGAGACACTTTTATGACCAACAAACCAGATGTTGCCACTGGCAGAAACCACAAAGAAGACAAGGACAGGAAGTGGTTGGATGATCATGGCCTCGCATGTTTTTTTAATGACTTGCTGCGTGAAACACATGTGATTTTAATGGCTTGTCTTATTTCATGGAAACACTGATTGTGTTTTTGCGACACTATATTGACAAAGTTTTACGCACATTTGTAATGGAACCGCAACAAGAGACATGCTGTTTACATTTTATTTTTTATTTTTTTGCGTATTACAACTGATTCACAACAGTAATCTACAAAGCAGTAGGAATATCCAACAGCTTCCAGTTTAGTTTTTCTTCTCGTTGTGGTCTTTTTCAGCTCTCGTGTCATGCCTTTGATGGAAAATGGGTGTAAATGATTTCGAGAGGCCGACAGTTTTCCTCTCTCTGAATTTTTTTTTGTTTTGTTTCTGAATTTGTCTTTTTAGAAGGCGTCATGCTTCCCATGTACCAAACGGTGATTACTTCATTACAGCGCAAACTGAAAGCAGCAATTATTCATCACTCAGGGGTGACCTTCTTACAGTATGTTCAGCTTTTTTTCTTTTCTTTTTTTTCTGTCCCATTTGTACCGCTTGTCAGTAAAGCTGTGAAATTCAAAGCAATTAAACACAAATTAGTTTAATTGCTTTCATTGTGGTTGATCTGGGGGAATTGCTTCCTTTTGTAAATGCAAATTTCAGTAAATGACACCATCAAAGAAAGCCCTCTCTGATTGTAAACACAACGGTATGTTTTTTTTTTGTTGTTTTAGAGGAGAGGGCGATATGAACAAGCTATGAAATCGCATTAGCATCAAGCCAAAGACAACATTAAATCTGCCTTGCTGTTACATCCAGAACAGAACGGTGGCGGTTTTAATAAAGCTCAGATGATGCCCAGGAAACCGGCAGTAACTCAACTCGTTGCGCCGCACGCTTTGAAAGGTTGGCCAGCCCGAGGGCACATTTGGCTAAACCTCCTCTTCAGAAATGAAAGGATGGCGGGGTAAATTATATATCACAGCGCTGCTTTGAGAGGATTATTACAGTTTGAAAGATTAAGAAGATGCTGGGTGTGTAGCCTCGCTAATTGCTGTATTAATGCTGATTCAAGGGCCTCTCGCTGAGGGTGTCGGCTTTTCCTCAAAATTAGCATGAGGGGTTGGGATGAACGGTTTGCTGTGACGGTGGAAAAAGGGCGCCTTGATTAGTCAGCTTTAGTTCACGGCCATAGAAACCGCTAACGTGCGTTCCTTTTCATTTAATTAATGTTGACGATGATTCAACCGCACCCCCAAAAAAAACTGATCAGCCTGCTGATTGCGTCTGTTTGTTCAAGGTTTAAGGCTATAGTTGTTTCAAAGCCATATTTTATTCGAATTAATTTATAAAACCCTCTGTCTTCTGTTGGAACCTAATGAATGAATGAAATTGATTTGGTTCACCAAAACGAAGAGCTCTGTCTGGAGTTTCCATCTGAAGATAGTTGTTAGTAAAGACAGCGAACACAAACTGACCTAAACCAATACGATGGAGATCAATGAAACCATAAAAAGGCTCAAAGACCAAATATAAGTAGGGGGTAAATGTATGATATGCTTTGATTTATTAAAGGAGTAAAAAGGTGGGAATCTGTACCCACCTGGTCCTACATGTAAAAGTTAATTTTCTTCTAAACGTAGGTTGTCAACACCCAGCTACAAGTCTGCCATCAGCAAATAACCTTTGCTTCAGTTGTGAAAGTGTCACTTTAATTTAGTCAAATTTGAGAGCTTTCAATGTTGACGGGCCTATTTAAGTCAAGTCACAGCATCAGGGTAGGATTTTTATCCAGACTTTGACTAGGCCGCCCTAAAACCTATATTATTTGGAGCCATTTAGAGGCGGACTTCCTGGTGTGCATCGGAATATTGTCGCGGCTTTTGCTTAATGACGTCTTCACCTCTGCAACAGAATCATATCAGGTACAGCATCTGGTCCAGTACTGAAAGCAAAACATTATGGAAACTATGTCTGAAGCATTGTGCTATGTTGGGTAAGCAGTGGCTTTCTGAATTGTAATCTTCCTATGGATGCAATTTTTAGCCAACTCTAATTGTTAATTGTGATTTTTTTTCCCCCCCCAACTGGAACAGGTGAAGTTCACCAAAGGACTCCTAGTTTGGTTTTCACTGTGGCTGTGGACATCGACAGTAGTCAAAATGGAGAGAGATGTATTATTACTAGCATGTATTGCTAATACTAGTAGATACCAAAACATCAAGTCCTGGTGGTGTTTTCTGACTTGCAACTTTAGCTCTCTCAACTCAGATGTGACCTCAGACTTGAGCTTCAACTTCTGAAAAAAAAATCTAACAAATCCCAAACATTAAGCAAGCTGAACGATTTTTCTGTGGCGCAGACAAAGCATCTGCACACCATAGCATGAGATTAAGTAACATCATCCCGTTATTTTTGCATTATTTGTGAAGCATTTGTAACGACATCTGTCTGCGCTATGGAATTTTTTCTTTATTCTCAAATCATGCATGGCGGACTGACGTAGGTAGAGATCAGGTGAATTAAAAAGACAAAACTGCTAAATAACTTTACCTGGGTGTCTCTGAAATACAGACACACAGTAGTAGGTCGAAGGTCATGATTTACTTGTGAAAATATTCAAGAACTCTGACGGAACATTAGGAGAAAGCATCCGCTTTTATGTCTGACTCTCGGCGTATGAAAGTGCATCACAACAAGTTAAACTATGTAGAGAAAGCTGTGTTGGTGGGCCACACAGAGTGAGAGATGGCAGCCAGGCGGTGGCTTCTGACTGAGAAGATGGACTGTTATGAGCTCATTGATCCAAATCTCTCAGAGGGAACTCACTCTGATCAATAAAGAGAAAAGAGGGCAGTGGTACTCTGCTGTTTTTAAACTACGGCCCCACCAATATTTGCTCCTTCATCCCCCTCCAATCCCCAAGACTTCTTTTTCTCACTTTCGCCTCTTTCATACCACCAACCGAACACGGCCTCTTTCTCTCACACTTCTACATACTCCTGCTTTTCTTTGGTATTTGTTAGACGACCTGCAGTGAGGAAACTGCGATTTTTCCACATTTGTCTCCTACAGCTATTGGTGTCGTACCTCAACACCATCTGTACGGCCACACTCTGCCACCGGAGCACATTTTTCTTGCTCTCACCTCTCACACTTGACGGAACAATACGAGTCAGTGGACCGGGAATTGGTCTTGTTTTGTTTGCGGTACAAACTGAAAAAAATATAAAATAATAATAAAACATTGTTGGTATGCCGCTTACCTTTTCATTGGAAGAGCTGGTTTAATACCAGGAATAGTCTAAAAACAGGTCAGAGCCTCTTGTAGAGTCGCTGTGTGGTCATATGGGAAGACCACACCGGCAAAGGTGTTTTTCTTTAACACTTTGTGTGACTTTGAATAAGTGTGAATCTTTATGTAGGGAACGAAAACAGACATGTTGATGCAAGCGTGTGTGTGAAGGTGAGAGTCGGGCAGAGTGTGAATGAGTGTGTCCTGGGGACGCCAGAGCACCGTCATCTCCCATCAGCGCGCCCCTTCTCAGGTAAATACACCAAATTGAGGACAGCCAACAGCTCTGTGTGTGTTTGTGGCAAAGGGTTTTTTTTTTTGTTTTGCCGCCGTTTTGACTCACCTTGTGTCTCAGGTGGTATGTGAGAATGAGATAGAAGCTCACGGCGAGCTGCCAACAAGCAGATGGAGAATAAATCAATAAGGAAGTAGCAAAGCAAGAAAATGAGGGTAGAGGGAGACAGGAGGAGGGAAAACAATTTGGTTACTACTGCAGGAGAAAATCCCTCTTGTCTTTAAGTAAAGCTACACTTTGTCGACTGTCAATCTTGCACTCGGATTACAGATCTCTTGATACATGTTTAAAAGAGCGGGGGAGAAGGGCAAGCAGGAAATACATCTTAAATCTTTCACGGATGAACGGAATATAAAGGGCAACGGTGGCTTCTTTTTTTTGCCAAGAATGCCAATGCTCCAGTGCACAAATTTCAGTTCGGTTTAAAAATGGCCGCGTGCCACGTTTCCCTTCCAGTTTCGATGGAGACGAGGACGAGCTCTTGGACGAGAACCTGAACTGGCCAACTACCGAGGAAGCAGCCAAGTGACAGAGCTGAGTCACTCTGCGTTTCAAGAGCTGTTAGCAAGGCGTAGCTTAGCGCCAACCTTCAGGAAACTTTGAGGGAAGTTGTATGTTTTCATCCGTCGTGCGAGAAGAGAAAACAAACAGTGAACTAGGTTTGTTTTCATCTCCTGGTTTGCAGTGCATATGAATTGTAGTCTCTGTTTCCTTTTCTAAACTTTCTAACCTTCCTGCCATCTTTAGAGATGGAGTCATTTGGACCCCAGGAGTTTTTGACTTTGTGAGCGGTGCAGTGGGGTTTCGCTGACCCTGCGTGCGCTCTTACGACGTTCTTTTTTGGTGGTTTCGGAAAAAAGCATGAAAAAATTTGATTCAAATCCCGAATAAGCACTTTATTCGGGATTTGAATCCAATGAAATAAATTTCCAAGTTCACCTCGTTTGTAATTTATGGTGTTTTTAATAGCTAGAGTGAGGAATTTTAAATTGTTGCTATTTTAAGCTGTTTTCCCAGACTGTTGCTCGTGTTAGCTAATGTTAGCATTCAGAAACAAACACTAGCGGAGAAGTTACTTTATTTTACGCTTCCATGACCGTGACGTTAACCTTTCTCCTCCAGAGCTAAGACAGCGAGTGGGCTGCAGAAAATTTTCTTTGTTTTATTTAGTTTTTTTTTATACAATAGTCAACATGAACAGAAATGGAGCTTCCTTCCTGTAGGTGATTTGAAACAGCAGCGGATTACACTTTAATCTCAGAAGAGAAGCTACTCAAAGTTAGAAAAATATTTCTTTTAACAATTTCAATGAATGCTTCTGATTTTCCTGACGCTACTTATTCTTAATTATTTGATCAGGAAATACCTCATCTGACGCTATTCTCTTCAGATTGTCACTGTGCTGCATCTGACCTGAGCTCGACCAAAATAAGTAAAATAAAGAATAATTATTTTTGTGGACATCCTCGAGAAATATTAAATATTGTAACATTTAATACAGTTGATGTAATCCCACACTGTCACTCAGTAATATAGTAACTGTAAAAAGTTTAAATGACTGAATTTACCAGCCACTTCTCAGAGTAGGAGTGGTTTCACAGACTGAGAGTAGCTTTAAATATCACCACAGACCTCAGTCGGATGTTCTTTAATGAAACATCTCGTTCACACCAGCGCACCCTATTAAACCCCTCTCAGCCAGAGAGAAAGACAAATAGAGAAAGATGGAGGCAGAGGAAAGTCGGAGAACCGTCGGGTTGACCTTTTTATGCAAACGTTGGAGAGTGTGTCTCAAAAAGAAAAGAAAAATTGAGGGAATAAAGCATCAGTCCAATAAAAATCAAGCTCACCGCAGAACCATTTCATAAGCACTTTATTCGGGATTTGAATCAAATGAAATCAGTTTCCATGTTCACCTCATTTGCAATTTGGAGTGTTTTTTTTTTCTTCTGTAATAGCTGGAGTGAGGACTTTTAAAATGTCGCTATTTATATCCTCAGACTGTTGCTGATGTTAGCTTAGCACACAGAAACAAAAAGTAGCAGAGAAGTTACTTTACTGAATGGCCTACATTTACCAAATGTCTTCATAGAACAAAATGGCAGGTATGTGAAAGTGCACAAAGAAGGGAAAAGTAAATTGGCATCCATGTTAGAAAGCTAAGTTTCTATGATGCTACATTACTCTGACTTATATGGCTAGCATGGGGCCAAATAACAGAGACATTGGGAGGTAGAAGAGTGAATTTCAATGTTGTTTTCTTAAACATTGTACTATTTGATTTTGGTACATGACTTAAGATCAAATATTGAGCAAACACCCACTCCTGGCAATGTAATTAATGGTCCCTCAGTATGTTTGTCTTTCTTGTAAGCAAGCTAATAGAGCAGTTTTCTTCTTTCAGTCTTTTCAGCTAGATGCTTTCACATTTCTGCCAAAACCAATAATTGATGTGATTAGTGATGTCAGACTACTGTTATCGTGAACACAAAGTCTTTGGTATACATAAGTGATAAAAAGTTAAATATTTCACCATACATTGATTCATTTCCTCTCCAGGATTTATTTTTACGGAGAAGAAATCCTAGAAACCACGTAGTCTACAAGGCCAACAGAATCATCGCCAAATTTTTTTTCCCCCAAATTTTATCCAGCCCATGATGGGAATATGGAAAAACGCAGAAACCCGGATACAAAAATATATTTTCAGGAGACATGATTGCTGCTGGTTCACTTCACAACAAACCTTTTTGTCTGCAGCTTTTTGGATGCAACTTCTTCTGTTGCACAAAATGTATATCTGGGAGCATAAAACCTATGCATCTTTAAAAAGAAGAAGGCAGGTACACACAGTCTTGAAAGCAAAGAAACCCCTATTTCAGATTTCACAGAACTGAAATATGTGATTTCTGTTTGGTTTAATAAAAGAATGCGTCCATTTATTTCAGCTCGACTTTTCTGTCCAATTTATGTTGTGATAGAACGTCATTCGGCGAGCTGAAGGTCAACGACAGACATCCTGAATCAATAGAAACAGGTCCAGAGGATTCAAAGGAGACAGATTTGAGAAGAAAAGTCTAAATAAGAAAATATAATATTTATATATAAATATCAGAAAGTAAAATGGTATATCAGTGTGTTTGCGTGCGTCTGCTGGTGCTGGACGGCTCTTGGCTTTAGCGAGTTTAATTGGGAAATAGCTAACTCATGACATCTGCACTTTTCCACTCATCAATAACAGCACAACCCTGCAGGGATGCGGGAAAACACATTTCACCTTTCCAAACACTTGTGTGTAGACCAACATAAAGTTTCATCACTAAGACAGCGGGCCAAAGTAAAAGCTGGTGCATTCTTTGGCAGAGCTAAGAGAGGCTAATTTGGGAGCAGAGGGGTAGATTGTCTGTAATGACATTAACAACGCAGAAATCCGCCTGCTCCCAGGGGATGATTAAACCGCGAGCGGTTCTTTGAGCCGGAAAGGAGAGGAGCCCGGCTCGGAGCCACAGGTGCGGCACAGCAGCGCCGAGACACTCCAAGTCATTCAGGAAGCACTTCTTATCGCCCAGCAGCCACCAGGGTCCTGTTAGGGTTTAAGTCACGGGATTCAATTCTTTTTATTAGTGCCTGTGGCTCATATCGGCTTTCACGTGGGGAAAAAAAAAAAGAACAGCATTTTTTTTTTTTCCTAAATAAGAAAGATATGATTGAGTGTTTTTGAATTCACAGACATCTTCATTCTTTGCACAAAGCTGTTCCACCCTGACCGTGTCTCCACGTTGTTGCAGGATGATTTTTATTTTTTATGTTCTACTTGGAGTCCAGCTCCGTTTCATCCTGCTGGAAGAACTCCCGGTCTGTTTGGGATGCTCTGAGCTTTAACTTTGTTCTTATTTTATTAAATTTTTTTTTTTGTACGTGAAAGCAAAACTAATAGGGTGCAGGAAACCATATTTCATTCAGCTTACTCCAAAAAGTAATGAATAGTCCTGATGTTTGAGGTCCCCCAGTAACCGGCTGTCCAATGTGATCCATTTGAATTCAACGTGTCTCGTCATTTTCTACCCAACACTGCGCAAACCAATTAAAGCAAACACTATAATCATCATCGAAAGGCAGCTTGTGCAAATGAAACGTAGATATTGTACGTGCTTTTCCAGGAAATCAACACTTTCAAGTCTTATTTTATTTTCTCCTATTCCTTTTCAGTCTTTGTCTTCAGGACGCTGGACAAATGTCGTCACACGGCCACCTCTGCATCTTGCTGCTCCTCGATTCCCCGAGCAAACAGCCTGATCAGCTGGCACTGGACACTGTGGAGAAAAGGTAGCACACACATACACACACACTCTGCATCATTTAGCCTGAATAACAAACCATAATCTTAATGGCTGAGCTTTCACTGCGACATTACTGTAAGAGCGGCAGATGTGAAAGCAGTGCAGATTAATGCTCAGATTTAAAAAGTGGAAGTCATTGTGGTGTGATAAGCACAGATGCTATTGATGTTATAATAAACTTGGATAAAATGTCAACTTGTAGACATTTTTTCCAGTTTTTTATTGTAGAAACAATCTTCAATGTATTTTATTGGATTTTATTTATTTTTTTGGTGGTAGGCGAGCACACACACACACACACACACCAAAAAAAACAAACTTCTCCACCACCCTGGCAGTCTGAGGTTTCTGTGCCAGATTTGTGTTGTTTTCACATCTGATAGTCTGGTAGACAAACTGCAGTATTTGTTAAAATTTCTCCTGTTTCGATTTGCTTTCACACTGCACTGCGTCAAACAATCCAAACCCTTTTGAAAAACCTATTCCCTCCCTCACTTGTGGTGGCGCTGCACCAAGAACCACTGAAGGAAATGACATGAAAGCCTCTGAAGAAGACAGGAGCGCAACTTCTTTCTTTAAGAAATGTAAACAAAAATGGAGCGGTGTAAGATTTTGGCAGTTGTAGGATTTCTGTTTTACAAACCACTCCTTCTGTTAGCGTTAGACTCTAGCAGAAGGGGTCTAACGCTAACAGACTGGCTAGCGCTAGACTCTAGCTAGTCTGCCAGCTACACTAGCTAGAGTCTAACCCCCCCATGATGAAATAAAACAAAAAACAACAAAAAAAACTGTTCATTCTGGGTAGATATTTAGGTTGTATTTATCCAGAATACAACCTATAGCACAGGAAGTGGACTGTGCTGTAGTCCACTTCCTGCTTTTGGAGCAGCGTCTGCACAAATGCACTCAAACTGTGCCAGAGTTCACGTCAACCTTCCCAAACGAAATCAGACTTTCTATTAAACTGAACTAGAGTTGGATCAAAGTGGATTAAGCGTGGCTGTTGTGAACGCACTCTTAGTGTTTTACATGTGGACCAAAAACTAAAACGTGACCAGAGCACGTTGCTTCATAACTGAAGACATTGTGCGACTGTCTCATAACTGTGATTATATGCTCAATATCCGGGCAGATGAGACAATATTTCACAGTATTATCATATTTCCAGAATATCATAAGCATAAAAAAGAAAAATCAGACAAAAATGTCAGAGAGCTGCTTGCTGGTATTTTAATTACACCAAGACTTGATTTAAAGTTTGGCGCTCATCATTGTTGGACTTTACATTCCCCCCCCCAGGTGAACCTGTTCCTTCTTCCCTCTCCTTCTACTTCCCCGTTTCGCCAAGGCTATTACCATTAATTATCCGAAATACACTCCGCTTGGCTCACTCCGGCAACGATTAGCGACGTGGAAGGGGCAATAAATGGACGGACTTCGGCTTTAATTAAAGGGGAGTAGTCTTTTAACACGGGGAGGGCCGTTAAATTAGCAACATTACAGCGCCATGCATCATTGGACAAGTACAATGGAGCATGAAATAAATGATGCATCAAGTGGACCCACTCCAG
Organism: Xiphophorus hellerii; assembly: GCF_003331165.1. Classification (NCBI taxonomy): domain Eukaryota; kingdom Metazoa; phylum Chordata; class Actinopteri; order Cyprinodontiformes; family Poeciliidae; genus Xiphophorus; species Xiphophorus hellerii. Next base: position 14,627,912 of record NC_045688.1, on the reverse strand, counting down.
CTGCGAGGAGATCTGATAGTTGGGGGTTATGTGGGAGATGGGGTGGGGACTGAAGTGAAGACAGGAGCTGAATAATGAGGGGAGCTAATTCTATGTTGTTGCCAATGACTGTGCATAAGGGAACGGGGAAGAGGCTGTGGTGACACGATACTGCTAAGAACAGACAGAGAAGGTACGTTTCATTTTATGTTTGTTTACCCACAAACAAAACTGAAACCCTAGATGAAGATTGGAGGTCACCGAAAGCAAATATATTGCTGAATTATTTCGATTTTTTTCTTTCTTTAGGAAAAAACGTGATGACGCCATAGTGATCCACCGCTAAACAAAAGAAAAAGTGAAGATGTTATCTATAGCTTGTTATCTAACAAACGCTTCATGCTGCTCTACAGGAGCTAGACCCTTTGCAGAGGCAATCATTTTGAAGACGCGAGTCAAAGTAAACTCAAAGCAATGTGTGCTTTGAGTTGACTCTGGTCACCCCAGCTGGTTTGTTGGATTGATTTTGATGTATAGAAGCCGCTTTCATGTGTTTGAGTAGTTAAAGAAACAGCAGGACAGCAGCTTAGAGAAGAAAAGAAAAAATCACAATTTGGTTGTAAACATGTGGAAATGAAATGCACTTGTACACGCATTGTGTTTTATGTCAACTCTGTTTTGTATAGTGTGAGCGTACCGGTATCAAAGGTGTGCTCTATTGTCAGGACAGGATTACTTTTGCTGTTTTATGTTATATTTCTTTACTTTTTCATGTTTTCTTTCCAAAAAACTCTGGGGATGTGATGTGGCGACAAAACGAAACAGAAATCCAGGCATCATCGCAATTAATCCTCATAGAGAGCCGAGATCTCAGCGGGAACACAACTCCCAAGCAGTTACCCCGTGCTGTGGATATTTCCAAGTCACTCACTTGGGATCATAGAAAGTGTTAACCATGTCTCCTGGCAACGCTCTCAGCAGCTCTTCTGATATTTCACCAAAACTTAAAAGTGGAAAATAAAACTTGGAACAATGAGTTTTTGTCTCTGAGCTCCGTGAATGCAGAGCTGTCGGGCACGGAGCGTAATCTGTTTCTACTTAGGCTTTGAAACGTGAATCATTTTTGGCAATTTAAGCAAAATTTACAACTTAATACCAAGAAGGAAGGTGTGGATAAGAATAAGGTGATGCAAGAAGTATAAGCTCTGTGAGTATTTCAATGTTTTTTCCATTATACTGCTTCTGCAATGTAATGTGAGTTTTATTCGAAGCCATTTGTTGGTTCTTTTCTATGCTGAGAAGAATTTGGCGCACAAGAAGTTCCCTTCTGTGTGAAAATGAGAAATGTCTAAACATGCACATCAACGGGACTTTTTTATTTCTGAATAAAAAAGTCAAAAATAAAAAACCTTCATCAGTAAGAGGGATCTTATTTCAACATTTGCTTCTGAACATCCACGTTTTCTCAGTCGCACGGTGTAAAAATGTGAAAATAACGCAGGTTGAGATATAAAATCACTATCATTCTATGTCTCACCTGACTTGAATGGCGGTGTGATGCAGGATTTCCCCGTCGCAGTTCCAGCTGCTCTCGGCGGTGCAGTCGTCGCAGGTTTCTTGGAGAGAGGAGATGGGACTGAGGTCCGGACTCTCTGGACGTTCGCTCGCGTCTTCCAGAGGAACGAAGTCGTGGTGCCATGGCTGGAAGCGAAACTTTCTCACCCTGTGGACCTCCACGAACCAGTGGTCGAACTAGGAAATAAAAAGGTAAAGATGGGTGAGAAGGTTTTGAACAGATAAGTTTAATCTTGGAAGGGGTTCCTCTTTGTGTGGCGCTTGATTCAATGGTCATCCTCAAGGCCGAAGGCTTTAGGTGGACAAAACCTCAGCGATCGTTCTGAATGCAAACACTTTCTGAGTAGCAGCAGGTACCAAGATTAACGCTCCCTCCTCTTTTTTTAAAACCAGCCATTGTAATTTTGTTTCACGTCCTTCCAAACATGTATGCACTGAAAGATGTTTCTCTGGAATATGGTGTCTTACTGTCTGCAGTGAATTGAACTGAGGAGACCTTGTACAAGCAAAGGTGGATCTTCAATAAACTCCCAACGGAGAAAAAGGTTGATTTTTCATCTGTTAAACTTCATACCACAAAGGAAATGATTGTCTTTGTCATTCCCCACTTGGTTTGTTCATCCTGTGTTTTATTGCCTCCTTCCCTCAGTACTCCATCAATTGTTCTGCATGACCCGATTAGACTGTCCTGGTTTCCATGGCACTTATCCCACCACCTCCATCAAGTTTTCACCATTGAGTTCATTGTATTCCAGTTCCAAACATGTGAGTCTTTCTTATTTTATTATTCTGCTTACCATTACACATCTGATGTCTTTCTTGTTTTTAGGGATTTTTGGTCGATATCCGATATGCAGATATATTAAAACTAATTTTATCTGATAACCGATACCAATACCAATTTTCTTTTTTTTTTCTTTCCTATACCTATTTACTGAAACTACATGACTTTCTCTACTGCATTATCTTTGTCAATTTAGCCTGCTACCAAATGCAAATGCTAAGAAGGAGACTGAAAATGTTGTCACACTTTCAGCTTGCATTATGTTTAATGTCACATTTATTCATGACATTTCCTCTCTAAGACAACGACAACACTCAAACAATGCAAATTTGCCGTTGTGCTGTGCTGCAAGCATCATTGTCACTGGTTTGTCACATAAAATCAATGTCTTTTGACAGAATGGCCGATGTCCAATATTAAATTTTACAGTCGATATCGTGCATCCCTACTTGTTTTGCATTTGTTTCCAACTCTACAACCTCAAAATACAAATGGTTCTGTTTAAAGTACTCTGGGGCCATCAGTTATACGTTATTCCACTCACTGTTGTCTTTTTTTATTTATTTATTTTCTTTTAAACTGCTTAGCAAAGCATTAAAAATGCAAAATTTAAATAAAACAGAGTAAAAAAAGAACAATTTATCGCATGTTTGAAAAAGGCTCTCCTGCTAACAACTTACAGCTAAAAACACACTCAGTTAAGCTGTAAACATATTATTATAATGTTATTAAACATTAACAATGGCTTGTACCAAAATCCTTAAAATGCTAACACACACATCTGGCTTGCTGATGTGTTTCAACATTAATTATCTGCTCTTGACCTGAGCACCAGAGAGAGGACAACACTGATAAACTAATAAAACTAATAAAAGCGTCAAAACATTTGAGGCTAACGGCAAAAAACACCTGATGCAAAAAGCGATGACGCAGAGGAGAAACGGCGATGAGTAACACAGCCGTCCATTAAGACACTAGGTGAACTTTGGGAAATTGAATAAAAGGAGGACGAGAGATGAAAAGAAATTATTTTGTCAGAAAGCGCTTTCATCTCTCTCTGTCGCAGAAAGGTTCGGCTGCCCTATCTTCGGCTTCACGGGGTGCCACTTTCTCTCTGTTCTATCCTTCTTTTCCGTCCCCCCCCCATCCCTTCTCGTCTTTTCTTATCCTCTCTCATCCTCAAAGCAGACTGACAGCCATTTATTTCACATCAAGCCCACTTTATGACTGCAGCCGCTTTGCATTCATGCCGGACGGTCTGCCTAAAAAGCTTTCTGACAAGGCCATGAATACGCTTAGTGGCTGCTCACGTCTAGTCTCTTTCTGCTTGGTTGGACTCAGATGCTGATATTAACTCAGCTTTGATACAATGTCCCACTCACCCCACTTGTATGACTGCATGTCTCCCTTTCTGTGATGCGAGTTATGCAGCAAAGGCGGCCTTAAACTAAGGAGGAAGAAAACCAACGCCAAGGCACTTCAATCTGCAGCCTTAAGAAAATGAGATGAGTTAATGCGATATCATTGTTATTCCCAAAAGCTTCGGCAGCTGGATTTATGAGACAAAATGAAAAATAAGACTGCAAACTGATTGCCAGGATAGCAGCCAAGGCTATCCTTAGACGTGCCAGCATGTAGAAGAAAGCATCTAATCTATATGCTAACTATTATGTATATGATTTTCCACAAAACACGGGATACCAGGGTTCCTGTTTGCATCACATTAGAGTTTGTTGTTGTTTTTTTTTTCCAAAAAAGGTAAAACATCAAATTAGTGCTGCTGCAAGGAGCAACTGAGAAGGGAAAAATATCAAAGAAGAACAACAACAAGCACAGAGCGTTTTTGTAACTGTGTAATCTGATCAAACCCAAGACAGAAATTGGCTGGTTACTGGAATTGCCTTTGTGGATCCATTGAAGAGCCAGTTAGAGAATAAGTATTAGCTGAAGCCCCCCGCCCCCAACGCAAAAGAGGCACAAGGAAAGGTTCACTCGTGCCTGGTCAGTCAGGTAAGCCCAGAGTCAGGTCATCTGAGCCAGAACACCAAAAACTTAAAAAATGGAAGAACGCCACAAGCACTCGCCAACAAACCAGGACAAAAGGCTGCAGTAGCGATCAGGAGAAAAGGGAACCCCATGCCCACAGTCAGCCAGACACATCCCTTTAGGTCAGCAGCCAGGAACCCATCACAATGAAGCACAAACCAACACCACCACTCAGACACCACCACACCAAATGACACAGCCCTGCTCTAGAACACTGCCACACAGATTTTAATTGCATTAAAATCCCCTTCTCAACACATTGCCTGCCATTTGGGGAAGAGGATATTGACCGAGGTGTATGGACATACCCCGCAGGAACTATTTGTTAATCTGATATAAGGTTGGTACCTTAAATTTAACCTTTAACAGTTCCCAAGTAGTCAAACAGCTGGCTGAAAAGGAGATTGCTGCTGTAGCAACAGTTAGGGTTCATGGATTGCCAACGTTATCTGAGGTTCATGAGATACTGTATGTCAAACAAATCAAACCAGCCTTTTCACTAAGCAACAACAGCCTCACTACCTACTGCTATGATGAGCATGTTTGTGGGAAGAAAATTTGTGGACATATTTGAGTCTGGCAGCAGAAAATGAATTAAGCTGTCATAGAGAATCCTTTTTAAGGTAAACTAGTTGTCTGAACTTAAAGTGCACAATGTTATGGTCAAATACAGATAAAAGATGTCACCAGTAGCAACGTAAACAGTTTAAAGTTTGACCTTTTCCTTTTCTTCTCAGATAGATTAAACATCTTAAGGTAATAATTAGTAATCAGCAGACTTCCCCTGGCGATGCTGTCCTGAGAGGGGCATTAGTCTGACATCGGCCTGTTTTCCCATCCAGCAGATCCCTGATGCAGCGATTACCACAGCCTTTCTGGATCGGGGTGGAGGTCATTTATGACGCATGGGAATGCACAAGGGCTAAGGCGCTTGGAACTGAAGAGAAGCATGCTTGGGAAATTGAGCAGAGTCAGCAAAGGTAGGTGCTAGCACAGCAAGAGGGGAAAACTCTGCCTTCTGCTTGCTCATTCATGACTTTAACACTTCATCAGTTCTTCTGGGCTCCGACTTGGGAATGGGGCAGATTCTCCTGGAAAATCCTAAAACATTTTTGCACCTTTCTCCCCCTAAATTCACGTTTATTAAATCTGAAGTACTTGGCATATTTAGCCCTCGCTACCTGGTCGTTGTTGTTGGTGTGTCGAAGAAGATGTTTGAAGAAGTCCAGACGGGAACACTTCCTGACCAGAATCAGGTCTGTGGTGCCGTCGGCGAGGTGGGCGGAGGGCGATAGGCCTTTTGGACTCCGAGGACACGCGCAGCTCATGCTGGCCGAGTTGATGGCAATGAACTTGCCGTGGATGACACTCCAGCCTCTGTCGCTGTCTGAAGACACAGGAGCACAACTCATGTCGTTACGACGGGTTCAAAGAAAATGACATTCATCAATTTGAAAAACAGATCTCTTTGACATTTCGTGGCTGTGGATAACATCCTCTAATTCAACCTTTGAAGGCTGTTGGCATTCATAAGCTGAAATCCAACACGTGTATCTTGTTTTCCTTTTGTGGCATTTAGTTGGAAATAAGCTAAATGAGACGTTCTTATTCAGGTGTGAAGTCTGGTTATTGCATAGTTTCCTGTTACGACATGCTTGTTCATGTGAGCTGTTCTACCCCTATGAGCCTCGAGTCTTGTGGAAATTGCCTTTTGACGTTTTTTTGTGTCTTTTTGGCGAGTGTTTGCTTTTCTTTTAATGAGCACTTCATGATAAAGAAGAATATTTTATTTGCCAGGATGTTTTAATAAATTCCCTCGTTTTGCTTTCATCTTTGCTCATCCTGAACTGGGTCACGGGGGAAACCCAGACATCTCTCGTCTCTGACACTTGTCAGCTCACTCAAGGAGGATCTGAAGGTGTTCCTGGGCCAGGATGTGTATATATATTCTGGGAGTCTCCTCTGAGTTGGATGATCCCGCAAAATCTCAAATGTCTCATGGGCAATTCTAGCTACCCAACCCATTTCAATTAACTTCTTTTGAAAGTAAAGAAAGTCTCTACTTCAAGATGAAACTCCTCATCTTATCTCTATGGCTCTACTTTATTTAGGAGACTTGTTCCAGCCAGGATTTTGTTATTCTAGTAATGAAACACCACAGTGGTTCAGTGGGTAGCAATCCAGAAATTATGGGTTCTATTTCAATTTAATCCTAGCACATATTGATTTGCCTCTGGGCAATGACCTCAACTTGCATATCAATCTACATATCGGTGTATGAAATTGTGTGTATTTCTGTGTGATTGAGTGAATGTAGCTCCCGTGTAAACGCTTTGAATTCATTTCACACTTTTCTAGTCATACTAACCACTCGGATAGGCAAAAGCTCGACTTTTTGCTGAGAAGGCAGCTCTTGCTTTGGTTATACAATGAGTGGATGGCCCTTAAAAACATCACCAGTGCTCTAACATGCAAGCATATCGGTAGCGGAATATATTTTTGACCGTGAGCAGACCACAAATACACAACTTATTTCTATGTTATCTACTATCCAACTTTTTTTTAAATTTTTTTAGCAAAATTCTCTGGGTTTTTCCAGCTCTGTCAGAGTGTCTTAAGGTTCTGGGTTCCCCTCCTGTCTGTTCTTATCTCAGTTCAGTCTATTTCTAGTTTTTTGATTTTTTAAATGTCTAGTGGCAGGCTTCTAGTTCTTGAGTTGTGTGTGTTGTCACAGATGTCACCGATGAACCTGATGGATATTGATTTGTATTTGTTCATTTCTTCCAATTTGGACTAAAAACTTTGGACACATTCACTTTTTCTCCCTCTATCCCCCATAAACTACAGTTTTCACCATCTTTTCAGAAAAGTTAACCCAACTGGAACTGCTCCATTACCTACATATTCAAAATTAAATCAACCAAAGCTCACCACAACTTCAACTTCAATCTCCCATTTTTTGCACACTACACTTTAAGTAAATGTTTGATTCGACCAACGCTGCACCAGATTCTCAGCTCTCCGTCAGAATAAAATCCTTTAGCTGTACAGGTTGGATAAGTTACAGGTAGCAAAAAAAGAAGCTGGATTTCTTCTGGCTTTGAGGTTGACGGTTTGAATTATTTTTGCATTACGAGTTCTGGGTCTGAGCTCCAACATTCTAACGCAGCAGCAGTGAAGCTCATGGAGGTCCATTAAGATCCAGATGTCTTCGCAGCAATGCTCAGAGCAGCTTCTACCTCATGATGGAGGAAAACGCAAATGTAAATGCGCACCCTTCTGTTTGCAATTAAGTTGGGCCAAGCAGGATTCCACAATATCTAAAGACTAGCGCGAGCTCGATAAACACCACACTGATTGTGCTAACCTTCATTCAGATTGTCATGAATAAATGCACATGTGGCCACAAAAATCCTAAATGACAGATGCGATGGTTGCGCTTCACGAGTCATGACTCTGTTCCTCGGAGATTAGCCACTGTTTACTTGAGTAAAGGTGAATCAAAGCTGCGGCGCCACGGCCCCGCGGGGGAATGGCGCTGTCTGTCACCGGCATGATAGTCGGCGGGGGAAGCCGCTAAAAACTGATCACAGGTGTCCAAATTAGCATTCGACTGTTTTATGAGCACCTCAGAGGGGAAATTATGTGATCTCAGACAGCAAAACGATTCATTACCTTTCCCCCTCGTTTTGCAAAACAAACTTACAGAGGTGATAACGCGAGCCGATGATAACAAGCCCGCAGAGGCAACATAAAAAAATCCAACAATATTCTAATTGGGAAATGGTGATTAAAGCCACACTTTAAAAACAAATTCAAACGGAACAACTGTGGACTGCAGGCTCTGCACTAGGAGGACGTCTCCAAATGAGTATTTACTTTCGATGTGGAGGCCAGCTCATTTGCAGAGGGGGAGTGTGTCGCGCCTCACTGATTTAGCAGTTGTCTGAGATTCCCTCAGCAGAGAACTAAATAAATAAATAAACACAACACCACGAAAACAAAGGGTGGCTCCGGCACGAGGCAAACCCCCCTGACAAGAGCTGGCAAAGAAACTTTTTTTTTTCTTCTTCTCCTGATTAGTGGGAGTCTGTCACAAAGCAAACGCAAACACACACAAACAGGTTATGCTTGCTGTCATATTTATCCAGGCATATAAACACACACCAGCACGCCATGGGGAGCTGCAGCCTCAGATAAACACAAATCTAAAATTCAACATAAACACACTAATTAGAAAGGGAAACCACGCACACACGCAGAGAGAGATAATCGACAGCACAAAGTCTGCACATGATGCTGCGGTGCACACACCACCAGAGGTTTGTCCTGATGCGTCAGTGGCTTGAGACAATTGCAGATAATAATAAAGTTTGTTTGCACATAGACAGATGGGGGAATGAAGGGAGAAGAAATGGCGATATCCAAACCTAACCTGAACATGAGCTGTCAGGGAACACACAATGAGACCAAACGAGACGGGATGCTAGTGAGCAGGAACATCATTAATAGGGGAGTAACAAGACAATACAGAATATTTAGCTTCTTAGGACAAAACAAGAGAAGACTTTAGCAATGTATTTCAGAAGACAATAAACTTTTTGGTTTTGTTTAATATTCTAGTCCAGGTTTGACCAGGCTTATGAACTGCAATGGACCCAGGCAGTCATGGCAGCTCACAGTGAGCCAGGTTCTCCTGGAGGTTTCTTCCTGTTAAACTGGAGTTTTCCTTTCCAATGTCATAACATGGCTGATTGCTACAAAGTTTTTGGAAAGTCCCTTGAGACAATATTTGTTGTGAATAAACAGATTGAATTTAATAAAGGTAAATGCTTGTCTAATCTATGGAAATCCAAATGCCAAAAAAAAAACACCCTGTACAGGTTTTTATATCTTCTATACATTGATATGATTTATTGTGTTCATAAATTAAATGAATGTATTAACTTATATATTTAAAGAAAACCTCTGTTTTACCCACTGTGGGAAGGGTAGGAAGCTACGATGTACGTGCTAGATTTAGTGCCGTTTGTGGCTAACAATTAGCTTTAGCTTTATTTTAAAGCTAAAGTTAAACTCTAGCTTTATAACCCTAGTTATAAAGCTAGAGTTATCTTTATAACTAGAGTTACTTTTATAATAAAGCTAACTTTAGTTTTATTGTAAAGCTAAAGTTGGCTTTATTATAAAACTAAAGTAAACGATGTGTGTGTGTGTGTGTGTTAGTGTCAAATGACTAGACAGAGTCTGCTTTCTCATTCTGCTTCAAAATAATTAGCATTAGCATCTTGTCTGCCGCCTTGTCACCGTTTTTCCTACCATAATGCTGAAACTGATTTAAAACTGGTGAGAGTTTCTTCCACATTTTCCCAAAGATCTCTTACACCTTGACAAACGTCCCACACGTGTGTGTGCTTTCTCTTCTCTACTTTTCATCCTAAAAACAGACAACTGTAGATTCACTGATCAGACACTCCATCAACCTAAACTCAAAAAATTCACTTTATTTTGCCCAAACACTGTCTTTGATGCCGAGGTTGCAGGACACAGAGGAGAGGGGACATTTTGTTCCTAGGACTCTCCTCCTTCTCAATTCCTAACACTCCATGTGCTCATATCCGCATCGACTGGGCTTAAACTTCGTAAGACGAAATGACATCCTGACAGCAGATAGATAGCTTCGTGCAAGACAGATTTCACATTGGCAAGAAATATCGTAGCACTTTAATATCAACATCTTGTGCCACGAGATCTTGTTACATCCTTAATCATTAGGGAGAAGAGCTCTCCAGCCGGGAACAATGGGGAGTTATTCACTGTCACTATAATCAGAATATATTCTCTCATCAATACCTAATCAGGAACCTCATTAGAAATTGTGTCGCTCTGTAGGGGGAAAAAAAGAAACATCGACTCAGAAATGACAACAAAGTGAAATTTTAGCAGATCATGACTCTTATTTACCCGCCGTCAAGCTCAGGTACTTTATCTCCTTCAAAAAACACAAAGCGAAAAAATGCAAATCTCCAAGCTGAATGAAATCAGCTTTATGCAGAAAGACAACCAGTGTGGAATTGTCTCCTCTCTTTTTTTTCTTTTTTTCCCCCCCTCTGTATTCTCAAACTACAACTCATTTTTAATGGCAGCGGTGTCAAAACAGAGAAATGAGCTCGATAACGAGGCAGAGGAATGAGGAAAAGGCCTTTCCCTCTGATTTAGTCAGCACATTTCAAATAATGAAGCGAAGCTCGTACCGTCAGCCGGCTTTTCCTTCTCCTCCGACGCCTCATCGTGCTCGTCTTTTGATGAGGGCTTGTGCTGACAGATGCGGCACCTGAAACACCAGCGCAACCTTGTTTTACAATCATTAAATCATCGGCTGTTACTGACATTAAAGACCATAACGGGCTCTTATGATTCATTAAGCCCTAATGTATTCAGAGAGTTGTAAACTTTTTTCTTTTTTTTTAGCTATGTACACTGTTTCTGTTTTGTCTGCGGCTAAAAAGGTCTTCCAGAGCATATTTATATGACTTTTCATGGTGAAATAACTTGTCATGTTAGAATAATGGATTTCACCTCCCACAACAAATGTAAATAATGTCTACTGCCAGAATATCAAAAACCAAAGCACTTAACTCGAAAGCTTTTTACACAAGAGAAAGCTGGCTTTCAGTCCTCAATAATTTAGCTTCCTGACAACATAAAGTATCCCATTAAAGCACATTGCTGCGCCTGAATGTCGTCAGATAAGTTAAGACATTGTAAAATAATGCTGAAAAGCCGCAGATGTTATTTACCCAGATCGACACTGCAGCTTGTCTCTTGGATGCCCCACGTTGTCGTCTGCTGGTAGGAAAGAAACCGTCCCGCCATAGTGGTTGTGGGACAAAAAAGTTTTAAACCCTTTAAAGAAAGGGGGAAAAAATTTTATATGGTGTTATTAATCTAACAAAAAATATTCTCAGCTAAGGCACTGAGGAAAATATTGAAAAGGACTCAAACATCAGTCTAGTTCAGTTGCAGTTTTAGTACATGCTTTTGATTTTAGTACATGTGACCACTTAATGCTGCACATTCAAAGAATGACAGTTTGCAGGTCTTTATAATCCATAAAGTGTTTAGAAAATCTGCTGTGCATAATAATTTGGAACAGTGCATTTTGAGTTTTTTATTTTTGAAAAAAATACTTTTCTCATGGGGAGCTTTGTTCAGTAAAAATTTACTTGTACTGTAATAGTTCATGACTTGAAAATTATTCTGACCATCATTTGCAATGACCATTTAATCTGAGAAAATATCACTTGCATAATAATTTGGAACACGGTGTAAAAGCAATGTCTAATAGACAACGTCTTCTTTCTGGTGCTCAAATGTCCTGCAGCAGCAGCAAATGCATCACCATTGTAATGGTGCTCTTCCTTAATTAGGCTGATGAATTTCACTTGTGTGTGATGTACATCCAGGACCATGGAGAGAATGCACAGTTTTTGTTAAAAAAAAAAAAAAAAACTTTTACTAAAACCAAAGGTTTTCACGCTAAAGAAAACTGAACTTTACATTTGCAGGAAACATTTGTCTGGGCTACCTGCCCAGGGAGGCATTGGATTGAGCTGTTGGGGCAACCAGAGGAGAAGCTGCTGTCTACGGACGTCCAGGTGAGCTAACAATACCATTGTTTTCTCAAGCCTGCCTAAATCAGTCCCTCTGCCCAACATCGGGATTAGTCTGTATCTGTATTCTGCTCAGATGAGACCAAAATCGCCACTTTGCAGGCATAATGTCGTAAAAATGTGACCAAATTAAAAAGATGTGAATACTTCTGCAAGACACTGTGAGCTGATGGTAAACCAAGCCAAATAATAAATACCCCCCCAAAGGTTTACATAATGGCTGACATACCTGACAGGTCGTATCTTGCAGGACCAAGCCACCTATTCCTCTCACTGTCCGCCAAAACATCGCCATAGAAACCATATCCAAGCAAAGAAACCGAATACTTGAGGAAGACGCCGTTATGGTGAACCGAACATACATCCATTGGCTGTGAATCGCCTGTGAAAACAGACCCAAGTCTTGGTTGCAATCGGCAAAGAAAGGTAACATAATGATCGCACAACAATGTTCTGTTTGTGTCCACACAACACTGATAACATCAGATATGGGAATATCTGAGCATGGGCTTAAAGGACGTTGGCAGGGTTTCAGTAACTTAAACTCACCAACAACAATGTGCAAGGCAGATGTAACTGGATCGTTTGTTCCCTGCGTAGCAAAGCAGATGCAGTCAGTCGACCCTGTTGGACACATAAGGGGGATGATCTGTGAGACAAACCTTGATAGTGACAGCAATGTTGCCCAAGTGTTCAATTTTGAATATCGTGAGTTAAGATAAATCCATGCAATGTGATGATGTACTCCTGTGATCTTCATTGTTGTGATTATTCCACTAAGATCATCGAAGATTATTCTTTTTCAGGTCAAACCATGTCCACAACACAATTCAGTTTCAGCTGTGTTGTTTGTTTTTTTAGCCATTAAGTTTGGTTTGACTATTTCTTTATGAATATCTACAAAAATGTAAAGAATAAAGAAGGGGGTCATTTTTTTCTCTGTTTTATGAAAGCTCTAAATACAACATTATGTTGTTGGTACAAGAGAGGAATCACACAAATTAAACAACCAGTGTTTTCCATAGATGTTGCTCTCTTTACAGTGGTTTTAGTCATGCTTTATTTCATCTTAAAAACCCAATGAAAATCCTTTCCCAATTTAGCATACTGTCATTTCCGTGCTTGTTTTTACCGCCATATGTGGCAGTAAAAAAGGTTACTTCCTTTTGTGGAGGAAGTAATACGGCTTTAAGATTTTGTGTTTGGTTCATCTCTCGAGCTAAAGCTACGGCTTATTTACATATCAAATAGCACCTAATATAGCATTGGCAAAAGGGAAAAAAAAACATTCCTGCACCTGTGATTTTAGCCTAATAAGTAAAACCGGTCTATTTTCAGATAGCATCGCTTTACAGTTTTAGACATTATCTCTAAAAATGTAAACCTGTGCTAGCCACTTTGTGAACTCTAGATATTGTTTCCTTTGCTTTTGAAAACCATCTACGCCTAATCTCCGGGAATTTCATTGGTTTGATATAATTCCTATGCCAGTAGATGGTAACACTATAAAAATTCAAACGAACAGACCCCAAAGTATGGCTAAAGAAGTTCTAGGCTAAGAATTCAAATTGTGTACTTTGAGTCGAGGCCTTCCTGAATATCGACATCAACATCTTGAGCTCACATTTGTAGTTTAATGGGAGTAGAGTTAGCACAAAGTGAAACGGACCTGCTGTGTAGTCTTGGTTTCAAACAGAAAGGAAACAGAAAACAGATAGGAAGTAGAGGGTAGGCACGATCTCGTGTACTTTGGCCATTTTGACACACAAAACAATGGCAGTTTTGAAAAATTTTCACTTTGGAAAGTTTTTGTCACCAACCAGTTCATGGATGTGGCTGGAAATCGCAAATGCAGCAGAAAAAAAAAATCAGTTTTCCAAAATATCAGTGATAATGTAGACTAGGCTTTTGGTTGTGTTCAGACTGTAGCACTGTTCAGACTGGTGGAAACTTGAATGTTTTATTCTTAAAATAAAACATGTTATGCATACTATTTTGGCAAAGTCTTTTCCCAAAGTCATTAGCAAAAATATTAGTGAAGTAGAGAATAAGACTCACAATTTTTTGACTTAGCCACATTCCTTCCAGCTTTCGAAAGACAATATAATCACTGTGTAGCAAACAGCGTTGGTCTTTGAGAATACAATGCGTTTAACTTATGGCTATAGGTTATCTCAACATACATAAATGTCGGGTAGGTTTGTTTTCTCATTAGGCGAGTTTTGTATGCTTTGAGGTTTCTGATTTTCTCTTATCCCCGTTGCCTTTAATCCACAAAAAACTGTTCATCATGTCAGTCACATATGTGTAGCTCTATCTCCAAAATGAAATCTGTCACAAAGGAAAAAGCTCTGGGGATCAACAGAATGAACATATTTTTCACGTCCACAACCAAGAAAGGCAAATGTAGCTGAATGATTTTATTAGGCAAGAGCAAAAGAAACGAGGCAGTCATAAAGTTAACTAATCTGATAGTTTCGGGCCCTGGGCTATCATCAGCGCTCTTCAGCCAACAAATGAAGGATAAGAGGCATTCCCCGCCTTGTGAGAAATGTTGAGTTTGATATTAAATCTTTCGACTTGAGAGGTAATAAGGCTCTATCGCTCTTTTCTGCGCCCTCGTGGAGTAATTTCAGACCTATCTGGCCAACTTTGATCATCTTCAAGTGGTAATGTGGAGCTGCTGATAAAAGACGGAGAGGGTGAGGAAGCGAGTGAGAAGCCTCGCTGGTAATGTTTAGAGTGGGCTCACAGAGGTGTGACGGGGCGATCGGGCCCGTCACTCGGAGACGGACAAACAGATGAGTATGAAGATCAGCTCTCTCTCTCGCCTTCTTAGGCGTTCTATGAATATCACTTGTCTGGCCTTTGCTTCCTCTTCTCTGAGCATCATAATCACATCTGAACACTTTGAAATTGCTCCTGACAGGCCTGCTGTGTGTGCTTTTTTCTTTTTTATTTCTTTTTGTATAGAGATGGTGACATTGTGCCAGAATTTGAATCTTCTACAGTCAGTTTGTACACGCAGCTTCCTTTTGGAAGGGAATAACTTGCAGAAGTTGAACAATGTTCAGCCCTCTGATGCTTTATGTTTTATTCCCCTTAATTTTCTCCAGTGCAGACATTTGTTTGCATATCTGGAGGAAGAAAAATGTCACAAGGCATGTGCTCGTCTGAGCAGTTTCAGTGTTTATCTGCGGTTCTCCCATAAGTGCCTCGTGGATCTTGTCAATTTCTTTCTCTTTGACAGCGATGGACTTTAAATTTCTCAGTTCTGGGATATGTTTTTGCTGTTTGAATCCTCTGAGCATAAATATATTTATGGCTGGACCTGTGACTGAAACCCTTTGGAACAGACAGCAGCCCCCTAAATCACATATTAGATTTTTCTTTAACATACATAGTTTTAATGTGCTAGGATTCTCTGCAATATTTTCAGTGTTGCAACATTAATTTTCAGTATGATTCACATAATGCCATATCCAAGGATTTTACAGTACAAACAGTTGCAGTTTGGATCAAACTGTATAGAAAACAACTCAGCTTTGATTCAAATAAAAACAATGCTAACAAAAAAAGTAGCGCAAATCTAGAAAAGTTTTTATGACAGAGAAAAAGTGAACCCTGAGTTAAAAGCAACAGCAGCTCCATCATTTGTCGATGGAAAGAAACACAAGTAAGCACTGAGCCAGATTTACTTTGAGGAATTTTTAAAGTAGTAAATAATGTAATGATGGTAATAACACCATCAGTGGCTTTTTCAATAAAGTGCAGAGACAAGGTTACTTTCTATTGAGGTCTATGCAGTTTATAACAACTGCAATAATGAAGAAATGGAGAGTGGTAGTAGAAAATAGTAAAGTGAGTCTGATACTGAAAAATATGACTTCCATTTTTTGGAAACAGTAAACATGAGCACAATGCAAAATACAAAGCAGTGCTTTGAACTTTGTTAATAAGATAGAAACCATTACAGGAGCAGAGAAGTTGTTTATTGGTGTAGCTTAAACAGTGTTTTGTGACGGCAACCTTATTGGACTTTGGGGATGGAATTATATGTGCTACTGACTTTATGTTTTTTTAAACGATTCTGAATCCTGAATTAGTAAAAATGTAATGTAAAGTAAGGTAATTTTGTTTATATAGCACATTTTCAGCAACAAGGCAATTCAAAGTGCTGAAATGAATGAATTAGAAGGAAACAACAAGATGGTATTATCTAAGTTTGCTCTGGATTTGTAAAGTATAAACCTAAATGTTGGCTCTCCATGTTCAATTCTTGCTCTGGGTTGCTAAGTAGTCCACAATTTATAAACTAACAAGAGTTTCTCTAGGTCTTGCTCCGATACTAAAAGTATAAAGGAAAATGTTGGTCTGAAGTAACTCCACAATTTCTAAATAGTATAAAATTAAATGTTAGAAAAAGCAGTAGCTTTATTGTAAAGTTGTACCGGTTTTTCTTTTTGTACATCATCCTTGCTCTGAGGTTTAAAGATCTTCCAAAAATCCATTATAAAAACCTTTTCTTCCAAGATTTACAAGAACCTCATGAATAAACTAGAACACCACGGATTTGGAGAAAAACGATCTTCTGTTTATCTCAATTACTTCGAGATTTCATCTTTCCATATCATGTTTTGGCGAGATACTCAAATGTCATAGAATCGGCATGGGATTTGTCCGAAGAAAACAAACACCTGACATATTGATTTCCTCTGTGTTTGCTAAACAAACCACCCCATCCGAAACATCTTCATCCAAATGAATCGTTCGCCGTCTCCCCAGTTTATTTTTTGAAACAAGCCAGCCACCAGCATCAAGCTGTGCACAGGATGGCCTCACACTGGTCTTCACACATTGTGTCTTCATCCCAGTGAAATTTACTGTAATTTCAAAATGTCACCCAGCATGTTCCCAATCATGCCACTTAGGACTGATTGACCCTCTTTTAGGCTCATGGCGGCACCCCCCTGTCCTGTTGCCATGGAGACTCTCTTATGTAACTAAGCAACCTGGGATCATAAGGTCTTGAATGTCTCACAATTAAAGTAAATACATTTTTTATGCTTTCTTCAGAAAACCTGCAGTCGCTACTTATTTGCATTTTGAATGCCCTTTCACTCTGCCAACATAAATGATTTTAATTAAAAGCGTTTTATTAAAAGCCACTTTTTAAAAATTAAGTTATATACATTACTTTGAAGAAGGACAAAAAAGGAAGAATAAATCAAAGTTGTGTCCCTAAGGCACGCTGTAATATCTCAGTCAAGGATAACATGATTTACAAAGGCGGTGGCTGCAGGGAAGACGGTTGTAACGGTTGTATGATTGAACGTAAACTTAAAGCGGCGGCTTTGTCGAAAAACGTCCCGAGGAGGAATCCCTCAAAGAAACGGAGAAATCTGCAGGAGATTAGAAAACTCTCGCCTGGTCCAGTGAATTTAATTTTGGGTGGAGGCATTCTATTGGTTGGGTCACAATCTTAAAACACAGAAGCCTGGATCTAACGTTAGCGGTTTGTGACCTTAACTTTTACCATATTTTAAAAGCATGAGAGATGTATGGAAATATATATTTTGGAAATATGAGCTCAGAGGGCATTTCTGTTGATTTCAAGTTGGAAATGATCACTTAAAACAGACAGTGGAAATGGATAGTTTAATTTGTTTTGTAGTAAGACGCAACCTAGGAAGTCCAACTTCTAGTTTGTTTTGAAATATCTTTACTGTATAGATTCAATTATTTACTCGACTGAACATGAACGCATTACTCTAAAAGAATATGTTTGCATAGATTTGAAAACTAATATGCATTTGCAGTTTGACAAATAAATACAGTATGACGTTCTGAAAAGCTTAGGAGTCCCTGCATCAATGTGTGAAAGTTCTCACACTTATACCATTAAATCGCCAGGAACCAAAAACAAGCAAAAAAACTCTTCCTCTGTTAATATTTGGCTGTAAAATGACTCCAAAAGCCCACCTGCAGGAATAATCCCAATACGCAAAGAGCACGGCACCAGCTCAGCATCCGGCTGGTTCTGGTCCACACCGTGGTCCGTCTGGATCCTGGTCACCAGGCCGTGCAGGATCTCGCTAAACATCCCGTCTCCGCCCACACACACCACCCTGGAGAGACAAAAAGAGCCAGCAGCTCAAAACTGAACGCAAGCTTTCCCGACACACCGCTGAGAACGGTTCACGCAGCGTCTTGGCGGGTCGCCGTGTAACGAGTCGAGTTCCATGCACACGTTGTTCTCTGAATTTAGCAGGAAAACGGCTGCGTAGCTCAGAAAACCTTGACAATAACTTAACGGGGCAGCTGTGAAACCCTACAATAAATAAGAATATCACGCTGTGCCACCCGGCATTACGGCTTCTTGGGTCCGACTCAAAGGCAACTGAAATGCATCTATAAATTATATGAGCTGTGGAATAAAAAGCATAATGGAGTCTCACTCTGCTTCTGGTGTTACGAATGTAAGATGAATAGCTGGAAGGACGAGGTGAACAGGCAGGAGGAAAAAGGGCCCTTTTGGTGCACTTCTTACCCCTGGCTTCTCGCTTCACTCGCATAATTTACAGTTCATAACCTTGATGTATGTCGGTCGGTGAAATGCAGATTTTGACGAGTTGTAGTTAAAGGAAATCCCGGAAGGCACGGAGAGTTATAAAGTGAGGCGAAAACGGTGGAAACGTTCGAATGTTTGCAAACAAACATTCTGTTTATTATTACAGATCAGATTTTAAAGTTTATATAACAGGAAAAACACGTTTTTTATTTTCCCCTTTAGTTCAATTCAGGAACATTTGAATCGGAGAAGAATGCGCTCACATTTGGGTCGGAAATATTTCATACTGGCAAATACAGCTTTAAACGACAAAAATGCCAGAGAAATAAAAGGGATTGATCAGGGTTTTCAGATTAAGGCTCTATTAAAAACTTGCATGCGAAATCCTATATGCCATGAATTAACAAAAAAATAAATAAATAAAAACAAATGTTATGCTATCACTGTGCCTGTGCAATTAGCAATTAATAAATGAATCGCATAATAAAATAAAATGAGCTAGATAATTTCCTTTCTGATTAATATTTTAGTCTGTTTGGAGACTTCGTAATTATTGTATTTATGATTTTTATTTTGGATATTTTAAATATTGCCCAGTTTGTGTTGTTTTCTTTACAGAATTATTTATTGGCCTTTGAGAGGGGAACTTGCACTATTATGCCACTATCAGTGCATCACATGAAAATGGTGTCAAAACCAAAATATTTGAGTTTATTGCGATAATTACTGGGTCAGTTTATCATACAGAAAAATGTATTATAGCAAACTAGGCTATGGCATTTACAAATATTGCTAAAAGTGCTGACTTGATATTTGTAAATGACAAAAGATTGACTTCATCATTGCAACAGAAGCTTTACAGTTAGCTGTGCCCAAGCCTGCTTATGGAAAGTTTAGTGGAAGAAAAAAATGTATTGGTAAGAGGTGCGTTAAGTAACACAGTCTTGAGAGGTATGTGAACCAAAGCTCACTCAAGAGTTTCACATTTAGTGATTACTTGCTGCCATGTCATTTTCTGCTGAGGTTTATTGCGTCTTATCAAGTCAAGTATGAAGTCAGGACAGCCTCTTCTAGGAAACGTTAAAGCACTCCATGCTTCCTTCTGCTGATAAAATTTATGGATTTTATGGACTGCTGGGCTTCACACCGCCACACCCCACCAAAAGTAATCGCCTTAACAACTCTGGTAGCATCGTGTTTGATTGGCCAGCAATCTAAGGAGACGAAAGACAACATTTTGGGAATTATTTACCTAAGCCGGCAGCATAGCTTCACATGACTGATGTGGGGTGTAAATATTTTTCAATTTGGGTCCATCTCATTGGTTAGTTTTTCAAAAGTAGCTTGAAATGTAACATTGCCTATGTGGCTATTAAACTCTATAAGAGAATCTGTGCTTTTCAGATGCTGAATCAGACTTTTCTTCTTCTACAATTACATTAAGACGGAACACTTTTAGTTCAAAAAAAAAAAAAAGAAATCACAATAACAATACAACAATTACAATGCATATGTATAAAAAATTACTATTCATCTCAATGCAGATTACCCAACAACAGAGACTTAATGAGCCTCTCAGTGACTTTATTAAAATATGAGCAAAAGCCCAAAACCAGCAGCAGCAGCTACCCCGCTGAAGTACTCACCCATCATAATCGTCTAGATTGGCCTCCGTTTTCAAGTGGTCCCTGGCATGATTAGCGCGCTCTGTAACTGTGGAAACCAATTAAGTAGCAGGCGTTAGTGCAATAAAAGAAATGTACAGACGAAATAAGTGGCGGAGCAGGCGTTTAAAAACAAAAAACAATAGAAATATAAAACAAAAACGCTGCACTTTGGATGCATTTGCAGAAACCCACTGAGCAGATTAATGTTCAGAAAAAGAAAAAAAAAAAGCCAGACGCAGAGGCACAAACAGCCTAATTCATCTATTGTGGGATGTATTAACAAAATGAGCCCCGAGGCAGGAAAAAAAACCAAAACAACAAAAAATCCCCATCACTTCAACAGTAAATCTGTTTACTAGGCATATAATCCCAGCATGAAAAAAAAAAAAGATCATGTGACTCATAGCTGCTATAGGAAGCCCAGAGTGAATGGTGTTTTCCCCCTGATGGGCCATCAATACTCAAGAATATACACTGTAGCAAACACTTATTGAATAATAGATGACTTTGGATGCCCAAGCTTATCGGGTATCACAGCTTCCATTAGAGTGGTGGCAGGATTAATGCCCCCATAAGGCAAAAATCATATCCTCGCGAGGCCACCTGGCCCCCACCCTGCAAGAGGCTACGCTGGCAGCGGAGATGTATACGGTGGCCTTTGAGTCTCATTTTTAATTTAAATGTTGCGGCGCTCCACCGTTGGGTACCCACCAATCACGTCTGTAAAGATGCCGGCCCGCCGGAACACCGGAGCCACCTTCTGCTCGTAAATGCGCTCCCCGCGCCGCTTCCCTCCGTACGGATTGATGTACACCAGCAGGTTCTTGGGTCGGTTGGCTGCAAAGTGAAGGATAGCGGTTGGAAATATCTGACTTTTTTTTTTTTTTTTTGACAACCTCTTTATTGGTCTTTCATTAACTAGAGACCTTTTTTTTTTTTTTTTTTTAAGATGATCACCAGAATGGGCTGTTTGAAAGACAAATGAGGTGTCGGCCAACTGTGGAAGAAGTGTGGAGCAAATTACAGGCACTGCATCATTTGGTGATGAAGTTCCAAAGTGGCGCGCTGGGGAATGTTAAATGGCTTGTTTGGGGCCGCTTTGGAAAAATAAGGTGCCGGCTCAAACTAAAAGTGATCTGAATGGGATCAAGTGTTAAATGAGCACACAGAAAAAAGGAAAAAAAGCACGGAAAAAGCACGGCTCCGTATCATTTGGCAATAAGACAAAAATTCCATTAGGTTACATAAATGGCTTGTCAGCAATGATGTAAAGGTGCGCCGCGGAGGAGACGGACTCTGTTAAAGACGCACAGACTTCATCTTCGCAACGAATGTGGTTAATTTCATTGAATTGGTTCATCTATGGGTATAGGGCATTTCAGATGAATTATATCCACCTTCCGATCTTAATTCTAGATGTTTGAGAGACACCGAATGCTACGTAGCCGTATCATTTTTCAAATGTATTGGCCCTGGAGTGTGTCACATAATTTTATACTCAATTAGTGTTATAGCTCACTACGTTACTAATGGTATTATAACATGTAATGTGATACATCATAAAAAGACATTACATATTAGCATTTAATAGATTTAATGAAATGTCACACATTGCTTAATATATTCTTATGCTACAAGTTAATATGCTTTGTCTACAGAAATGTACTTAGAGCGATTTATAATAAACCAGCTTAAGTGAGCTTCCACGGTGACAGATTGGCCACTTTTTACTTTCCTGTTAATCATTTATTTCGACCTACCTGGTATAGATTGGGTTTAAAATATTTTTTAGAAAGCTTGGACAG
This sequence comes from Xiphophorus hellerii, assembly GCF_003331165.1. Lineage (NCBI taxonomy): Eukaryota > Metazoa > Chordata > Actinopteri > Cyprinodontiformes > Poeciliidae > Xiphophorus > Xiphophorus hellerii. Next base: position 14,605,812 of record NC_045688.1, on the reverse strand, counting down.
CAAAATGTAATGAATTACTCTTGAATTCAAAGTTCTCGCAAAACATGTCAGACTATCGTACAAATTGATACATTTTTGGATGCGCCACAAGTCCAACCCACCTGAGCTGAAAGACTGAATTGCTTCCTTGTTTACTCAGGTTGCACAGAGTCCTGCTACTAAACCAGCCATGTGATGCAAGTGTTGACACTGATGATTTAAAACCTTCAATATTGACTCACTGTACAACCTGCTACAACCTCTTAGCACATAAAAAAACAGCTTCTGCAGTAGCTATAAGATGCTGAAATAAATCAGTGTGTGATATCAACATAAAGTGTATTACTAGTTTTACTTTTGAAATTCAAATAAATGGAATAAGGTGATTTAACATTTAACTTAAACATTTCAGATAAACAAATTGAATCATCAGTACGGTTAAGGCAATGACCTCCCACCACTTCTTCCTACTATTGTTCCTTCTGGAAATTGTTGAAATTCAGTTAAATTTAGGTTATACAAAACAAGTCTGTGAAATACAACAACCTGTTCATTGCTATTTTTCATTTTGCTGAAACCTCCAGCAGCTACTTTTGTCAGCTGTAAAATAATGTCACCTTTGAACTCATAAATGAGGACCATTAAAACCTTCTACTGCTGTTATCATTTGTGCAGAACAGCTGAGAGTTGCATAACAAAATTATTAGAGTTATAAAGAAAGTATATCAGTTGTCCAGAATTACCATAACTGACGTATTGCAAGACTTCGTACCCCTTACATCACTACAAGAAACATTAATGATACATTTTATTGGAATTTTAATCTGCTGGAACGGCAACGCTTCTAAACTGCTGAGTAAAACTTACCAAATTTCTTCAGTTTGTCACAAATCTTGTAAGAAATGCAGCCAGCAGGTGGAAGAACGAGTTCTCATCATATGAGTCCAGATTAAATTTGTTGGCCTACATGTACAATGAAATGTGCAGTGGAAAATAAAAAACTCTCAAGGGTTCATTGTCCTGCATTTTTAAACCATGCCCTAGATCAAATTTATGCTACATGCTCAGGCATTTGCAAAAGCTGAATGGCATGCTGAGATGATAACAACTTAAGCATTAAAGCAGCTGTGTTGAAGCAAGGACGCATCTAAAACCTGCAATACTACCCTTTACGACTGGAGTTGGACACTTCTAGCTTAGAACAAAGCATGTCTGTGTGTTGGACTGGTCTGGTCAAAGTTCAGATCTAATTCCAGCTAAGAATCTGATTCTAAGACTTGAAAATTGAAGTCAAAGTTTAGATATTCTCTGTAATCTCTATAGTCTTTCTTCTACACTATTTTGTGCTGATACATAAAATCCCTTACATTGGGTTTATTTGTGGCTTTAATGTGAAAAATTACAAAAATATTGAGAGGGTATGACAACCTTTCCTAGGTACTGTATAAAAGTGTACTGAATCAAAACCTTTACTTGTTGTTCAAAGTCGCACATTAAGAAAATACTGGGTTGCAGCAATCCAAACATAGATTTGCACTGTGCTACTGTTTACTGTATGACTCTGTTGTGTTTTCCTGATCATAACCTAAATCAAGTTTCCGCCCACCCATCCTCTAATGTGAGTTTAGGTGGTTCACTGTGTCAATTAGTGTTTAATTGGTAGTTAAATGTTACCTTGCCAGATTTCTGTCACAAGACATTTAGGAAAAAACCCAAACGGCGTCCTGCTCTGTTTCTGTCAGGTTAATCAACAGCTGTCTGAGTGAGAAACGGGCTTTGCACTTTAACCTGTTACTTAACAGGCTTCTGCTTGAGTTTATTTGCCCCTATCTGTCCTGATAGCAGCTTAACAGTCAGTTTGGATGATTCATAATTCATTTATGACACACAGATGCATACTGAGCGCCCAGTCGGTTCAGAGTGCATCTCCCGTATCTGCAGCATTAAGTAGCACCTACTGAGTATTGACAGCTGCTCGTTTGTAACTTGGATCCACTGCTCGCAGATCTGCTGGTCGGCGCAGTGGAAGGTGACATCGGCGCAACGCCACAGGTGTTGCCGGGTCCTTCTCACGTAAGAAACTGCAAATGACAACAAGAACAGTTTCTACAGAGAGCAAAAAATGTAAAACACGTTAACGAAATCCCCCTCCGATATCCTAAAAGTGCTTTCCTATGTAGGAATCTTTCTAATGTAGGAATGGCTGCGCTGCCATTCAACATAAAGTTGCGCAAATTGAAATTACAAAAATAAATTCGCGAAAAAGGAGGAGGCTTCTCAGCCATATCGAAAATAGCGTTTCGGAAAACTGCAATGGAAACACTTTTTTCGCATCACACGAGTCACGTGATGAACAATCAGATGTTACTACTGGTTAAAATGACAAAGAAGACGACAGGAAGTAGTGTTTTTCTCAGACAATGTGCAGCTGGCTTCACCAGAGCCATTTTGGCATCGCATAGTTCATAAAAAGTTGTGTACTGAATCCACAGCTCTTTAAAATCGCCAACTACAATTTCCGCAAAATGCTGCAGACGTGATTGCTCCCGTGCAAACGAAGCGTGTTGCTCCGACGCCTGAAAAAGACACAGATGTCTCTGATGACTGATAGTTGAATTGTGAATATATCTCATGACTCATTTTAATGACTTATCGTATGAACAAACTTATTCACATGTGATTTTAATTTCTCATTTATTGGAAACATAGCAATTGTGTTTTTTCGACATTAGCAGAATACAGAAACAAAGATTTTTGCACTTTTGTAATGGAAGTACCCATCATGACTCACAACCTGGAGTTTACTAAGTGTTACTTTTTTCTCGTGTTTTTATATTTTCTCACTGATCATTACTCCAAGGCTTTGCTGCAGTGCAGCCTTGCCCTGTAAATGAACCTCAGCTGTATCCCAATCAACTCGGTCTGCCACAGATTTTAGTGAATGAGTGAGATAAGAAGACATGGGGAGGAAATGAGGAGGAAGCCAACATTACTGAAATATTTACATTAAGGAGCAGGAATTCGCTCACTAAGCACTTTAGGCAGCAGATTTACTCACTAAGCATTTCAACGTCAAATCATCGCACTGAATATTTCTCTCATCAGATAAGAGTCGCCCTTTCAAGGAGGAACCACAGTCCAAATCATTTCTCGCGGCTCGTATGTGCAGCAGAGATGTCAGAGAGAGTCTGAAAAGTATTTTGTAAATTTGTTACATAACCAAAATTTGAGGTATGGGACATGTCTTTGAAGATAAGCTTCAGCATAATGTGGCATCACAGTTTTGTGAAAATTAGTCCATGTCAGTGTAAGTAGTACTACTACTCATTTTCCCCGAAAGGACCCTTTAAAGCTTTAAAACTATTCCCGAACTTGTAGAGAAGTGTAACTGCTGCACCTGTGAATGCATAGGGATACTGCTGAGAGGGCTGGTTTATCCTCTTCGGATGGCTCCTGGCTTGTGCATCAACTTCGTCTTCTGTCTTGTGAACTGCCACGATTTCACACACTTCAACAGTCTGGCGGTGTTCTGAAGAGAGATTGAATTGACAGTTTAGTTCGATGGCGACTGCAGCTTGATAAGAGCCAGAAAAGTTACATGTACACAGATTCATGAGGTTGTGGTGGTAAAGAAAAGAAATTCTGCTCTGCAGATGATGACTGGAGTAACTGTCTACTTAGAAAATGCCTTCTGGAGCCGGTAGTGACACAAACTGATGTGACAAAAGAGTGAAAGGTCATGATCACAACTCTTAGGAATGGGAACATTACTGTTTTTTGGTGGGGATGCATGCTGAATATCCAAAGACTCAAGATTCTTCGGGGTACAGTGGAGCACTGCCTAGTCCCAGATTTTTGGTGAAATGTTAATTTTCATAGCTAAAAGATTCAAAGAAAATTCAGCTTTGGAAGCTGGAATATCTAGGCAGAATGCTACTTGACCTGCTACTGGCTGCCAAGAACCATGTGTTTTCCTCAGTGCTGATGACAGAACTTCCAAGAGAGGAGATATGAAAGATTGTATATGTTAGCTTCTGAGGCCATGCTAAGATAGTTTCACTATGCGTATCAATGTATATTAAGGTGGATTTGGTTTTTCAACTATTAAAATAGGCAGTTATAAGTGTTTTGCAGGGGGTGCAGATTTTAGCTAATTGTGTGTAAGCACTGCATTTTGTCAAAATCATCAAGCAAATACACACCAAGAGTTTCTTGATTACATTCATAACTTAGCTGAGTCACTATGCAACTGGTTAGTTTGAATACTGATTTTTAACTGGATGATTACTTATAGTTACACCAAAGTCACCTGCAAGCGAAGACAGCTGGCTGAAACGAATAAGATTCAACGGTCACACTAATCTGTGAAAAGATGACCGGATCAACAAAAGTTAACATGGGTGAAACTTTAGCATTACTACATGGATATTTGCTGTTTGTGAATGTAGTTCATTTATTTAAACCAGTGTGTGGCTGATCAGTTTGAAAATAACTTTATCTGCCATGTAATATAAGAAGTCTTTTTCAGTCTTGGCAGTGGCAGTTACTTGTCGTTTGCTTTTGAGTTTGTTGAATGCTGAGCTAACATGGAAGCAAAGAGAGTTAGCTAAAACAAAGCAACATGCTAACCTGTACTAAAATGACATCAGGGTCAACAAAGGCATTGTAATAAGCCAGATGTGGGAAATACTTTGATTAGATCTGACGTAATATTATATTACCAGGATATCATAATGAGTTATTTTATCACCTTTGAACCCTACTAGTTTGAAAAATCTAGCATAGCATTACAGAATGTTTCAAAGCTGCTAATCAACAGTCAGTGTCTTGATTACACTTGATTACTTTCTACATTTCATTTATTTCAGTTTATTTACATAGCCATAAATCACAACAAATATGTGCCTTAAGGCACAGAGATCTAGTTGATATACAAAAATATACAGTCGATTCAATTGTACACGTTTTACTCATACATTCCAACTTGTTTACGGTTATGAAACAATCCAGTTATGTTGAGCTTATTAATATTTGTAAGAAGTTTTCTACCAAGCTGACTTTGCAGCAACCACTTTCATCTGAATGAGCATGTAGCAACTTTGGACAGTCGACTGCAACATCTCTTAAAACATGAAGCAATTCGCTGTCCAAAGTATGGATATGTGTTTGTGATTTGGAGAATCAGAAATTCTCACCAGAAGTTGAATTCACTCTGAGAGACACTTGGTTCTTTTCACAAACACTGAACTGAATAGAAATAAATCCGCTTAGTCCCAAGAGACCTTCAAAGTGTTTACAGGCAGTACTTCTTTTCCCGCAGGAATGGGAGTTGGACGCTTGTTTTAAAACTCTTGGGGGTTGGAGGAAAAGAAAAGGTGCTTTTGTCTGAGTGGCTTGGTCAGTAACAGAATTTGCAGGTCAGAATGGGACCAGGTGCCTCCTGATAGATGATGGAACGGTGGAGATTAAAAGGCTATTATGAAACATCACAGATTCTTAATCTGCTTTTTTTCTTCTTTTTCACTTTCAGGCAGAAATTTGAAAAGGCATGTCCTCCAGAGCAGTGGAGGTACAGGAAACTTGTTTCAGTACGGCAACGAAAAGAAAAAGGTGGATGCCTCGAAAACCGCAAAATCCACCTTTGAACAATTTCTTTTTAAACTGAGACGTCCAGAAAATTCAGTTATAACAGAGCAAATTCCAAAGACAACTTTAATGCAAGTACATTTTACCCACTTCAGGTTTACTGACCTCTTCAACTGCATCTCATATACAGGGCCTTCCAGCCCCTCGTACAAATTTATTCAGCAGATATGATGAAATGAATGGGAGAGAGGCAGAACATATTATTCCTCTCCCGGGAGTCCCTGAGAATGGGATTTCATTTCTTTCTCAAATAAAGGTGATATGCCATGCAGGCATGAATAACTTTATGGCCATCGATATTCACATTTTGACAAATAGGAGGACGACTTATGGCCATGTGGGGGAGGGGGGTTCGATGGCTTTATTTCAGCAAAAAGGAGAGAGAGAAAAAAAGAGAGTTTCATTCCAACAACATATGAAATATGTTCAAGCTCTAAACTATGCAGATGGCCTTTAGCTCTGAACAAATGCCTTAGTGCTTCTTTGTTGCATGGCTTGGGAGTGCCAAATGTTTGCTGTTATTATGCAAAAAAAGAGATGATACATGACTGATACATCAGTGTAGCTGGAGGGAAATATTTCCAATTACATACAGTGTGCTTTCACCATAGGTGCAAAAGCAGAGACCACAATGTAATATCAACCCACCAAAAGCCTCACCTGATGGAAGGCAGTAAAATGTCTAATTCATATTTTACTGAGCTCAGACTCCAAAATGGCTGCGCACAAATAAAACATAGTGAAAATAACAGATTTATTGGTTGAATCTTTATGCCTAGTAAATTCTACATTTAAAATAAACATATTATTACTGGTTTGTATTGTTAATAGCAATCAGCCATGACAAAACATGGTTAGTCCTTTTGTTTTCTGACTTGCAGCTGAAATGCTCCCAGCTCCGGTGTTACGTCATTACCAGTTGGATGCAGATTTTAGTCCAGCATGTGGATGTGAACAATAAGTCTAGTTTTTTTTTTTTTTATGAGAAAAGAAAAGTACTGATAAAACTCATCGGCAGCATCATGTATTCTTTATGTAAGCACGGGCTACCAAAATATTCTCCTCGTATGATAATTTACAAAAGAAACGTATCCTTTATAAGCTTTATTTTCAGCAGAAAGCCTTTTTATTTTGACTGTTGCTAAAAATAAGATTGATCTACCCAAAAGTATAGCCTCTCTGATTAATTAAATTTAGGTATTCCGGTGACTTTCATGACCACAGGTATATAAAATCCAGGAACTAGCGCTTCTACAAACATTTGTGAAAACTGGGTCGATCTTAGAAATTCATTGGTCGGTGCCTCACAATTAAATATTTCACAGCCAACTGTGAAATACTATATAGAAATACTACTGTGAATATTATAGCGGTATAATAACAAGGTGGAGGCGATTGTGAATGATAGCAACTCATCCGTGAAGTGGTAGGCAACATAAAATCCCAGAGCAGAATCTGTGAAAGCTAAGGCACAAAGCAAGCAGAGGTCACTTTTGGCAACATGGAGCCTCAGAGGTTTTTCACAGAACAAAACCCCGATTCTCTTTGGTACAATATTGCATCCTTAGAAGTCAAAATGATTCCATTTTTACATTGTTTTATTTATACTACAACTTTGATGACTAATGCTAAAAACTTCAGTAGAAGATCTAAACTTGCATCTTTCTTTCTAAGGGTCTGTGTTGACATATCTGTCCTTAAGTGAGCTGGGGAAGCAATCAATATCCTTAGATCCTTAGAATGCCCCAATGACTCCACAGTACAAACATTTAGACTGAAAGGCATCATCTCGTCCACACAGTTAGACGACAACACAGACCCACACACAAAAGTTGCAGTTTTCAGCGGAGTGTAGTCCCTAAGCTAGATGCTAAGCCCCTGGCTGTACAAGCCACATCCTCTCTGCTTGGCTCTGACATACTCTCTTCTTTGTGGCTGTAAAGAGTCTGAGGACTGGCAGTGAGCCAGTGAGGGATGCCTATTCATACCGCAGGGCTCGGAGTTGGTAGCAGGGAGTCCGGAGGGGCATTTCTGTAAGTCAGCTTTTCAGCAGGTTGCGGGGAGGAAGGCATTATTTTCAAATGTCTAGAGCATGTTCAAGATGTGGGGAAAAAGCAAAAATTGTGGTTTTGTTGCTTCAACTGTCCAATGACACATGGTGTTTCTCACAGGGGGAACTGGCATAGTTTCTATCAGACATCTACCTCCAATATTTTGGGGTTGCAACTAGCAAGGATTCTAGTTGCTAGAATCGAAAATAGAAAACTGCCACGAATTGTTTGTTTTGAGATTGAGTTTCTACTAAGATTTTTTTTTAAATATGTAGATTTTTTTTTATTACGTCTGTGAAGCTTAGGTCCAAATCAGACTCAAATGTGAGTTTATTCAAACACAGTTGAGTTTTCCTTCTAAAGCTGAAAGGAAAATGTTGGGAAATCCGGATAAATATTCTCAGTTGATTGAGAAAAACAGATTTCAGCTGCAAATCTGCACTATTCTTAGGACAAAGACTTCTATTGAGATTGAATGCAAGATCCAAAAACATATTTTTAAGCAGAACAACATCCTTATATAGGAGGCTGTTTACCGTATAACTTCTCTAATGTCCAATTTTCTACAGCGTATTGCAAATGCATTCATACTACTTAATGTTTTTTAGAGTTTTGTCAAAAGAAAAGTATCCTTTATAAGCTTTATTTTCAAGCTTAAATTTAAATTTTGCTATGTTTCATTATAGTTCAACACCAAGTAGTGCATAATGAAGTGTAAAGTAGATGATACTTGATGTTTTGTTTTTTTTTACTAATAAAGTCTGAAAAATGCGATTCATGTACTCTGATAGCCCAAAATAAAGTGTCGTGCAACTGATTCCCAGTAGAAGTCAAGATTAACTGAGTACCCAAATATTCTGCCCATGATTCAGTTTTAAATGAAGCATCATACTGGCTTCATGTACTACACCTATTGGCTGCTCCACTTTAAAGTGTACCTTTGGGAACTATACAACAAGAAAACAATCAGATTTGCATTTTTTTCGTCTGTTTTGCCTCCCTGATAAGAGGAATGTATCACGTTTCACGCTGGGTCCTCTGCCATTTTCACCCCATCCGATATTAGGTCAAACTCGGACAATGATCTAAAATGAAGACAGAGCCCTAAGCAATTTCTGTCTGTCATGGCAACACTAAACCTTTAGAGTCCTTGAACAACTTTGTGTTGTTTGGGAGTGAATACAATCTTTGGTCTTGATCATTTAGTTTCCCCATCCAGCACTGTGAACTGGAAGCACATGAGATGGATTACATGTGTGCTGGATTAGCATCACATCACAGGTTTCTGACACAGATCCCGTAATCAGATTTTATAGGAAATAATGTTCTTCAAAAACTATTCAATAAACTTTTATCCAGAATTCTTAAAACTACATCCACAGTACCGAATACAGTTCATTTTGTGGCACTCCAAATAGATATCTCTTCACATAATAATAAGGCAGTAGGTGTGAATGTTTGCCACAGAAAGCCTAAATTAGTGGGGCTCTTTTTTAAATATATGTGTGTCATTATTAGAAGAATAAAGCGTTAAATCTTTGGTGACCAGGCCTTTCTGCTACAAAAGATTGCGAATTCAACTTTCAGACACTAGCCTACAGGCAATAATTATTTCCTTGAATAATGGAGCTGAGCTTTGTGTGACTGTAATGAAGCTTAGGAGGTCACCTAGATTTGTGCGCTTTGAGTAGAAATACTATCTGTCCTCTAATTCAAGTTCTTGGCTCAGGAGGAGGGCTATTGTTCAGAAACAGAAACTTAGGACTAAGTTGTTGCTCTTAGCGTAGAGCGGCATGGGAATCCATCACTACATAATACACCTATTAAGGTTGACCCAAATTCTCTGAAGCTGCAATAGTAGCATGACAACGCACACTCTTATTTCTCCTGTGACATTTCAAATAGTCCACAAGAAAGTGCCAGTGGGTGTTGAAACTATTCATTTAGGAACTATTTCCGTTGACTGTCAAAGTCTGTACCTCCTACATTTTAACTTATCTCTTCTACTTGTAAATGTAAAATGTCATTTATTTTGGAAAAGTCGTTTTTCATAGTGAAGAATTAACAAATGTGTACAAGCAGTGAAGTATTGTACCAATTTTGCCAATCAATATGCCAGAAATGTTCTACATTTGCTTTGACATTCCACCAGCTGAATTCATCATACATCGAACCATGTTGAAGATCTTTGTAGTGCAGGATTGTTTTCTAGGCAAAACAGGACATTTGTTTATCCAAGACAATTAACACTTCTCTCTGACATTTTATAGATAAAACGTTCAAGCAAGAACATAATGAGTACATTAATCGATGGGGAAAATAATTGTTGAGGACAACCATGCGCAAAACAAATGAGGTATGTCAGCTCAAGCGAGGATCACCCAAAGACCAAGATTGACAAGACCGTTTGGGAGTGGTAAACAAACATTTTATCTCAAAGTATGCCACAATTAAACTCATTTAGTACAAACTTTTAAATAAAAATTGCAGAGTGAAGCACTGCTTTTGGGCCAGTAATGTACATACGGAGTGTGGGAGAGTGGGAATCGTTTCAAATGTGATGCATTGAGACACCAATCTATCCCTGGAGATGGTCTCTGTTGCATTTTGGCTGTCAGATGAGATTAGAATAACTTTCTATGATGAATGAAAGAGGAAATATAGCTAACTAAGGTGGACGAGATGCATTGCCAAGTGCTGTGAAGGTAGTTTAGCTGATGGGACTGAGTGAGGATGCACAGAATGCTCTATATAGGCTCCATATTTGTGAATGTAGCTATTTCATTAGCTAACCAAAGGACTGGATATGCTGAGGATCTTTATCTTGACGCTACGGAGACTATTTGACTAAGTGGAAGCAGTAATGGAAGTGGTGGAAACTACTGCCACCCATCAACCTTAACAACAATTAGTTACCATGGTGACTGAATGCAGTCTGGAAAACAAAAATTGCTGATCAAGAAGACAGTGGCTTTTTAGACAAGTCAATCCTGCTTCTTGGAGATAACAATACATCATGCTTCTCCTCTCCCAAATGTTACATCTCCAAATAAACTCCATTAATCATGGCATTATGACCACTGAATAATTCTAGTAGCCTGTAAGTTATTGCTTAACGGTGAAAACCTATATGACCAGTTTAGGCATAGACTTTGTGAGATTCTTGAAGGTATGCTGTGGTTGTTACCCCTAACATTGTTAGTAGATTTCTGTAAGATCTTTAGGTTTAACTTGTTCCCTAAAAATGCATGATCCAATAATTTATCACCTACAAACTTGTGCAGGTCAAAGCAATACTGAATTATTTCTGCTATGTAGCACGGCGCAGCATCCTGCTGAAAGAGCCACAGCCATTTTAGACTGTTCTGTGGCTTTGGTGCCTAAATGAACAACAAACCATGATGCACTTTCTATTGCAATTTTTGGGAAATATCCTTGAGGTTCCTCTGAAGGGTAATTTTTCCTGTGCTGAGAATTACCAACGAGAAATAACATTTGTTTGTTTGAGGATGCCGTGCATAAGTATAACCTAACAACTGTGTGATGAGCGATTATATTTCCCCTGATTTGATAAATATAACAGCACTAGTTTCAGTCAGGACTGACCTGATGAGAACCTATGGGATCAGAGAATGCGTTGTACCTCTAACAAGCACTCGTGTCTGTGCGAGAGTGCCAGCATTCTGCTTATTATCCAGCTCATCCTGCTTTCCCAAAAACCAAGGTGCCATCCTACCTGACAGGATTCCACAGACATTGCTTCACATTCACATAAGATCTGAATTGCTTGTCATACAGCTGGGGGTTTAAAAGGCCCAACAAGAGACGTTGTCTCATCAGCCCAGAAAAAAAAAAACTATGAGGCACAAATCAAAGACTTAGATCAGCAACACTGATTTCGATAAGAACACCATACCTGCAGGATTTCCATGTTTGCACAAGTGATTTTGTGTTTATATTTATGCATATGATAATGATATTTCTGACAATGTGCTCCCCAGGCCTCACCTTCTCACAACAACAAGCTGTCATCGTATTCACATTCTGCTCTTGTTCTCGCCACACCTCCCAGTACACAGTGGATCAGTTTGTAATCCCTTTATTGTTACTGTGGTTTTGCAGTGACAATGTGTGAGAGGACAAGCTGCTGCGAGCTTAAGGAAATGCTCCCATGCTTTTGTAGGTGTTTGCATAGGCTGATGTCACTCCTGCGCCGCTTTTGCATCTTGCACTCCAAATGACACGTAACACGAGTGCGATGGACGAGATAAGATTTAACCGCGGGTGCAAAACTGATAAACCTGCTTATGTAGTTCGGAAAAATGCTCTCCTTTTTTCTTCTTCTTCTTTTTGTTAGAAGAAAAAAAAAACCCTGTCCTTGAACCGGATTGAAGTTTCAGAACTACACAACAAACCACAAACACATGATTGCGTCGGTTTAATTAGCTTCAGAGGTCAAACCCCTGCAGCCTTAGTCTTAGGTAAATAATTGCAATCAATGCAACTGGAGATCCCTTAATGCTGCCAGTGATGCGGCATAAACTGTCACAATTTACCCGGTACCCAGCTGTCATTTCCTGGCACTGTTTATTTCCCTGTGTCTTTCGCGCTCTCCTTCTCTCTGCAGCCATCTCTCGGCACACAGACAGGCCTGTGCATTGAGCACCAGCTTTAGATTACAAAGCACAGATCTGCCTGGGTACACATGGCAGTGAGCTGTCAAACAAGACATGCGGATTTCTCCCAGGCACAGCGGTGTTTGTTGAGCCAACGCTTCGGCAAACAGATGGAGAAGAAAGGACAACCAAGGAGGAAGGTATAGCAGGAGAACAGTCGCTAGTGGTGCAATGAAACTTCAAATTCACTTTGTGGAAAGTTCTAGTCAGAACAAGTTATAGCATATCAGTATATTCCAAATTCTTCTTCAAAATGTGGATTAGCGATACGATTATCACGATGCCTCAGCAATCTGGCGGAGTGTGTATTGATGACTCGTTGGAGATCATCTTAACTTGTCATTTGTTGACACGTTAAGATGAGGAGTAATTTACTCCTAAAGTAAATTACAGGAATTGGTCATTCCTGGAATACCAATTCCAGTAATTCACTTTAAAAGTTGACCAGAATTTCTAGGAACTTGCTTTTGCACTGAGGTACAAATATGACGTGGTGCATATCTGTTTCTTGGAATTTAAACGAAACAGTACAAGCAAATAAGTGTTAATACTAGGAAACGTCAAGAAGTTGACTATTTGTGTAAACGTTACTGTCAGTTTACACAAATAAAATTTATATGTTTTAAACAATTGGAACTATCACAATGGTTTTGCACACATTTCTTGCAGGGTAGGTTATAAAAAAAAAAAGAAAAAAAAGTGGGATTTAGAGACTAATAGTAAACACTACTTGTACCTGAGAAGTAGTCCAGACCCTACGCTTAGATTTACATACTATAACATTTTTATTTTTCCGCAGTTTCTTTATCTAAATACCACAGGATCAAAACACAAATACATAGAAGAAAGGCACAAAAAAAAAAAAAACACCGTAAGAAATGATTCACAAAAACCCATGCAGGCTATGTGTGGCTCTCTGTGTAGCCCTTTTTCATTTTAAGAGTCAACCTGGCTGTGTTGTGGATAATAGAAGCTTTTGCTTCCAAGAAAAGGAGGCGCAAGTGAGACTAAAGCTTGATTCTGTGTAGCAGCGCATCAATCAGGGCGTGATGGTGTTGTTTAGTTGATCGGCGAGCTCAGGTTTGAAAAGAAAGCAACACTATCCAGTTATTCCTGCTCACCTGCCGAGTGGCTTGACACCACTGTTGTAGCCATAAACAAGTGCAGTCAGAGAACGGGAACAAGCAACGTTTGTGAAATACCATCACTGGAAAGTAATTTCATAGCAGACCATTTCGAACGGGTCATTAGTTCTGTTCCAACAGCAGCAGATAAGTTATGAGGCAACGTTTGTTTGTCTGATGTAAACTATTGATTGTAAAATGTGTTTTTGTAATTGGACCAAAGCGTGCGTTTAAATCGGGAAACTTGGCTTATTGGATTTTGGTTGCAGTTTGATTACATCATTTTTAAGAGCATGTGAAAGGAGGATAGACTGGGATAAGGATGGAGTGCGGATGAAAGAGAGTATTTTACACAAACTGATACATGCAACATAGAGAATATTATTCAGTTAGCAGAGCATCAAAGCAACATGCAAAGGTGACCGTTTCACAAATTAAATCTACACCAAACTATCATTTTTTTTTATACCAGATGAGTCTATGTGAAAAACTAACACAATTCATGTATTTTAATCATAACATGTATAAGGTAGTCAACTATTGAATAATAATTTGAACATTTTTAGCTGGACTAAGATGGAGTGCTTTGCACTGCAAACCTAAATTTCAATGTGTTTTATTGCAATTTTGTCCAAACGACCATCACAATATACTACATACTGTATCTTTGAAGGGAAGTAAAAATAATACATGATTTAGTTTTGGGTTTTTTTAGAAACTAAAACATACATGCCATTTTTATTTCAACCCCCTAAATAAATCCAGTAAAATTAAATCCCATCAAATTAGCTAGCCTCAAGGTTCCCTCTCAATACTTTTATACGGCACATTTTCTGCTGGATTCTATTTAGGCCAGTATAGTGGCAGCATCCTGGTGGCGCCATGGAGACGAGCTTGGTGGATTTTGTTTAAGGGTATCAAAGCAGTAGGGAGCTGAATAAAATGCACACCACACTTTTCAGATATATTTAAAGCTTCTAGGTGAAAGTTTTTGTGTGTGTGTGTGTGAACAATTCAAGCAAAAACCAGTGATGCTATTCCACACTTCTTTCTCTCAGCATATCTAAACAAGCAACAATCAAGATCAGATCAAATCTAAAGCTGCAACATCAATAATGCTGCCTAAGAAGTGTGTGTGTGTGTATGTATGTATGTATGCATTTCATTCAGTGTTTATAATAAATCAGTCAAAAAAATTTAGACGATTATATATAGTTTTTTACATATAAAATGTTAAATATATTTTTAAATGCTATGGAGATCCCCTTTAGAATTACTATGCAGAGGACAGCAGTGAACGTTTACTACATTGTCCCAGTGTAAACACAGAAAAGCCCTGCAGGAAGAAGGAAGAGTGGAAAGTTTGTGAAGCTCATTAATATATGCAAAGCTGCTGCATGTGAAAACTGAGCCGCTCTTGTTTGGCTAAGTGCAAAGAGTTCAGGATAATAAAAAAAAATCCACCTGTTGCCACTCTCTCATTCTACATAAAGCTAATCGATTGTAAAAAAAAAAAACACAATCAAATGCGGGAATCATTTTGCTATTTAACTTTGAGCAAAGACGAGGCCGTTTTTTAAATATTTTTTTATCAGTGGCGTTTAAACTTTTTAATTGGCCGAGAAACATCCGTGTCCGGTGCCTAATTCTGGTGTAAACTGACCCGCTCTTGTACCTGCAATCACTGGCAGGATTTGATGAAGTCCTGTCGAACGCTGACTCAATAAATGGAAGTCTTTATGGCAGGTTATTATAGGGCACTTGATACCACTTTGTGGAAGGTCAATGGCTGGGTTCGAACCGAAGCGTGCGGCGGCAGCTGTAATCACTCCACTCGATATGCTACAGTAATTGCCGAGTGGGGAAGCCATTTAGGTGAACAAACATTAGCCTCGGGGGGATATAGGAAGACCCGATTAAGTGGAAGTTGCCTGATAGAAATGACAGAAACATTTGGGGGACTGTTTCCCATCCCCATTAAAAGTAAAGAGACACTAAAGGATCAGACCATTAAACCTGTGCATGCTGAGCTTAGCTGAGTGGGAAACAACAGCTTGCTATTAAAACAATGTTTTGTAATTTGCCCAAAAATGTGCTATAAAAAATCCCCCCAAACTTGTATTTTTGTACATATTTAGGCTTACTTTAAGTTTAAAGTTACCAGCCTTTTTTTTTCTGTTGGAAAATCAATTGAATTAACTTACAGAACAACAGGTCATGGTTAGTTTACTATTTATTATTTGATTCAGATGGAAAATGTTACTGAAAATAAAAATGTACCCTTTCAAAAACAAAGCTTTGATAACATCACAAAAGGCACTCGGCAACTTATTTGTTATTTTGACATTTTAATTTTGTTGCTCACATGTACTGAATCAAATTTCTTCAAATCTGATAGGCTGGATTATTTTCCCTCTGGTGATGTCATCAACGTAAACAAACATAAAGCGTATCTTGTAGATTTCTCTTCCTCAAAGTGGTTTGTAGTAACTTTTTATTATTATTATAATATAATAATAATAATAACAATTATTATTATTACTATTTCACATTTTCTACACTTAGATTAATCATTCAATTACCAATACAAGCACCCTGACCTATCAAAAATGGTAACAAATATCTGATTGAACATCCTGAGCAGCATTTTAGCTGCAAAGCAATCACCTTGTGACTAGCACTGTTAGCCCTGCCTACTGACTTTGATGAGAAAGGATGACAGTTAAAAAACTTCAAGATATGCATCAACACATATTTAATCATGTATTTGGTAAATTATTTAAGCATTGTTTATTTCTGTGCTGCACAGTTTGTCCCAAAATTATTTATACCACTGGTAATATTAAATTTAAGGTGAACTTTGAGTTTTACCAGCATGTTTCTTCTGACTGGAAGTAATACTAACACTTGAATTGGATGTGAATCTGTAGGGAGAGCTAAAGATTAGGGTGATGGCAAGGAGGTGATGGCAAACTCAAACACTTGGACTAAAGATAGATGTAAAAAAACAACAACACTGGGAACAAGAAAAAAGATGCAATTATTACGCAGGCTTTATTACAGCAATGCTGTTTTATTTCTTGAAATAAAGTAAATATTTTCAAATCTAAGCTTTTCTGATTTAATTTATCACATTATCACAAATATTTAACCAGATTGGAATTGTGTCACTTTTGGTCCAAATTAGTATCTGGAACCTGATGTTGGAACGTGCACGAGAAATCTTTATATTATCTACTTTATAAAATATATATGTATTTTTTAGTACACTTAATAATGATACCTAACATATTGGTGCTTTTTTTTAAGCCCTCACTGGAGGGCTTAAAAATAACACTTAACATTTTACGAATGAGTTAATGAATGACAGCGAGAGCCCTAGTTTCTTGTAAAGACCTGTGGAGTGACTCGTTATAACAGTTATATGACCTGACTCTTTCTCACTATACATGTGTGTGAAACCAGATAGGAAGCAAAGATACTTTTTTTTTTTTTTTTCTGTTAGAGGAACAGTAGTTGCATGTACTGAAGGTCAACCAAGTGGAGGAAATGCAGCTTTGCAAATAGCAGTTTGCCGTTCAGAATGACGAAAAGCTGTAGTTTAATTTCACAGAACAAATACAAGTTGACATAATTCTGTTTCTCCAGCCGTGTCCTTGTGTTTGCCTTACCTGATTCGCAGGTCCCGGAGCTCCGTTTACTGCTTTTCTCAATTTCCTTCCACGCAAGAACAGCCGGGTAGAGAACGACTTCTACCTTTCTGTGCTTCTGAAAAAGCTCCGAGCAAATTATTTTGTCGTTGTTCTCCATGGTGTCATTAGTTGTCGCAGTAACAAAATATAAAAAAACACGCTCATTCCAACTTTGTTACGACCCGCGTAACGAAGAGCGTCCAGCGTCTGTGTTTTTTTGGCGACTCCGGTTGCGAAGTAGCCTATTATCAGACAGACGTCAACAAAGATCGTTGCGGAGAGATGACTCACTACGCCGTAACAACAAAAAAAATTGGTCCGCTTTCTATTATGATCGCTTTAGTTTTCACGACATGAATATAAAGTTGCCTTGCAAATAATTTATATCTTGTCTCGTTACAACTACTCTGTTAAAAGAATGTATTGATTTACAACTAATTTTCTGTGTTATCATCAAGTACACATCTGGTTTAGTCTTGTCTTTGTGTTGTCTTATTTCAAGGTCTGGACTCACAGATTATGAGCTAGAGACCATTGAACAATAACGTTACTCCTTAGATGTCTGCATTTCTGGAACTTTCCATAGGAAAAACAGTAAATTAAAGCGTCCACCACTGTTTTTTCTTTGTTTTATTAGTTTAACAGAGACAATGTGCAATTTTAAAAAAAAAGTTACTTAAGTATGCTTTACACCAGATTGAGTGTAAGCTAGCTTTTTTCATCAATGAGGCTGATATATTAAAATTAATTTACACCATTTTGTAAAGAAGCACAGTTTTTGTATTAAATAATTTTAACATAAACTTTTGCTGATTTATTAGAGCAGGAAATGTGTCCGAATTTTACACAGTACATCATTCTTATATAGACACATTATTGTGTTGGGTTTTGACACAATTTGTGTCAAATTGTTGTCTAAAAGTGTACCAAACCCTTCATAAGTAGATTTTGTTAGTGAGAAAAACACTTTATTCTGACACCCCAAATAAAAGCCAGAGTAAAACTGCCTTCAGAAGTCATTTTTTTTCTGTGTACAAATTCAGCTGTTTTGTAAAGGCCTGACAGGTTTACAGAACGTTATTGAACAAAAGCGTGATTAAGTCCAGGAAGCACGCCGGACTGGCCAAGTGAAAACGTTTTAAAGAAGTTTCAAAGCAGATTAGGCAATACAACTTTGAAGGTCACGCAAAGAGAAAGAACTCAGCCATTGTTGGGGGGGAGGGAGCAATAAGAAGTGAAGTCTGTAATTTTCCATAAGCTATGTAGAGGACACAGAAACATGCGGAAGAATGTGATCTGCCCAGATGAAAGCCACGTTGAATTTTTAGTTCTTAATGCAAAGTGGTAGGGGAAAATTCTAACTCCACATTTCACTGAACACATATTTATTTTATTTTATTTTTTTTTTATACCAGGATCAAGAAGCTGATGTGTTTTCATGGGATAAAATTCTTGGAAATTTCATCCCATTCTTGCACAGTTTGACATATAAATCAAAACAGGGCATAATATATTAAATTACTGTAAAACAATATCAAATCCAACATGTTCACTCTTAGTTTAAAAATTTAAGTATTCCTGCAAGAGCATACTTGCAGCTTTCACAAGCATCACAGTAATGTAGGACAAAGTGAGTGCTCTTGTTTTTTTCCACATATCCATCCTCTATCAAATTGTCAATGTTAGGAAATTGACTGTAACAGTGACTTAAAGGACTTTTTTTGGTTTATATTTAAACACCAACACATGAAATGTATATAAGCGAGAACTAATTATCAGCCATTTCTGCTCTAGTCTATGCTTTGAACAAACTTTAGGAAATGTTTGTATTTGATAATTATCTTTAGTAGGAGTTAGAAAAGACAGTAAGGGGATGGACTTAGTTTGGTTGGTGACATAAAGCAGAAAATTGTTTAATTAAGGGTCCGCAGTCATTTTTTTATTTTTTTTTAACAACATTCAGACTAATGAGCCTATTCTTAAACATTAAACATTTAATTGATTAAATCATTTAATTGATTAAATCATTAAACATTTATTTGATTTTTTTAAGGACACACTGGTCCTCATGCTGGTTTTCTCCACAGATATATTTATGGGTGGTCTCCTATTCGAGACCCAGCCTGTCGTTTTAGTAAACATGACGTCAGCAGTCTATTGAAATAATTAAACAGGCGAACTCACTTGTGATTGGCTGACCAAGAGAAAGCGTCGCTCCAGCCAATCGCCGTCGCGCTTACTCGCCGATGCGGTAGTACCAACATGGCAGCTTTCTGAGTTTTGGAGGAGGAGAGCTGGTGTAAATACAGAGAATTTAAGCGTTTCTGAGACGAGGACAGGGTCAGGGAGCCTGAGCTCGAGACTTATTGGATTGTCGGCGGAAAATGTCGAGCGACGGGAACAAGAAACAGTTCTGGAAAAGAAACGCAGCCAAGGTTCCTGGCAGGTAAGTGACGTGTTCCCCCTTCTGCTGGCTAGCTTAGCAGAGCTAGCTTCTCTTAGTGGAGCTTCACACGCAGCTTTCACTTTAACTGAGGGCCTTAACGTTGTGCACAAAGTTGGCCAGTTTTGACTAAACTGACGTGGCACTGCTCATGTTACACTATTGCATTCTGTACCGCTTACATCTTCCTGCTTACAGCTGTCAAAGAGCTGCGATGCTAACAGGGGCTAGCACCTCTTAAATCTCCCCGAAGTAGGTTCAAAGTTGTGTCTGTTGCTGCAGTCACTGACTGAATTATGAAAAGGTGTATTATTATAGTAGTTTTCGTCTCCAGAAATCGAAAACGTATCCTTTTGCACAGATTGAGGCAAGCATAGTTAGCCTGAACGGATGAGTCCATTCATTTCCTTTTCTCTCTCTCTCTGCTTTACTTCCTCAGTATTCAGCATGTTTACGGCGCACAGCATCCACCTTTTGACCCGCTTCTTCATGCCAAGTGAGTTCAGATTCTTTCATCAGTGCTAGAAAAATGCGTTGCAATCTTTTTGGAGTTGTTTAGGCACTTTATAATGTTCGTCATCTTCCATTTGCAAGTAAAAACTAGGCTCTGGTGGCCATTATTTCTTTAAGCCAATGAACTTGTAGGATTGTGTATACATTATCTATTCTAGACAGTCAAGGTGTTTCTGGAAATTACTAAAATATATTTTTGTTTATACGTTTGTGGTAGCAGGTTTAAAGCATGCAATATTCTGTTTTCTCTTTCTCCCAAATAATTTGCTTCATGTTTTGTAAAACTCAGACTCTGTGTTGAAAGGTTTTAGGGGTTTTATTTTACTAAACTTATTCTTTAAATGTTTAAATAAGAAAATTTCTTTGTCTCCAAGGCAGGATGACATTAGAATCATTGTAACTGTAAAACGTCCCACCAAAGAACACTTTTTGGACTGCTAGCATTCTCCATCAAAGTAAACCTCATCTGGAATAAATCTGATTTCAGATTTCAAATCTTTGCCTTCCAAGTTTAAGAAGTTGGTAAAAATTAAACAAAATCAAACACATTTTTGGTATTTAACATTCTTTTAATAGAGTGGGACCTGTCTGGTTTGCATCTCCACATTGTATTATTTAGATGTATTTCGTGGTTATTAATTGTAAAGTGTACACGGTTGGAGTGAGACTGATCGGCTCTGTAGAGTCAGCAAACTGGAGTCCATTCTGTTGCAACGACTCCGACACAAAATAAATAACCAAATGAAACCACATGAAAAGGAGGAAGTGGAAGTACAAGAGCCTCTGCTATAAGTCTTGAAAGAAACACTTGTAGCTAGATCTACACAGAAACCAGTGAAGACCTTTTGCTTTGCTGTATTCTCCAGATTTTTGGATACAAGTGAGATTGTAAACAATGCAAGCTTTCACATGTTCATTTTTTTTCCTCAAACATTTTCAGATGTAATCTTACAAGTTTACTACAGTATTTGAGGTCAATGGGCAGCTTTTGCCTCGCTATTTACCTGTGTTGCTACGCTCTTCATCACAGTTTTATTTACAGACGTTTATTATAATTTTTTTGTTCCAGGTTTTATACAAATGTTGAGTCTTTTCTGCTTTTTCCTTTTTTTGTACACTAAAGCACAGCAGGGGAACTCACCAATGTTTGAATTAATAAATGGGTTTGAGGTGTTTATTAGGTTTTGCTTCATTACTCCTAATGGACTACCATTTCATACCGTTAAGGATGCAGTTTCTTACCTATTAATCGTTGTATATCAGTTAATTTCTTTAGGTATTTAGATGAATTATTGAATTAAATAATCTTGCAGAAATAAGTATGTAAATCTCTTGTATATTTGAATTTATTTGTGCTTTTTTCCCCAATAGATTGTACAACCTAGTTTCATTGATTATGGCTCTGATCCTCATTTAGCCCAGATAAACCACATAATCTTAGATTGGCTTCCTGTTGGTAGATATTATTGAAGTTTCACAACCAGATTTCTAATCAGTATTCAATAAGTAGATAATGTCAAATTACTTCAAATGGACCTCCTTGGTTTTGAGATTGTTTTTCCATCCCAAAATGTGTTGGAACTTACTGGGATCCAATTAAAAGAAGCCACTTGAACTTCTTGATGACATCGCTGAAAGGGATGGCAGCCACGCCCAAGTCAAGAATGTGAAACGGTTTGTTTTGCCAGTTGACATAAACAAAAACTGGTATGACATGGGCAAGACTTTAATGCATGTTAGGAATGTCACATGTCAGGTCCTGCAGGATAGCTCTGGTGCCCTATTGGTTAGAAATTGTTCTGAAGTCTCACTGGAACCAACTCTACAAGAAAATCTTGTTGTTTCCAAAGAACAAAACATTTCCGATTTATTTTTGGCACACAACAAGATTTATTCATGTTAAGTGAAAACAAGATGTTACATAATCTCTGACAGACGTTGGTGGGAGTGTGTAACTGTGTTATGGATATAGCTTACCTTCACAGACATATTTATTACATGGACATAGTAAATATTAAAACATTCTAGCAGATGTTGTCATATATTCATTTCCTGAAGCTTTGATTTGTAGATGGCTTTCATTGTTGATACCAACTTATCTTTTTAAACTGCTGACTCCTTGAATGTTTGTTCTCATATTTGCAAATAACACATTATACATTTTATAGTCATAAAATATCAGTCTAATGTGGATTTTTTTTTTTTTTTTTTTGAAACATCAACAACTGCAGCTGGATAAATCTTCTTTTTTCCCTTTTATATAAAAAAAATAGAATTGTGTTTGCACTTCTAGAAACTTTAAATTGATTATATTCTGTGATTTAAAATTATCTACTACTTTTGCGTGGCTTATATCACTGTAACAACCTGAAATTGTTTTTTTTGTTGTTGTTGTTTTTTACAAAATTGTGTTTTTATTTTTTTTCTAATTTCTATTATGCTGTAATAAGGAAATAACATAAAGATATGTAAAAGACAAGTTTGAAAAATGTAAACAAGCATTTGAAGAAAAAAAAAAGGAATGTCATTTGCTGATCTGTTTTTGCTCATTCTTTACAAAACAAGTCAGGCTCAAACTGTAGAGCATTCATTAACAACAATTTTCAAGTCTTTGCACACACTCTTGCAGATAATCAGGTAGATTAAGGTTTGAACTTTGACTAGGTCATTTTATCACACAAATATGCTTTGTTCCCGGGCTGTATTTTTAGGGTAATTAATGACAAAATGTGAAATTTTGACAACAGTTTTTGTCCACCAGCGTTTTGAGTACACAGTGCTCCAGTAGTGGTTCTCTTTAAATATATGTAGTTGTGATGCTTGAGGTTCACATCACAGCTTACTCTTAAGTGCGATATGGATTTTGTATTGTTACTGAGGCTTTGTTTTTGTTTCGTCACAAATTCAGGAAGAATAACTCAAAACTGAAATTAGGAATGGCTTTGGAATCGCTCCTTTTTGCTACCGAATCAAATTGAATCACTTTAAAAAGTCAAACGATAAAGGAAAAACGGAAGCGATTAAATGTTTATTCTCAATGACCGACAGACACAAAACCCCTGGCAATGATGAAGTAAAAATTAATTATAATCTCCTTTCTTCTCGTTGATGCTTAATCATGTAGATTTCCACAGAGGAGTTGGATTTAATTTGTTTTTATGTTTTATGTCATTGTGTAGGTTCACACTTTTTCTTTCTTCCAATCACGGTGAAAGCAAGCCAGTGCGGGTGCATTTCTTTTTGTTCTTTATTATGATCATTGTTGTCTTTGTAAGAAGTCAGAGCAGATTCTTCCCTTCACACCATCCTCCCAAGAGAAAGGTTGAGTTTAATTAAATCTCTTTTGTGATGATTGTTTTCTTTTGACCTATTTTTTTATTTTTTTGCAGCTACTTAAAGTATGGAATGCAGTAAAAAATGTTTACCATTTGCCATTTAATGCTGGTCATGCATTTGTTAGTTTTAATGCTTCAAGTTTAGTTAGAATTAAGAGCATAAGAATTAATATTCAGTGTATGGATAGCTGCTTCACTGTATTATATTTTAACTACATAAATATGAACGTAACCTTTGAATATTTCCCACTCCATGTTGCTTTGGCCAGACTTTGAAAATGTTTGTCATCATATTTCAGAGCCAGAAAACTCAAAACACAAACTTATCAAATATGGACACTCTAGTCCCCCCCGCCCCCCTTGTTTTTTTTCTAATGAAAATAAATATTTTAACACTTTAATAACACAAAGGCCTTTGGAGCACGACTCCATATATAGATGATGTCGTGTTGAATTGCAGAGTCCAATTAATTTATTGTAATATATCTTCATATGAAAGACCTTTCTAATATTAATATAAGCAGCAACATTCACTGCTGCTGTTTTACAGCAGACGCTACACGGCTGCCTGGCTTTTTTTGTGTTTGAGAGAAACACGGGTGCAGACGCTTATTTGCATCTGAGCAACAACGCTGGTCAGAACCAGAGGAGAAATGATGCTTGCCTGAAGGCTGGTAGAGTTAAAGTTATGTCTCCCATGTTTGTTTCTCTCCCAACTGGGAAAAACCCCATAAATTTCTTCACCTTGTGAACTTTTGTTTTATATTGAAGCCACAGTTTGGTATTCCCTTCTTTTCATTTTCAATCATCAGTAAGTTTAAGTTGCATTGTCTTTGTTTTCTGTCATTTGCATGTTTTATTTAATGATATTCTACTTTTTTTATACTTACTAATGTGGTCAGCAAAAATATGAAATATTCTGAAGTAATTCCCCTAGGAAGTGTGAACTGTACACAGGTTTCATTTTTGTTTTGGCCTTCGTGCCTCAAGCCAGTCGTTCTGCTCTATGAATGAAGAAGTGATTTTTTTAAAAAAATATCATCAAACTATGCATAGATTAATGCTACCCTTAATTAACTGAAAATCAAAACAACCCATTACCCATGCATGCAAAATGCAATTTACAAAACAAATTTGACACCAACGTTGGATAGAAAGCAGCTGAAATATCAGAAACCAAAACTTTTAATGGCAGGGTGTAGAAGAATAATTCTTTCGTCAAGAACGTAGCACTTCTGAACACATTTTTGGCTTCCCACAAATAAATAAATGTGATTTTTACCACCATTACAAACAATTGTCTGTACAAACTGAACACTCGGCAAATAAGGATCAAAACATAATAAATTCATTAGCATGCAATGTTTGATCAGTATTGCATGATCTTCGTTAGCTTTGTGCTTTATTCAGTCTCCAATGACATTCATGACGCCGCCATCTCTTATTTGTTTTTATCGGCTTACATTTTGTTCAAACACCAAGGCTGAAATAATCACAGAATAGTGAATAGTTGTTAAAGAAATGATCTGATCTGCAGGATTTACTAGATTTTATGTTTATTAACTGCAAGGACTAATAAGATTGGGCAATTTTGTTATTACAGCTTCATAATAAAGTTTAATTTATAGAACTTAATGGCATTTGTGGTGTATAATTAAATGATCATGCACATCATGAGTGTAGGATTTACACTCATGCTGCTGTTGTGCAGCTCTCAAAGTGATCAGTTTTTCTTGCCGTCTCACAAAGCTGTTTTTTTGTTTGTTTTTAAATTGGTTAAAAAAAAAAAGAGTGTAGGAGTGGTATCGGTGTTGCACAATTGTAATAAAATCAGGAACTAAACCAGACAGAAAATAAGCTTGACCTACATTTAATTTCCTACTGGGTTTGGACTTATTTGGAAGTCCATGCTATTTGTTTGCAATAATGTTTACAGGGTAAAACGCAGCTACTAAAGCAAGTTCAACAGCAAACATTAACATCAGATTAGCTCCTAAAATATACATTTCTGCATTTATAAACTTCTATAGTTCTAATTTAGCCCTTCCATTGCCTCCTCGTATAACATCCCAGTTGTTTTTTTGTTGTTTTTTTTCTCTCCAACTTCTTGTCCCATCATCTCCCACTCGTCCACTCTTGTGTGTCTTGCAGTCTAATCAAAGCAGGAAACAAACCCCCTCCGGCCACGCCAGGCAAGCCAAAGAAAGCCACCACCTTCCAGGAGTTCGAGAGCATCACCAGCGACGCCTGGGATGTCGGCGACGATGACGACGAGCTGCTGGCCATGGCTGCACAGAACCTTAACATTGAGGTTGTCATGGAGACGGCGAATAAGGCAAATAATGTTGTTTTCCCGTTTGAACCAAATACTTTGGTTTAGTTTGATGGTTTTGATCAGGTGTAGAGGATTTGACTGTTTACAGATTCTTAAAACAATCACTGAGCTTCAATAGGGAGTCTGCATCTCCTTAAAAAGTCCTAAAGCATTAAAATGTCTTAAAGTAAATTAAATTAAAAATGGCTTTAAATACATTAATCACAGGTCGTGAATTTTGACCAGACAGCAGTATTTAATAGCGCCATTAAAACCTAAAAGAAGACTTTCCATCAGGCAAAAGGTCGAGTCGCCTGCTGACAACTTCTGTACTCAAGATGGCTGAAGTTACCTCTAATTAGCTGCTATTACACCTAGACCTGTCACCATAACAAATTCTACTGGACGATAAATTGTGTTATTGCAATAAACAATGGAGCTGTTTTGAGACCAGTTTCAAGTAACATTATTGTACTGGCATAATTCTCATAGATCAGGAACTGGAAGACATCTTAAATATCCAAAATAAATAAACACAACAGAAACGTCAAATAAAATTAATTATGAATAATGAAGTCTAAAAGTTTGTAAACAAAATTGCCGTTCAACATCTGTTGCCAATCTCACAAGTAGTACTTGCTTTTGTACATTTCTGTCGTCATGCAGATCTTAAATTTCATTCATTAGAATCTTAAAATATGTTCATTTTACAAGTCTTTCCAAAGTGCTTTTATTTCTCCAGCCTTTTTTCGCTCCAAATCCGGACGCTCGTCAGCGTTGGTCGTTGCTTTTCTGTTGTCCGCGCAGGTGATTGAGAATCACAGCAAGCAGCAGGAGAGACGGAGGCAAGACGACACGACAGAGCCGGGTCAGGGAGAGGAAGACGCACAGGAGGAGGTGGCGGCGGAGGAGGTGGAGGAGGAAGAGGAAGATGAGTATCTCAGAGTGGAGGAAGTGGAGGCAATCAGCCCAGATGCATCATTTGCCTCTCAGGGCAGCCCTTACGCTGATAGCCGTCTGGTGAAATCCCACAGTGAAGCTCCAATTGGGTCACCTAGAGGTGAGTGAACAACACACCCGATCTACAAAAGGGTTCTTTTTTTCACACTCACCTGTTTGAAATGATTTGGACAATAAAGTTAGAACTTAAATATACATATTTGTTAACAAACTAATATATAAATGAACTGATAGATGATACAAATGCACACTTAAAAAGGGGTAAAAATGTGTGTTTTTCCAGCTTTTAAAGCATCCTTGGAAAGTCTTGGATACATGTATCTAAAATTAAAATAATTTAAAATGTTTTAAATTCATTTAATAAAGTGAGTTAGCCTTTAATAAGTTAATCATAGTCCTGTAAAGACAAAATTTGTCTGATACATTCTATTTTTTTGTGTGTGATTGAGTCACACTCAGACATAGACATTATATATACATTTACTTATGTATGTGATGTCTTTGGTTGAGGCTACAGCTAACTCACTGCTAACATACCCTTGCTAGCTAGCTAGCTGTTTTGTGCCTATCTTGGGTAAGTGTAAATTTATCGACATTTGGCTGGATGAAGTTTGTACTTGTCTGTGGAGAAATAGATCTTAAATTCCATTCATAAGGGGCTTAAAAAAGTCTTAAATTTGAGTTGGTGAAACCTGCAAAAACACTTTAATGAATCCTGTTCCTGAGGCAAACGGATATCCAAACCTTTTACTGATTTCAATGTGCAGAAACATAATAAAATATATTAATGGAAATAAATTAAAAAGAAAAAGTAAAATTCTGCTCATATATCTACACTTCACCAGCGAGATAAAGGAGGCAGCATATGCCTTAATAACCCATCTGCGTATTTCCTCCTACTAATTGCAGAAATTAACCTGTTAAATTAATCTAAAAAACATGGTTTAAGGTAGGATATCTCCTAAATGACTCCCATCTTCTTGCCTCCTTTTGATCAGTTATCTGTTTTAACCAACAGCTTGATTTAATCTCAAAATGTATTCTAGAGTGACTGCAGGAGTTGCTGTGTCACCAGACGGAATATTTTCCAAACGCCATATTTGTCTAGAGGAGGATATAAAGCCAGTTGGCGCGGCGGTGTGTCCACCGTTGGCAGATGCAGATGTTCTGCCTGGTGAACATGGTGGCAGACCGTTTGCCTGCCTGTCTGGGCGTCTGCTGTTCAGACTTTCTGCTGTTCAGAGACAGATCGCACAAGCAGCCCCCTTTACCTTCCGGCAGTTTAGACAGAGCCGGAGACACGAAGGGCTGCATAAGCTGCAGTGTTATTTGCTTATTATGGACTGTGCTGCCCATAATTTGTCTGTTTTCCTTCCTCTCCTAATAGAAATGATTAATATAGTGCGCTGTGACAACATGTAAGCATTAGCTACGTTCTCCAGCCGTTTTTCATTAAAGAGAATTTTTAAGACTGTATAAAGTATTGTTAAATGGGCTCACTAAGTTACAGAGAAACTGCTGCCTGCTTTAATGATCTTTTTTAATTTTTCTAAGTGCAAATAAAGTACTTGAGAACAGATTTGTGGCCTTTTATTTGTTCCTGTAAAAGGCAGATAAGATATTAAAATCGGCTAGACGCCAGTCCTCTTAATTGCCATGATGCGTTTGTGTAACTCTGCCTGCAGTAGAAGTGTTGTGGTTTTGTTCCAGCTCTTGGCAGATTGCCTGTGTGTGAACTTCATTAAGTGTGTATCCTGACAGAAGGAAGATGGCCTCTAATGTTAAAGTCTGGAACAATCTGGCTTGATTTTTGTCCTTTTGCGTATGTTAGACCTGTGTTTGAACATGCGACGCCTTGAAAACAGAATGAATGAATGATAGAAGATGAAATGACATCTTTTTACTAGATGCTTCTACATGTGTCACACCTTGGATATAAACTATTTTGAATCTAAACCATAAACTTTGCAAAAGTTTTTCCTATCCCTTGGAGATTTTCACATTTTATCACGCTGCAACTATAAACATGACTTTATTTTATTGGGATTTTATTGGATAGACCATCAGAAAGTATCACTTCAACGTTGATTATATTTATTGTACCTTTGTTCCGGTAGCGCCAAAGAATTAACAAAAAGGAAGTGAAAACAGGGTGGTGTGGAGTGTTTGCCTACTCCACGCCACCCAGTCCACATGCTGTAGTTGGAATTTTGAACAGCTGTATAAAGCACCTTCTTCTAGATGTTTGCTGCGCCCTTTATGTGCAGTAAACATCTAGTGGCAAACTGGACATGGAAGTTTATACATGGAGCCACATTTTTGGAGGGTGCAACATGTGGATGCATTGTCACACCTGAGCAGAGTTATCGTAGCCCTCTTGATTTTTTTATTAATAAAGAAAAATGTTTAGAATATGTGGGATTGCAACATATTTTACCGGTTATTCTGATTCCGATACGAAAATTGATGCTCATTTCAATATTCGATTAATCACAATTAATCCGATTAACTGTTCCAGCCTTAGAAATATGTATTATTTTCACTCTTTGTGTTGGTTTATCTCACAAAATCCCTGAAAAACCCATTGAGGTTTGTGGTCTTAATGTGAAAAACTTCATAGAGGAAGAAAACAAGTCGCTGTGCAACGATCTGCCGACTGTAATTAAGTTCCACTTACAGCCGGCAAAAGGTGTCCGCATTGTCTGAAATGGTTCTGGGTTTACATAACCGGTCTCTTTATCTCGTCTCCATCCCTCAACCAGATGCGGCGGGCGAGCGCGCCGGCCTCCACAAACAGAGGTCTCTGCCCCATCGGCCGCCCGTCATCCCATTAGTGGCTCGCATGGCTGACCAGAACACATCTGGCACCCCGGCCATGACCGAGAGGGAAGCATCCCGCCTGGATAAGTTCAAGCAGTTGCTGGCGGGGCCCAACACAGATCTGGGTAAGCGATAGTCAAAGCCAGCAGCCTCCACTTATCTGTCAGAGTCTGCGTTGCAAGCCTTTCGGTCACCACAGCCGTTCCGACTATCTCATTATTTCTCACTAATTGTCTGGCTTTTATCCTTGTCTTTACCTTTTTAAAAGCTCTCTCTTTCTCTCTCACTTCTTCATTTCCTTGTACTCCTTTGCTTTTCACTCTGTCCGCCAGCTGTGCTGAGCTATTAACGATGTAGCGTGTTGGTGGGGGGGAAGTCATCCAGCCATCTGGACATGCAGATTAGAAACACAAGCAACAACAAAAGCAAATGACAGGCCTTTGTTCTACCCAAACGACAGGCCTTTATTGTTTATCAAGCCCCAGAGACTTTCCTACCCCAGTGGCCCGGAAACTCCTCCAGATCTTTTCCTATTTACAGTTCACTTTGTGTCCTTTGAAACAAACTTTGGACAACTAGAACAGTAGCTTGTTGCATGATCATTGATGATCGACATCATGATGATGTAGCCATCCTTACTGAAGTTTAAAGATCAAAATATTAAGCTTTTATCTCTTCTTTTTTGAGGAGCCACACTCTTAAGAACCCTCCACAAAACATCTTTTTGTCAGATTTTTCAATCTGACAAAAAGATTCCAATTGTCATTTAATGCTGACTTTAGCATGTTGTTTTTGCGATTAGCGCTGTTTAAGCTAAACTGGTGTATTCTATGTGTATGTCGAGAATGGTGACCCTTTAATTTTGGATTTTCCAAAAAGCCACCAACATTTCTAATTCCGTCTTGTTCCGTGATAAAGATTTAAATATCCAACAGAGCAAAGTTGCTCTAGTAAGTCCAGCCTTCCTGTTGCCTGCTGAAAGTCTTGCTCTTTCTCACTGTCTTGCAGCCCAAATGAACCTCAAAAACCTGTTGTAGGAAATGATTTTACACATTTTTCCTCTGACTTCTGACTCGGTATATAGTCTCTTCTGTGCCATACTTTGCCTCCACCTTTCAGTTTTGTGTATCTCTATTAAAAAGGGAAGTTTTGAAATTTGAAGCTGATCAAAACACATTTATTATAGATTGCACAAATCAGGAAACTGTACATTTTAAGATAAAATTGAAAACTTATTTTTTTTGGATTTGTACAGCATCAGCAAATGTGTTATTGGAAGCACACAAATTAGTTTTTTCACAAATCGATACCAGTTTCCATTGAGTTCTGAATTGCTTAATTTAGATTTGGACTTTCTTTTTATTTATTTATTTAAATTCAGCAACTAAATATAACAAACACTGACCAAAGAAGAAAACAAAATGTGGGTTACTGAATAAACGAACAACTGAACTCAAAAGGATGAAAAGATTCTCCCCCTTCATGGATCATATATGTTCTATAACCTCTGTCTGACCTTTACTGTACTAAAAACAGAGGCTTCATTTTGGTCATACAAATCTCTTATTTGTTTCTGTCTTTGCTCAACGTTCAGAAAGCAAAAGGTGCGACACTTTGCAGATGAATATTATGTTGTGTGCTTGTCTAGAAATCTGACATATGCCATGTATAAAGTTGGTGTAAGTGAGACATTTTAAATCACTCTTGGTTTATCAGAATGGAACAGTAAACTTCTTTAAAAAATTTCTTCCAATCTAGATTTTATATAGAGATAGTAGGTCAGTCTTCTCTGGCTATTTTTGCTGAGCACAAACGGCTCAGCAAATACATTTGTTCTGTCTTAAAACACAATAATTGTATAATTTTTTAAAGTGCTAGGGCTATTAAGCAAACATAAAGTTCATAAAACTTATCCACAAACCCGGATTGGCCAATTTAACACATAAATATGACTCAACCCAGTCCAAGTGTTTTGTTTGAAACTGACTCAGTGATGAATTGTCAGAACTGAAAGGTTCACCCGAAAAGGTGCAAAGAGCAGATTTGCTACAGATTAGTTCAAATTATTCTTCTTTTCTCTGTGGCCATTTTGTATTTAATAGCTTGATAATGAACTTTTCTGGAATTCTTTCCCTATTGAATATTCATAAATTAATCTTACTGATTTTGACATTGATACAAAAATATTAGAAACTAAACACACGATCATTTGCGGCGAAAAACATAGCTAAGAATTGTTGTAGAAACAAAGAGGGTCAATGGTTTGTCTTTACCATCCTTCAATTAGTTTCCCATTCCATTTGTTCATCCTCCATTCATTAATCCTTTACACTTAAAGTTTTTAAAGATTCTGTATGTGGTCTAAGCTTTGTTAAATTCTCTTCAGTAAATTTATAGTGAGCCTTTGGATGTTTTTAACTGGACGAAAATAGTTTGAGAACTTTAATTTGAGTCAATTAAAGGACAAATACTGAATTGCTGAATGAAAATCTTGTAGGAAACCTGAGAGGAACTATTGTATGCTGCTGTTGCAGGGAAGATTTGACTGAAATCCAACAGATTTTTTTTCCGCCTACACCATTGTCGCTCTACTTCACAATGAGTGAGCACACTACAAAAACTCATCTGTGTACAGTTGAACTAAACCTCTGTTATTTTACATACAGCTCACTACTTTGATCTCAGCTTGCGTACATGAAGAGTTGCTGCCAAACTTCCAAACCATAAACCCTAATTTTGATTCATGGGACAGTCTTCCTTCCTCGTTGCGTGAGACTTTTCTAACCAATGCGAAAAGGGGTTCGCTCATCCTCAGCGCTAGTCAACAACGGTCATCGTCGGTTCAAGCAAAGTGCATCTGGTATATCAGCGGCCCGTCTTGAGACGTCAGCCTTCATTAGGGTCTGCCAGGCTTCACATGCTGACCATCTAATTTTAGTTTGTCTCTGCGCCATGATTAGATGGCCCAGAACAGACGAGCCAGGCAGCCGGGCCGCTGGCAGCATGAAAGATGAACTTCATTCAGGGGACATAATTAAGTGAAGGATTGGAGGAGGGCGGCGCTGCAATGTGATCTGGTTGGTGGAGGGAGAGCGAGAGAGAAGGATGGGGGGGAGATAAGATGGAATGAAACTTTAATGATCCCTTTGGGGAAATTGGGTCACGGGCAAGACCAAAGATCGGGTCAGACGGGAATTTAAACAGTCCAAAAAGTGATAATGCGACCCACCGAGGGCACCGTTTTATTTGGTAAATGGTGCCGCTGCTTTCTTTGTGGTAAAATCAAAGAGGCACAAAGCTTTAAGAGCAACAATCCCATTTTCAAATCAAAGTGTCCGATTTCTGTTGGTGGTACACGAACACTCCTCTAAACACACCCGCAGACCTTCTCAGCAGGGAATGTCCTTGCTCAAAGGACGAGGGCTGGAAAGATCCGTTAGCCCTTTTCTTTCTCGAAGAGGTGTAATTAATTACACGAGGAGCAATGTTTGTGGACCAGAGCCCTCACACTGATTGGCTGTACAAGTATTCAGATCCATATCAGTGCCTGTCAGATTTCCTTCCCGTCTTTTGCTTTGGCACCATCATGCTGTCTCTCCATTGAGCCTTGCGACAGGTTGTGACAGCAGTCTGTTTAGCATGTAAGGTCATTTAAAAAGGTGATGACCCGAGCGCACGCGTGAGAGGAGGGTGATTGATGTCAGGTTGATCTCTGCTAATTATTCGGGATATCCGGAGGCGACCGTGTCTGTTGAGCGAAGCCGAACTGGTCGCCCGCTAAGTGGGGAGAGGCAGGCATGTGGACTTCAGGTTGTTGGGTTGGCGGAAACACTTAAAAAATTTTTTAAAAAACCCACAGAGTGCAACATGTTCTGCTCAAGGCTTTTTTGCGATTGACCAACACAAATGTAAGTGTTGAAATTCTTAATTTCAAAGAAATGTGTGTTTTTTGCTCCAACATGAGACAACATTGTCTGCTTTTGTGTTTGTGAGTGTTGGCTTGGTTAGAGGTGGATTTCTGTCCCTGTCTTAAGGTGGATTCACACCAGCCCTGTTTACTCCACTTTGAGCAAACTCTAATCCAGTGGTTCTTAACCTGGGTTCTATCGAACCCTAGGGGTTTGATGAGTCGGTCTCAAGGGTTCGGCGGAGCCTCTGGCGCGGAGGTGAAGACACACTTGTTTAAAGGTACAAATGGACTAAAGTCTAGTCCATTTGTATAGAAAGTCAGATTTGTTTAGGGAGATGTGAATGCACCATCGAACTCTGATGTGGACCAAAACAAACAAATGCTGGCCAACCTACCAACGTAGGTCTCGGTAGGAACTGTCACAGAAACTAATTTTGCTGGCCGATACATTGTCCAACAACTTATTGCAATAAATGTTGTTTTGAGGGAATTTTCAAGTAATATAGTAGTAATAATAGAAGAATAATGCAAGAATACATTCTCAAA
The DNA here is from genome assembly GCF_003331165.1 of Xiphophorus hellerii. Taxonomy (NCBI): domain Eukaryota; kingdom Metazoa; phylum Chordata; class Actinopteri; order Cyprinodontiformes; family Poeciliidae; genus Xiphophorus; species Xiphophorus hellerii. Next base: position 14,571,803 of record NC_045688.1, on the reverse strand, counting down.
GACCAATAAACTTTAAATTCTGTTCAGCATTTAAACATTGAAACGTTAAGACATTTTAAATATCCAAAATAAATAAACAAAGCAACAAAAACGACAAATAAAATGAATTCTGAAGTCTCTGTCTTTCAAAGAAGGGATAGTTGAGACCAAAGCAGCAGCCTTAAGACCGGTTTTGGTAGAAAGAGAGAGAGAAAAGAATAAACGATGAACCAAGCAGATGAAAATTGAGTTTGTTTTAGTTTATAATGCGATTAATTGATTCATTATTTATTGTGACAGGCCTCTCGGTTCAGTTGAAGTGAACTCTTGTGCGGTTTGAATGCATATGTGGATTCAAAGTGGATGGGAGACTGCTCCAAAAGCAGCAGACTATAGCGCAGGAAATTCTGGGTAAATACAAACAAAACAAATTGGGAGTATAATACTATTTGGAAAAATAGTATTGGTAAAGACGAGAGAAATGCTACAACCGCTAAAATCTGACACTACTCCATTTTTGTTTGTTTTGTGTAATAGGAAGTTGCGCAGAAGTTCTCATGATGTCTCCATCAATCTTGATGTTTGTTTGACAGTGCAGTGTGTGAAAGCAAACCTCAACAGCTTAAAATGGGGCAAATGTTTCAATTTTGGCCCCCAATCAAACCAATCTTCGGGACTATCAGGTGAGAAAATATGGAAAAGTCCAGAGTGTTTTTATTTCAAGTTTGGAAACGTCTCTTCCCTTTGATCCATTGGTTCTGTTAACAGATTTTCCACCTGAGCTGGAGATTCATGCAGCTCCTCCAGCATCACCATGAGCCTTTTGGGCATTGGATTTAACCTCCAGCCTGTAGTATATTGAGATATTGTTTCTTAACCTACTTCAAATATGATTACATATTTCAGTAGTACAGAAAAAATAGGCAGTTTTTTAATTGAACAACAATGCCAATGCAGTTATATAAGAAAGTAAAGAGTCATATTTTAAGCAGAGATGCTTTTACCTCGGTGTGGATTTCTGTCCATTAAAGTCTTCACCTTTTTGTATGCGATTTTTTTTTTTACAAAGATTATGCATGTGTGTACCTTTTTTATATATATATTTTTGATCGATTCGAAGAACATCTGACATCCAGCCTTTAAAGCTGGATGGCAGAGATGCTGCTGTTGCCATGGTGATGGTCTGTTCTCTCTTCTCGCCTTGCAATTTATTTCCTCCCTCTCTTACACTTCGCCCTTTTGATCAGTTTGCCTCGTTTTAATCTCCCTTTCGTACATTGTCTCGGCCTCTGACTCGTCCCACCTTCCCCCCAAACCCTTCCGCCACGCGTGAGGCAGAGCCCGCCTCGCGCACGCGTGCGTACTCCCACACATGTTCACGAACATCTGTGACACACGAGGATGAAAAACTGAAGAAAACAACAACAGAAAACTCGCTCCCATTTATTCATGCTGACAAGAACTTTCCCTCTCGGTGCCTTCGCTGCCCGTCAGTGCGCCTCCACCCTCTGTTGGGGGTGCTGCAGCTCTTTGTTAGTGCCGCAGCTGCACAGCGAGCTGCTCCCTCACTTCGCCCGCTCAGGAGGCCCGCTGCTCGCCGCCATCCGCAATTCCTTTTCACAGCAGCCGGCGCCACACGACGGGGCTTGCCACCAAGCGCCGCTCGCAAAGTTATTAGACGCCATCAAAGTGTGAAGCGCCGATGTAATTCAATTAACTCCGTCCTAATGGCTCGCCTTAAAGCGACGTCCATGTGCGACGGTGCCCCTGGTGTGTGTCGTGGGTCCCGAGCGTGACGCGATAAAGCGGAATAAGAGGAAGTCGATGGGTCTCTCTCTCTGTGTGAGTCAGGAGGGCATCGTTTAGGGCCGTTTGATCAGTGCAACAAAAAAAAAAAAGACGAAATGCTTTGTAGCTTCTGTTCTCTCTGATGGGGTAAATCCTTTAAAGTAAATGCTGAGATAACACCGACTCATTATATATATATTTTTTACTTTCTTGTATTAAACTGCTCTCTCTGTGTTCTTGGTTGTAATAACCACACAAAGGCACATCATGGCCGTGCCTACGTGTGCGCACTCGTTGCCTCCGAGCACATCCCCAGGCGGAACACCTGACATAATAAGGTTGGTCCGACCACCAGCTGTCTCCTGTGTCAGAATCCTCCCAGACTGTCTGGCTCGGTTTATTCATACGTTACACCGTGTGGTCTTCTGAGAAAGGTTTTTTTTTTTTTTTTTTCCATTCTCTTCCTCTTTAATCAGCTTCACTGGACACAATCTCAGTGGTCAAAGTGCCACTTTTGGTGCAGGAGGAGAGATTTTTCAGTCAAAGTCAAGTTAGGCTTAAATGTTTCTTAATTTCACATCCTTTAAAAGAACGACTGTGTGGTGGCATGTCGAGAAAAAGACCTTTTTGACCTTTTTAACAACCTAAGTGGTGTACAGTTTTATTTTGTTGACTTTATTCTTCTTCAGGCATATGGTAGACCTAATATTACCTAATTATTTTGTTTAACACCACTAGTTGTATATCTGTATGCTGACTTGTGTGAAGAGTCTTACAAGCACCATCTTTAATGAAAAAAACAAAAACATGAACTCACAGCATTTACAGGTAGGATAATAATAACATAGTTTTTTTGTTATTTAAAACAAAATAGGGACAATTATTCCTACTTTTTCAGTCATAATATAGTTATTACTATAGTTATGAAGATGAGGTCTTTTTACAGTTTAATATATAAATTTAAGACAAATATAACGTGAAGCACTTCCACCTAATTTAGAAACAGTTTAAGTAATATGGCTGGGTTGACGACCTTTTGCCAGCTTCAGATAATTGACTGTGCACATCATTATTTCATACCAATAATAAAAAAGGCTCTTCACACACACAGACACACACTCTCATCTGTGTCCAGTGTCCCCTTGCAGCCATCTGGGCCATCCATCAGGCCTCCTGAGTAGGTATAATCCAGGAAGGGAGTATCTTTTTATTTTATTTTATTTAAAAAATATTCTTTTATATACAGGAGTCCCATTAGTTTACGAGCCATCTGCTCCCTGATGCTTTGGTTTTGTCCTTTAGATGAGTCGGACCATTCAGGACTCTCACAAAGCGTTCAGGGTTCATTGGATGGAGGCTGGACTTTTTTAATACATCGCATGATAAAGGTGTCCCTCCTGATTGTATTGTGTTTTGTTTTTTTTCCTCAGTAATAAAATGTATCCAGATGATGCTGGAGCGGTGTAACAAAAAGAGCAATATTCATAATCAAAACTCATTTAAGGGTTATGGACGCCGCTCATCACCACCATATATTGCACCGGACTTTTCCTAACTCTTGACTACTTCTCTCTCTAACTCGTCTGTTAAAACTTAACTTTTAAACTCGGAACACAATATGAATCCACCCATTTCAGTTCAAGCTAGAATTAGGATCGGCTTAGGAAGTTCTGGCCGCACAACGCGCTTCCACTCCAAGTGTGTGTGGCGTCCTCATGCGTAAATGTGTGTGTTGTAGCGTACCGTGTGCTGTTTTGCCCCAGTAGTCGCGCTCCGTATGAATGATGCTTGAATAGTGCATGGCTCCGGCCTGCCAACTGTCTTCCCGCGTGCTCCTGTCAGCTTCCTGGTCAGGCAGCACTGACTGACAGCGCTTCCTCCATTCCTCCCAGTCTTCCGTTCTTACTGGCTTTCACAGGACCGTGCACACTGGTGAGGCAGGTTGACTGACTGACAGGAAGACATAGAGGAGGTGCAGAGACACTCTTTGACCTATGCTCTTAAAGTCGCGCGGCAAGAGAAGATGTTCCACAGCAGCGCAAGTTAATTTTATTCATGTTTGGATTCTATTGCAGTTGGGAGAAGCTTTTAGAGCGTCAAAGGTGCTGACTAACCTTGACTTTAACTAGACACCTTAACGAATTAGTTTTTAATAAAGCTATTTCTTGATTTACCCACCAGACAGTCACCATCCTAGTTGTTCTTGTTCTTTTTGGCAAAGTGTTGAAATTCTTTGGATCAAGGGGGAGAGATGTTTCCAGACAAATTTTCTCATTGTATTATTGAGATTAAGGATGTTCTCACACCTGTTAGTCTGGGAGATTTCGGTTTGATTGGGGGACCAAAATTGCAACATTTGTTACATTTTCAGCTTGTGTGGTTTGCTTTCACACTGAGCTATTAAAGGAAAAAAAACAAAAAACTTTCAAAATGTATTCCTTTTCCTCACCTGTGGTGGCGCTGCACCAAGAACCACTGAAGAAAATGACAAAAAACCTTTGAAGAAGACATGAGTGCAACTTCCTTCACAAATGGAGTGGCATCATAATTCAGCAGTTGTAGGATTTCTCTTTTGTCTTTGGTATAAATGAAAACAAACTATGAGCCATTTCTTCCACTAGGGTTAGATTTGCCTCTTTGATTTGGTTATATTTACCCACAATGCCCTGCGCTTTCATCTACTTCCTGCTTTTGGAGGGGGTTTTGTGCAGATTCACACCTCCCTAAACAAACTGAACTTTCTAGGCAAACAAGCTAGAGTTAAAATAAAGAGGCCCAAACAGGTCTGGTGTGAATGCACCCTTGTAGTACCATGGATTTGTAACATCATTTCAGGAAAGTATAATGTGATTTCTTTAATTTAATTCTAAAATACAACAATTATTCCTGATTTTGCTAAAATAGGGGCAGTATTATGCAAGATCAATTTTTTGAGCTTTCCATCATGTCCTCATCAAAAACATGCCTGTAGTGTTGCTACGATTCTTTTATCCATGTTGGAGGAATCCTTTAATCTCCCATGGCAACCATTGAGATGTGCAAAGTGCCTGGAGGATGAAGCTTCTCCTCTGAGCTGCAGTGTTAAAGTTTACGAGCTTCTGCCTCACAGAGCTCACCTCCCCCGGGACTCCTCCACTCAGCTCCTTAAGACTAGCCAGCAGCAATTAGCAAAACCCTGGTGAAACTGTACATCTGCTGAGCTCATTATAGGAGCTCCTTCTCAGTGAAATGTTGGTAAAAATGTTGTTAAAGGGTTGATAGAGCAGCCATGTTGTGATGACTTCCTGAAGGTGGAGTTTCAGAAAGAGCAGGGCTTTCTTAAAAGACAGGCCCAATATCAAGGCCTTAAATGACAAAGTCAAATTTCTTTTAAATCATATTTGATATATGCAGCATTTTTTATAACTAAATAGTAATAGTTGCTTGAATATGCTTTAAAATGGCACTTTAAAATTGCTTTTAAAACACACACTGCTCTTTTAATCAAGACAGATTGAGTTTGGAGCTTTCTGTAAACCTCATGACTTTTTGTGTGTGCATACTGGTGAGAATTTATTTATTTATTTTTTTGTCGTAACCAAACCCAAACGCTTCGCCCTCTGAATCTTTGAAGTGTCATTGAGCGTCCGTTCGGTCAGACGGTCCGGCCTCAGAGCAGCTGTTGTTAGTGTTCAATACAAGGTACACGGTGTCCTAATCACCCCCCTGTGGTCCCCAGCTTAACTCCAGCCAAGACAAAGTGCACTCCTGCATGGTCATGCATAATGGAATACAGTGTGGAGAGCAGATCTAACAGCAGCTGCCCTTGAGTCGCACATTAATGCTGTTACAGGTGTTTTTCTTTTCTTTTTTCTTTTTTTTCAGGCCAGCGAGGGGAAGAAAGCTTCCTGCGGGGTTGAGGCTTTCTCGCTGGGCTAATTCCCCCGAGGCCTGTCCCCCTGCCAGCATGATAAACACCCACAGAACCGATCATACTAATTTCCAAAGAGCGCGTGTAATAATGACTCTCTGCCGGCCCCCGTGGGAAAACTTTGCAGTCGCTTGCCCCCGCTCGCACTACTCCGTGTGTTTTGACATAATTGCCTGATGAGCGAATTGACTCCAAATTGAGTTTTAGTTTTTAATGAGTTCCCTTGTATTGTTTTTATAGAGGCATGATTTCAATTAGGACTTTTTTTTTTTCTTTCCCCCTCTGTGTTTGTATTACAACGCATAAAGAGAAGTGACAAATCCATCAGCCGAAAGCGGCTCGTTTGCGTCGTTAACCGCAAGTCTCTCTGAAGGCGACGAGATCAGCCAGTCCCCTCCGTCACCTCTGGGACGGGCGCCAAAACTTTTTCGCCCACGTAATGACAAGCGAAAAAAAAGAAAACAACAAAACAATAGATTAACTTTCAAAATGTCACGAAATGCCTTTAATTCATTCCATTGGAGCAGGGGCTTGGCTGGATGTCTCATTCATAATGCACAAGAGATCGCCCCAGAGAGGCGGATGTGTTTTTTGAGAGATGAGCAAGTCTCGCACTGATGAAGTGACATCTGCAATTTAGCCTGGATGTCGACTGGGTTCATGTTGCCCTCTCCTTCTTCCCACTGAGGGGAAAAAGAGTTTTGTTCCTTAATCTCCCGCTGCCCCCCCCCCAGAAATCAGAGATGTGGAAGACTTACAAAGTACAACATATTTTTCAGAACAGTTAATTTTCAACAAAGTTCATCTCCAACTCCATTCACACCTGCAATTTCTTTAGGGGTTTCATTCATTCATTTTTTTTGCTGATCTTTAAAGGAAACTAAACCAAAATGCAGGAGATGAAAACTCAAGGCAACAATGTTAGAGTTTCAGTGCTATTTTAGCTAACATTATATTACTGTTGATTGAGAGTTTATTCATATGTTTGCATTATAACTTTAGAAAAAACATACAGTGCGACCTTATGAAAGCAAATCCTGATTTATTAAAAAAAAAAACAAATAAATAAAAAAAAAAAAAAAAAAAAAAAAATATATATATATATATATGGAAAATGTCAAAATTTATAGAATGTTTTTCGTCTTAAATGGGAATTATTTGGAATAATATTTACAAAATTCCCTGGTAAAGCATTGGTACCTTAAATGTTTAAGTTACTGAAATTCATATATAATTTAAAGAGAGCCTCATTTGGAAAAGTTTCTAAGAAAATTCTAGAAATATGGGGACAGAGCTTATAATGACTTGATTTAATTTAATACAATTTACATGTAAATCTCAGTGCTACAAAATGACAATAAAAGCATTAACCAAAGTAAAAATGATTAAAAACTAATAAAAAATATTAACCATAAGATTTAAAAACGTAAAAAAAGAGAAGGTTTGTATAAAGAAATGACGAATGACCGAAACTATTTTCAAAAACTTGCTTTTATTTCAGTCAAAGTTGAAGGACAAGCTGTGAATCGTTTTTGCAGAACAAGACGGTAGGCCGCGGGTCGGCTGATGTCACTAAGAACCTTGGAAAAACAACGAGTGCAATGGTTAAAAAAAAAAATCCAGATTTTTCAGAAAATAAATAGTTTAAACCAGAAAATTTGATTAATCAATAATCTATCTATTGAGATAAAATCTATTTATCTCAACCTGACTGAAATGGAACTGGAAGAGGGTTCAGTTTTTACCAGGAGTAGATAAATGAGCTGAAGCTGGAAAGGGTTATCACAGTTCAATCATTTTCTTTCCAAGTGCTCGAAAAGTCACTCGATTGTCCAGCAGGTGAGAGTTTGGACAGGGTAACGGCGATGTTCAGTTGCACAAGTTTGAGCGGCATGTGTGCGACGGGGATACAGCGAGCTTTGGCCGACTAACACCTCCACACACCTCCTCCTCGCTTTGCCTCTTTTGGTGAGATTAATGTTCAGTGGGTGAAATATAATGCAGTTTAATTAAGCCCAAGCTACCAAGATTCATGAACTCATTTCTTTGCCTGACAGTGCAAATGAAGGTTCAAAGGGTACGGGGGGGGGGGAGATCTTCGATTAGGTGTTGGAAGAAATATAACTATAGGAGAGTTTGTACAGGATAGGTTTTCTTTTTCTTTTTACCCTTTTCTACTGCTTTAAAAGTAGATGAGGTTGTGAGTTAAGGACGGGAGATCTGTTTCTTGAACTTTTAGGACTACTTCAGCATGTCTTTGAAGGATTTTGTGGCCTTTATTCACAGTATTTAGACAGGAAACTGGAACGGAGAAGTGGGGAAGACACCAAAAGGATCTGGAACCGACACCCAGACTGCTTTTAGGAAGAATAGTCGTTATGATTATAGGGACCAGCTTTACTCCACACCGCCTCAGCATCATTCTTTTTCCCTCTACAAAAACAAACAAATCAGAAAAAGTGAGAGTTTTAGGGCACACAATGCCTTGAACTGCAGCCATTTAATTTAATGTGTTTTATCTGGACTTTATGTGATGGGCCAGAGCGAATTTAGAGCATCACTCTTTACACAGAGTGATGCTCTCTTTTTATAAAGAGAGTGTCACATTTTAGATCCGATTTTAATTAATTGTTTTCTCGCCTTCTTTTCTAAAAGAGACGTTTCAAATGATAGAAAACAAAAAGCGACTTTTATTTCAATCTTTCCGCCTGTGAGTTGTATGGCGGAGAATCAGGGCCAGGCTACAATAACATTTTGTTAATTACGAGAATATAGTCATAACTTTAGCAAACATGAAGACGCACTTTTACCAGAACAATTTTTTAAAATGAAAAAAAAGTAGTTTTAATGGGGAAAAGGCTTGGATAATTAATTTTTTGTATTTTTTGTGTGTGGGGGGGGGGGGAATACTACTTCATTCTCCTAATATTACGATTGTATTCTCATAATGTTATGACTTAATTCTTGTATTTAAAAAAGAGAAAGAAATTGCTTGAACCTTGTTTTTTTTTTTGTTATAGGGTTGATCTGAATTCAATGTCCAAATAAATAAATTAATAAGAAGCTTAAAGACGTGCTTGTCAAACAATATGGTGGCCTTGGACGTGATTACATCACCCTATGGAAACCAAAGCAATGCATTGACCAAATAACCCCCCCAAAAATCCTGACTCCGACAATCAATAAAAACAATTTATCGCACATCCCTAAAACGTCCTCAGGCTCATTCAACCCATACCATCTTCAATTTATCTGTTAATAAAACATCCCCTTCACCATATATCACCACATACATTGTTGTGGATGTGGACTAAAAACCTTAAACTGAGGTCAGAAGAGATTAGATTTCAAAAATGTATATCCACATAGCCTATAACTTCAGAGAGAATTGCATACTTCTAGCAGTTATCTTATAATATAACGTTTTTCATCTCAAATAACCAACTTTCTCTGCTTTTGTTTTTCAGATTTCAAACGCAAAAAGAGAACAAAAAAAGCTGTCTTAAAGCAGTGAGGGTATATTTAGTGCAATTTCTTTTTCTTTTTTTGGGGGGTATTTTTATGTTAAATGACGCTGCTGCAAAGGTAGCCTTGAGGTAATCGAAACCTTCCCACACTGTGGAGCACTGACTCCTCTGAACTAACACAGCCATGCTGCGCACTAGATCACTGTATTGGATTTCTGTATAATTAAAGCCAGCGGGGGGACAAGGTAAGGCAGAAATTTTAAGTGGAAGATGTGCAGGAACTATAGTGAATAAATAGCCGCTCTCATCAGCTGAACAAGCTCTAATGCGTTTCACTCAATTTAGCCAATGGACTTAGCCCGTTGCTATTTCCTATTATGTTATCTGTCACTGGCCCTACATTGCATTTGCCTTGAAGAACAGGCAAGGTAGAGTCGTTTGGCAGCGCTAATCAATACCGTTCACTCCGCGCGAATGCCTTATCAATTTCCAGGTAGTGCCTTGAATGAGAGTTGAGGAGGAATTTGGCTGATTCATTACGTACATTTCAGATTGTTGTTTTTTTTCTTCTTCTTTTTTATTACAACTCTGACAGGTGTGTTCGGGCACGAGCGATTAATTTGCAAGTAAATCAGTTTCCCCTCTGCCTTCGCTCCCTGAATGCAGGTAAACCCGTTCAATTACAAGCGAAGAGATTTCATTAGTTAGTTTTTTTTTGTCTTGTTGTATTTTTATGTTTGTCTCAGTTTTGCTGTGGCGACTTGTCTTGTTGAATAATACAGGTTTGTATACTTCGCGGGGTTGGGGGGGCAGAGAAAAGACCCGTTTGTGAATAATAAATGAGTCGGTGTTAACACAAGGTCATCTAGGAACTTCCTGCTCCCGTGATAGACTGCCGGAACGTTCAATATCCTGAACACTCTGACGGTGGTAGCAGAGGTCACTCTGGACTAAATTAAAACATTACTCAGATTGACCACATTTTTTTTCCTGCTTCCGCGTTCCCGTAGATTTCCATAATGGGGATAATTCACAGCACTTTGCAGAAGTGTTAACACCTCCTAAACGTTTCACGTTGCAACCACAAACATCTTTGTGTTTTCATTGGGATTTTGCAACCTTCGCAAACCAAAGAGCCGTTTTGGCCCCTCAGGTAAAAAAAGATAGAAAAAAATCCTACTAAAATTTGCATTTTGTTATATCTACTTTTCAAAATATATATTTCTGAATTGTTTTAGCAAAACTGTTAAGAGACATTCATAATTTCTCCTAATTTCCTTTGCTTCCATCAGCATCATAGCAAGTTTGTCATCCTCCATGAAATATTCAAAGCTCGGGATATTAGTTTAAAACTTTTTAAAACTTTCCCCAGCTTTAAACTTCCCCACATTGCAGTGGACGTTACAGTCCTGTAACATTTTTAACTTTGCACCGCAGTTGTTTTGTTGAGAATCAGTTTTGACATCAAATAAAAATGAATCCAGATGGAGGAAATAAGTTATTTAGATTTATTTTCTATCCATCCATCCATCCATCTTCTTCCGCTTATCCGAGGTCGGGTCGCGGGGGTAGCAGCTTCAGAAGGGAGGCCCAGACTTCCCTCTCCCCAGCCACTTCTTCTAGCTCCTCCGGGGGAATCCCGAGGCGTTCCCAGGCCAGCCGAGAGACATAGTCCCTCCAGCGTGTCCTGGGTCTTCCCCGGGGCCTCCTCCCGGTGGGACGTGCCCGGAACACCTCACCAGGGAGGCGTCTAGGAGGCATCCTGACCAGATGCCCGAGCCACCTCAACTGGCTCCTCTCGATGTGAAGGAGCAGCGGCTCTACTCTGAGTCCCTCCCGGATGACTGAGCTTCTCACCCCATCTCTAAGGGAGAGCCCAGCCACCCTACGGAGAAAACCCATTTCGGCCGCTTGTATCCGCGATCTCGTTCTTTCGGTCATGACCCAAAGCTCATGACCATAGATGAGGGTGGGAACGTAGATCGACCGGTAAATCGAGAGCTTCGCTTTTTGGCTCAGCTCTCTCTTCACCACGACGGACCGGTACAGCGCCCGCTTGACAGCAGACGCTGCGCCAATCCGCCTGTCGATCTCCCGCTCCCTTCTTCCCCCATTCGTGAACAAGATCCCGAGATACTTAAACTCCTCCACTTGGGGCAGGACACCCCCCCTGACCCGGAGAAGGCACTCTACCCTTTTCCGGCTCAAGACCATGGCCTCGGATTTGGAGGCACTGATCCTCATCCCGGCCGCGTCACACTCGGCTGCGAACCGCTCCAGCGAGAGCTGCAGATCACGATCTGATGAAGCCAAAAGGACCACATCGTCTGCAAAAAGCAGAGATGAGATCCTAAGGCCACCAAATCGGATCCCCTCAACACCTTGGCTGCGCCTAGAAATTCTGTCCATGAAAGTGATGAACAGAATCGGTGACAAAGGGCAGCCCTGGCGGAGTCCAACTCTCACCGGAAACGAGCCCGACTTACTGCCGGCAATGCGGACCAGACTCTGACACCGGTCATACAGGGACCTGACAGCCCGTATCAAAGGGCCCGGTACCCCATACTCCCGGAGAACCCCCCACAGGGCTCCCCGAGGGACACGGTCGAACGCCTTCTCCAGGTCCACAAAACACATGTAGACTGGTTGGGCGAACTCCCATGCACCCTCCAGGACCCTGCCGAGGGTGTAGAGCTGGTCCAGCGTTCCACGACCAGGACGAAAACCACACTGCTCTTCCTGAATCCGAGGTTCGACTATCCGACGGACCCTCCTCTCCAGGACCCCTGAATAGACCTTGCCAGGGAGGCTTAAGAGTGTGACCCCTCTATAATTGGAGCACACCCTCCGGTCCCCCTTTTTGAACAGGGGGACCACCACCCCAGTCTGCCAATCCAGGGGAACTGCCCCCGATGTCCATGCGACATTGCAGAGTCGCGTCAACCAACACAACCCTACAACATCCAGAGCCTTAAGAAACTCCGGGCGGATCTCATCCACCCCCGGGGCCCTGCCACCGAGGAGCTTTTTAACCACCTCGGCGACCTCGTCCCCAGAGATTGGAGAGCCCAACCCAGAGTCCCCAGGCTCCGCTTCCTCAGTGGAAGGCATGTTGGTGGGATTGAGGAGGTCTTCGAAGTACTCTGCCCACCGGCCCACAACGTCCCGAGTAGAGGTCAGCAGCACACCATCCCCACTATAAACAGTGTTGGTGCTGCACCGCTTCCCCCCCCTGAGACGCCGGATGGTGGACCAGAATCGCCTCGAAGCCGTACGGAAGTCTTTCTCCATGGCCTCTCCAAACTCCTCCCACGCCCGGGTTTTTGCCTCAGCAACCGCCCGAGCCGCATGCCGCTTCGCCCGCCGGTACCCATCAGCTGCTTCCGGAGTCCCACAGGCCAAAAAGGCCCGATAGGACTCCTTCTTCAGCCTGATGGCATCCCTCACCGAAGGTGTCCACCAGCGGGTTCGAGGGTTGCCGCCGCGACAGGCACCGACAACCTTGCGGCCACAGCTCCGATCGGCCGCCTCGACAATGGAGGCACGGAACACGGTCCACTCAGACTCCATGTCCCCCACCTCCCCCGGGACGTGTTCGAAGTTTTGCCGGAGATGGGAGTTAAAGCTCCGTCTCACAGGGGATTCCGCCAGACGTTCCCAGCAGACCCTCACAACACGTTTGGGCCTGCCAGGTCTGACCGGCTTTCGCCCCCACCACCGGAGCCAACTCACCACCAGGTAGTGGTCAGTGGACAGCTCCGCACCTCTCTTCACCCGAGTGTCCAAGACATACGGCCGCAGATCCGATGAAACGATGACAAAGTCGATCATCGAACTGCGGCCTAGGGTGTCCTGGTGCCAAGTGCACATATGGACACCCTTATGCTTGAACATGGTGTTCGTTATGGACAATCCATGGCGAGCACAGAAGTCCAGCAACAGAACACCGCTCGAGTTCAGGTCGGGCGGGCCGTTCCTCCCAACCACGCCCCTCCAGGTCTCACTGTCATTGCCCACGTGAGCGTTGAAGTCCCCCAGCAGAACAAGGGAGTCCCCAGGAGGAGCACTCTCCAGTACCCCCTCTAAGGACTCCAAAAAGGGTGGGTAATCTGAACTGTCGTTCGGCCCGTAAGCACAAACGACAGTCAGAACCCGTCCCCCCACCCGTAGGCGGAGGGATGCTACCCTCTCGTTCACCGGGGTAAACCCCAACGTACAGGCGCCGAGATGGGGAGCAACAAGTATGCCCACTCCTGCCCGACGCCTCTCACCTTGGGCAACTCCAGAGTGGAAGTATGTCCAGCCCCTCTCAAGGAGACTGGTTCCAGAACCAGAGCCGTGCGTCGAGGTGAGACCGACTATTTCTAGCCGGAACCTCTCGACCTCACGCACTAGCTCCGGCTCCTTCCCCACCAGAGAGGTGACATTCCACGTCCCAAGAGCCAGTTTCTGCAACCGAGGATCGGACCGCCAGGGTCCCCTCCCTCTGCTGCCACCCATCCCACACTGCACCCGACCCCTTTGGCCCCTCCCACGGGTGGTGGGCCCATGGGAGGGGGGGGCCCATGTTTCCTCTTCGGGCTGAGCCCGGCCGGGCTCCATGGGTAAAAGCCCGGCCACCAGACGCTCGCCATCGTGCCCCCCCTCCAGGCCTGGCTCCAGAGTGGGGCCCCGGTGACCCGCGTCCGGGCGAGGGAACACCAAGTCCAAAGTTTTCCTTCATCATTGGGGTCTTTATTTATTTTCTACTACAACTTTATTGTGAGAGGGAACCTCATTTGTCAAGATTAGCCAAAAAATATATCCAAAATCAGTCCCACAGACAAAAGCTTTAAAACACACAGGGAAAAGTACTTTTCCCTTCAATCATTGCTGATCCCCATACTCCCATATCCTATACTGTCACTGTAGGGGTGTGTGTGTGTGTGTTAGAGAGAAATAGTACCGGCTGGCTGAAACCTTGCATTAAGCCATATTTTCTGGGTCCTCATGAGCCCAAAGGGGATTACTCTCCACCAATTTAAAAGTTCAATTTGCACCTCTCCATCAGATTCATTTTACATTATAGCCTGCAGGTTCCCCTACCCCAGCCTGGGGAAAAAGTAGTTAATAGTCTACTTCTAACCCATCATATTTTTAGTGCCAAAAAGACAGATGGGAACAGAAGTTTGGAAATTGAGGATAGGGTGAGTTGCCAACTTGCTAGCAGAATAAGACAAATATGGTCCTTCTTTGGACAAAGGGTGTTTTTTTTTCTTACGTTTTTTTTCAGCACGGTGTGAACATGTGTAATGAATAATTTAATTTCGTTTTGTTGCAAGCTAGTTTTACTGTCTGTTGGTAAATACAAATGTCTGCTAAATTCTGATGTCCAGTATTTGTAAAGCTTTGACCGAACTACTCAAATTAAGCAGAAATTGTTCATCTTATCCAGATTCCTCTTTACAAAAATCTTTAATGCACAAGCAGGCAGAAATGATTTAGATAAGAAACTGAGAAGTCGTGGCACAATTGATGTAGAACAGGGTTTTAAACAATTTTTCAGGAATAGTCTAAATTATTGTCTCTTGTAGAAAATGGAGGCTGTTAACTTGACGTGGATTTGCAAAAGGCTGCTAGCATTTTTACTTTTAGCTTGTTTATTGACAGTGATTTTTGGTGAATCCGCAAATGTGTTTTTAATTTGCCTAAATTAGGCGAATTTAGGCAAATTCGCCTAAATTCATACAAATTCGGCACTTTAGAAGACCAGAAACGTTGAACGTTAAAGCTCCATATCTCTTTCTCCATCTCTCTCTCTCTCACATGCATCTCGCTCTCACAAATTACAAACATGGCGCTGTCTGTGCTTCTTGTGTCCTTCTGTCAGTTTTGCATCACCTCAGATTGGCCTGGCATACCGACTCCATCATTTTTTTGAGATGTTGCATATTTTTTCTTAATTGCTTACAAAAAATATACAGTGCTCGTCTCAGTGTGTACATGGGCTTACAGTAGCTAACTGATTAGTCTTCCCTCAATTATAGCCGCTACACTAAAGAGTGTTCAACGACATTATCGTTCATTTGCTTGTAGAACAAGCCAGTGATGTATTTGACATTTGGACGGGTTTCACTAACTGTTGATGCTCACATTTGATGTATGTTTTCAGTGCAGAAGACATCAAAGCTCTCATAGAGGGGATTGGGAAATTGTGATGATGAAAACGAAAGCAGGAAGTCAGAAAAATAACAGTTTTGTATCGTTTTTAAGATTCCTGACTCCTTGATTACACATTTCCTCTTCTGTTTGCTTCTTTTATTTCTCTCACTTTATCACCACTTAACCTGATTATGCAATCACCTCGAATGCAATTAACTTTTACTTCTTGTCAATTTTTGTCTTTTGTGCCTCCATTCATTAACTCTCCTACAGTAGATTCAAGGTCTAGAACATAAACACAGAGAACCACATTTACTGTGTGATCAGTTTCATTTCAAAGAGCGTCTCTTGTGTAAAGGTATTGTAGTTTGGATAATAACGGACGTCATCGTGTTTTTGTTGTCTTGCAGAGGAGCTGCGGAAGCTCAGCTGGTCTGGAATCCCGCGACAAGTTCGACCGATAGCCTGGAAGCTTCTTTCTGTGAGTTTTTAGCCACACATTTCCACGCAGCATAAAACATAAAATACTCTCAAAAAACGATTGTACACTAGCGCACTCTAAAACAAACCTCACATAGCACCATAAACGTGGAATTTATACAGATTCATACAAACTGAGCAGCACAGTTGCACATAAAATCCCAGATAAACCGTTACACATAAGAACCGCACGGTGTTGATCTCCGACACACACACACACACACCCCAATATAAAGTTGCTGTCGTGTCTTTTTTCTTCCCCCCGGCCCCTTTCCCTTCCTGTTTTGATTTATGAAGACCAAGAGTCGTCTTTTTATTTATTTCTTTTTATTTTTTTTCCCCCTTCCAAACTTCAATAGGGAAAATTAATTGTGAGACACAAATAATTTATTCATGAGAGGCACGGTGTGTTTACTCATTAAGCCATTGTTGTGGTGTACAGCTCTTTGTCTGCTGAGGAAAGTCTAGCTTTTTGAACGCCATGACTCTCCCATTAATTACAGCACAATAGCTAATGTGCCGCAGAATAGATGTCATTAAAGGTGCGTGGATGTATGTGTGCCTGTTCGTGCCGCTTTTTCCTGTGGTTGGAGGTTACCGACCGGCTCTTAAGCTATCAACGGCGCCTTTGTGTGGTGCTCGTCTCAGATAGAGGCTTGTAACACCATATTCAGTCACAAAGCGTCAGATGATTGTTTGTGTATGTATAGTGTATGTATTTATATGTGTGCTCCTGGCAGTAAAGCTAATGTACCGTACATAATACCTCATTAAAGGTTTGTTGGTGTTGGTATTCATTTGTGCATCTTGGTGTGTGTGTGTGTGGAGGGGGTGTGTGAATGTGTTTGGGGAATAGCTTCTATGATTCAATAATAAATTGACTGCACTCTTGTGTTTATTTTATGGTTTTGGCCACTCAAAGGGCTATTTAAAAACTAGCTCCATTATTAAAACCCTTTTTAAAATTACAAGCATACATCTATTTAAAATATGTCTGGATTTACCTATGCATCTATTAAACCACAGACCCTTTGATCAGTTGATTCCCTATTCTGTAAAATTTAGGGTGTTTCCACACCTGATGACAAAAATTGCAACATTTGTTACATTTTCAGATGGTTCTCTTTCACACAGCACTTTGTCAAACAAACTAAACCCTTTGAAAAATCTGTTCCTCCTCTCGCCTGTGGTGGCACTACACCAAGAACCACTGACACAGAAACCTCTGAAGACGACACGAGGCATAACTTCCTTCTTCACGAAATGTAAACAAAAATGGAGCGGCATCAGATTGTAGCGTTTGTAGGATTTCTCTTTTGTTTTTGGCAATAGATCACGAGGTATTTCTCTGTATTTACCAAGAATGCCCTGTGATAAGGGCTGCACAGTGGCGCAGTTGGTAGCACTGTTGCCTTGGGTTCGATTCCCAGCCCGGGGTCTTTCTGCACGGAGTTTGCATGTTCTCCCTGTGCATGCGTGGGTTCTCTCCGGGTACTCTGGCTTCTTAGTCCAAATTCTCTCTAAATTCTCCCTAGGTGAGTGTGTGTGTGTGTGCATGGTTGTCTGTTCTGTCTGTCTCTGTGTTGCCCTGTCCAGGGTGTACCCGGCCTCTCGCCCGGGACGTTAGCTGGAAATAGGCACCAGCAGCCTTGTCTAGCCTCTCCACCCTTGTCCAATGAGAACCCCTCAAGGGACAAGGGTGTTAGAAAATGGATGGATGAATGGATGCCATGTGATACAGTCCACTTTCTCTATATTTAGAGCTGATAACGAAAGGCACTGATATTCTTTGAGATGCCAGTGGACTGATGAATCTTGAGCTAAGGCCATGTGCTTATACAATCTTTAACAGGTTTTGGAATTACAGTCATCTGTAAATCTTGGGAGACTCCTTGAGATTGGGTCCCAGTTACCCGCTCTATATGCAAATGAACTTACTGCCTTAACAACAAACAAGCCATGATTTTTGAAAAAAACACACATATTCAGCAACCTAAATCAGACATGTTTAGATAGATTTCAGTCAACTAAGATACTATTACTAGTAATTGAGGGGTTTTTTGTGGTTATTTCCACCCTTTGAGAGAAGCAAATAGAGTATGGATGGTTGGTTGTGATATTGCAGAACTCACCAAGGTGTCAGCAAACAATTTCTGACTAAAGACGAGTTTTGAAACTCTCTGGAGTTTTTATTTTGTACCTTTTGATACATAGTACTGTAGACCACTGTAAGGTGAAGACATAATCCTGAAGTCTGGCCAAAGACTTGTAGAGGTAAATTGAGAGCACAATTGCTGTACAAGATATTTATTTTTTACAAAGATTTCAAAAACAAGGACTTTTTGTGACTTTGAATTTTGAAGAAGAAGGCCTAACTTTGCCAGTCAGGATCAGTGTAAGCTGAAAAGTTGTTTCCGCTGAAAACTCGACCAACCACCGTTTTTTTCACAACTGACTTTTAAGCAAAGAAGACAATCATAAGGTTCGCTGTTTTAGTTCATTCAGGTTCTGTTCTTTTTAATCCAAGGAGTTAAAATATTTTTTGGAGATTACTCTGCAGATCTCCTTTGAACACCCAGGAACTGATGGGGTGTCATTTATTTGTGAAGGACAAAATAGACTGTGAAGGACACAATCACTGGCACAGAACAAAGGATGCTGGGAGATTTATACAAAAAGCAAACAAAACAAAAGATCCAACAAATTGCGGGTCGCTAAAGTCGCCCCCTATTTGGGGAATTTAAGCTTCCAAGAGCATTTATGTAAAATTATTTATCGCAAGTGCAATAATGTTTCTCAACTGTTGTTACTCCGATGTAATGTTGTTAGTTTGTGACTTTTTTGTGATCTTTTTTTTTTTTATTACCACCATGCAAAGTCAAATGAGAACTCTAGACATCTGTGTATAATAAAGATTATTAATAGTATTATTGTTGTATCCTGCCTCAGGCTGGGTTGTAGGTTTATTCGGCTCATTGTCATAAAAAAAAAAAAAGTGTTTATGAAGGGAACATGGCCTCCATCCGAAATTCAAATCATCTTTTAATTTTTAATATCTCCGCGCCTCTTTTGGCTTAAACGGGGCCGAATCTGCTGCGTATAAAGTCGGAGGGGATGGTGTTGAAATCCCTTCTGAGGTCGTAACGCCTGATCTCATGATCTTATCCGCACTTAAAGAAAGTTTTCTCCCTCACTTGATCACCTCGTTTCATTTTTATTTTTTCTCATCCAACAAAAACTGCTTGAGCAACGCCGTGTTTTTCACTCGACGGTTTGATAATTCCTGTTACTTCTGCATGTCGTGATTTACCGCTTCCTTTTACCGTTTTAAGCAAGTGTGGACATAAAAAAAAAAAATCCTGGAACAGTATTCTGTAAAGGAGAACCTGAGAGAACAGTAATAATCTCTCTGATAGCCTTTTTTTTTTTCTTTTTCATCATCTTCACCAGACTCCACAAGTCTGCCTGCAGCCTCACAAACACGCGTGCTTAAACCTCCTACTATTTCACAAATAATACTGTTTTATTTCATTTGTTTAAGGAGCACTCGGTGTCCAAGCCTGAAGGCGGAAGGAAAAAATTTAATGGCTTTGTGAAATAATAATAAAAAAAAAAAAAAGGAAAAGAAAAACCTTGCCCTGTAGCAAAATGTACATTTGCTAATGGAGTGTGGCTGTTAAATGTAAAATGGTGGGAGAGTGGAGGGGGAAAAAGAGAAAAAAAACTAACTGGCTGTGGAAATATTGATAAGGCTAAAGGGCTTTATGAAATACACCAGAGAGCGGCAGCAGCTGATTCCGAGATTATGCTAAATAGTTACCGTGCGACAGCTCACATGCTGTAATTACGTTGCCTGGGAGAAAAGAGCAATGCATTTTTCATCTGACTTACTGATGTCCACCCTTTGTGTTCTTTAATCTTCAGGTTTCCCCCACCCTTTGACCTTTTGGAAGGAAAGTGATAGCTCTTAGAGGAAGTTGTATCTTTAATAAATTTACTAATTTATTCGCTGTTCTAGCATGTTTTTTTTTTTTTTTTCCTTTTTCCCCACTTCTACCCAAAATATTTGTGTGGCTTTAGATTAATTAAAAAAACAATAGTAAGTTTTAAAAAGTAAATAGTAAGTAGATATAAAAAAGTAAATGTCTGTAGCATGTGGGGAAACATTAAGATGTGGATTTACTCCAATTAGTATGCTAAAGTAGCTAATGCACCAACAATGAGCTAAAATGCATATTTTTGCTTATGGCTAATGTTAGCATGAGGGCTATCACTAGCATGTTGACTAGCAGTGACTTACTTCACCCAGTATGTAAACATTTGTGTATAAGCTAAAATTAGACTAAATGCTAAGGTGAATGCTGTCAGTAGCATGTGGGTTATCACCAGCATGTTGACTTACACACCACAATGCATTGGCCTGCTCTCCTATGTATTGCTATGGCATGCCCCTAAAAAAAGAAAAAGACCAAAAAAATCTGAAAAGTGTGGCATAGATTTGTATTCCTCCATCTCGAGCCAAACTGCTACCTTACGCTTCAACTACAGTTGCTATTTTTGGGGTGGGGGGGACGTCACTACCTCTCCATATTGATGGAGGTCATCTGATTTATATATTTCAAGGATTGGATTTAATCCTGAACTTTGACTGGACCTGTGTATGGCAAAAATATGTCATCTAAGCCAGGGGGCTAACATGCAACCTGTAGCTCTTTGCCTCTCCAACTGTGGCTCTTACAAAACCAAAAAAAAAAGAAAAAGGTTTTTGATTATGGACGCAATAACAAAGGGTAATTTTAGATGTTTTCCTCTTACGTTTTTATGCAAAATCTGCTTGTAGATTATATTATTTTGCTAGACACTGCTTGTAGTGTCTAGCAAAGTGCTTTTAAAAGCAGCTAGCATGAAAACATACTTATCTTTCTTCATTTTCTATATTTATAGATAAGACTAACCTCATTCTAGAAAATGGTTTTATTTTCCTCTTGCAATAGATGATTGTTTTTATCTAAAATCTGAAAAAAATGTTTTTTTTGTACTTCTGCTAGCTTTCATAAAAAAATATTTCATGCACATATTTAGAAATGTGCTTTTTGCGTCGCTTGGCGAGTTTTATTTTGTTGCAACGGGGGCAGCAGCGGCTCTTTGAACGGAAAAGGTTGCTGACTCACACCCTCGTCTCAAGCCTCTAAGAGCATGATGCTGCCACCAGCCACCATGTTTCGCCATAGGGATGTTGTGTTGATTTGATGCAGTATTTTTCTTTTGTGGACATTTAATTCTTAAACTTACCCAAAAAATCAAATCAGTATGCTTGTGTTTGAACACACAGAGGGAACTTGTCACTCTTTGCTGACATTCCAACTTTCTACTAGAAAGGATTATATTATTAAAGAACATTTCTGATTTGGAGTGGGAAAAAGTCGCTTTAAAAACCGGATCGAATATGAATGCTCCAAGATAACACGAACCAGGCTTCAGAACCTGCGAGATGTTTCTTTAAAAATACAGGTGGGCAGACACTCGAGGGATGAGAAGTTTAATTTTAATCCATCTTCTCTTGTGCTCGCTCTGGGACAGATTCCAATCTGCTTCCAGGATAATGTTTTCCTGCAAAGTAGAAATCAATTTAGAGAGGAGACTAAGTAAAAAGAACTGTTTCATTTAAATCCCCCCCCAAACGTTTTCTCCCAGGGATATCTTCTATGCGCTTTCTATTTATTTGTCTGTTTTTTTTTTTCTGTTAGTTTATAGAGGTGGGTCTTCCTTTAGGAGGAGAACAGGCAATATTTCAGGGAAGAATGAAGAGATCAGGCGTGTAGACCAACGGTTCAAAGGAGGAAATGCAAGAACTGCTATATTTTGCACCAATCTTATCAGGTCATACTTCACTGATATTCAATAATCAACATCTGAATAAAAAAGAAGAAAGAGCTCCTTTTAATAAAAGGAAACAAAAGCCAGTCCTCAACCAGAAATAATCTTTAATTAATATGTTCTGAGGCCAGCATTGGGTTTAATATGACAACAATGCTAATGACGATAAATGGTAATTGTCATTTATACTAATAATTAAAATAAGACTATGCATGATGACGATGATGATGACAGAAAAAGAATGAGTGATGGTAGAAAAATGAGAATCCATCCATCTATTGTCTAATCCTGCTGGTCCTTTCAGGGACACAGAGGGTCTGGTTCTTATCTTTAGTAATTAAAACATAATACAAACAGAAGGTAATTATAAAGATAGAATAATAATAGTAGTAGTAATCATTTTAAAATTATTACAGTGACAGTAGTACTGTTGATTAAAAAAATAGTTTAAATAATTGTAAAATAGCAAAGAATGACAATAGTAAAGAATAATACAAAATAACAATAAATAATAAAAATGAGGTAAAAAGAAATTGTAGTAGTAATAAAAATTAGAAATAAATCAAATAATAAAAATCCCAATTAGTAAAAATAACTAATAAACCAGAATAAAGTTGAAAATAATAAGTAATAAGAAAATAAATGATAAAAAAACGTAATGTGAGAGAATCATTTTAATGATTGTAACAATGACCCATGGAATTAATGAAAATATTCCTTACAATTAAAAAAGATAATACAGTAAGCAGTACTAATAGTTACAGTCAGTGATTATGATATTTGTAATATTGTGAATGACAAAGACGGTGTTGATAAGAGTAATGGTAATAATAAAACGATGATGATGAGGACGATAATCTTAATAAAGACCGATGATAACGATAATAATATTGATGGTTATGGTAAAAATGAATGATAACACTTAGAAAATGAGCATCATTAATAAAGATCATTGACAGTGAATGTCACAATAATAGTGGGCATGATCCTTGGTAACCAAACAAATCCATGAAGGTCTTTTTAAATTTGTGTGCGTATCTTTGTGCTGTCTCATTGAGCAGTAAGGCAGCTCCAGTGCTACTGACCTCCTTTAAGCTGTCCATTAACCTTCAACCGACACACACACACACACACACACACACACGCCCACACTCTGCCTCATTTGGCAGCCGGCCCCCCTTTACACTGGAGCCCAGTGCTTTGTAGCTGGCCTGTAGCGTCCTGTGTTTGTGTGTGTACGCAGGCCTTGCGCGTGTTTGCATATGGAGTCGTTTCAACATGGGACGGTTGGACGTTTTGGCAGAGAGACCGTCGGGTAGAAAAGTCGGTGGTGGTGATGGGGGGGGGGGCAACAAACATAGCCAATGTTCAGCCTGATTTGTGCTGGCACAAACATGGCCGTCTGGATGCATGGCAGCGCTGAGATGGGCTGTAAATGAGTTCAGAGCTGACCTCCTTCACAGTAAACTCTTTTTCTATTTTTTTTTTATGTACGGAAACAAACAGGCAAACATCTGAACGACATATTTATGTGTGGAATTATTTGTCCTGACAAACACACTAGTGAGAGAGAGGGGGGGGGAAACAACAATCTGTTTATTTTTTTCCCTCCTACAGCTAAGTTTGCTTTTAACCGTTCCCAGGGTGTTGGCCGGAGCGTATATCAGTCTGTTGACGCGTCTGCAAGCAAAACGCTCGGGTGAGACAAACAATCCCCTGTGCTCCTCGAACATCTCAAGGGCCCGAGTCTGGGGAAACAACAAATAAAACAGCAGAGAAGAAACTTTACTACTGTTATATACTCCTCTCTAGACGCTTGCCAGAAGTTGATGGTGTGTTTGTCTCTCGTGGCCAAAGAAATGGAAGCTTGCTTCCAGAAAAACGGTTAATTACATCAAGATGCCAAAGAAAAAAACTAACTCCATATTTCAATGTATTTTATCCTAAAAAAAAAAGACTGTGATTGAAATAAATCGAAACAAAAAGATATAATTAGTGCTAGAAAATCAAGCAATACTACATTGATCAGTGTATATATTCATCATTTATCCCAGCTATATCTGTGTGAAATATCATGGAAGACCATTGTACTATAAATTGACTC
Source organism: Xiphophorus hellerii (assembly GCF_003331165.1). Taxonomy (NCBI): domain Eukaryota; kingdom Metazoa; phylum Chordata; class Actinopteri; order Cyprinodontiformes; family Poeciliidae; genus Xiphophorus; species Xiphophorus hellerii. Next base: position 14,548,057 of record NC_045688.1, on the reverse strand, counting down.
AAAAGGATCGACAACCCTGGAGATTTAAGTGCAAAGAACAACAGAACTGTAATGTAATGTTAAAAATGTGAAGGAAATTATTTATTTATTGAATTGGAAGATATCTTCAGGACTTGACCTAAACTGAGCTAATAAAAAATAGTTAGTTCTTAGAATCGAGTTCTAAATAAAAGTTGACGAAATTCTTCAAATTTTCCAAGCCTTTCCTCTGAGCTCCCCAGCCAGAGCGGCATGTTTTTGCCATCACTGACACGTTTTCCAAGGCCTAAATGTATGTTTTAGCACACTTTCGAAAACTCTGATGCCGTGATTCTTTTATAACCCCACGGTTTTAAGTCACGTCTGGACTTGGTTGGACTCGACTTTCTGCTCGTTGCGTAAGCCGCACTGCGCTGAGATGAACGCTCACTCACGCACACCAACGCTCGCAAATTCTGTCAGATATACCCATTCCCCACATAAACACACACAGCCAGGTAGGCCTAAGGAGCAGCAGACGTTCCGCAACACAGCCCAAAGTTTTCCTTCTAATCCCGGGTGTTGGCGTTTGCTTTGCAGAACTTTTCTAGCAAATTTAAACTACAACTTACAAAGCATCACTACTTAATGAAAGATGGCAGAAACCACTGAAAATTCACAAGAAAATCAATCTAAAAGAACATTTGCGGTGCTGACGTAAGCATATTGAAGCGTTACTCTAGCATGTTTTGAACACAATCCTAACAGTTAGCCTAATAAGACAATATAAATCTATTAGTGACACAGATTTATAGTGAGCTGAAAAACTATGGATATCCAAGGGACATTTTCTCATTTTTTCTCAGAACTAAAAAAATGGGAAAAATGTCTTGTTCTACTGGCAGATTTCACTTGCAATTAGTACCTTTTCATCAGCATTAGAAATTATTTATTTAAAACAAACTGTTTCCTGCTGAAAAGTTACTTGTAAGTTAGTTTTACTTCAAGTGTTGCATTAGAAACTAGACCAAAAGTGTATTGCAGTGCAGCAGTGCTTAACTGTAGAGTAGAATGAAAAGGTTAGGAAATTTGGAAAACCTGATAGAGATAAATACAATGTTTTCCCATAATGCAACACAAAACTGGCAATAGGAAGGCGTTTGAATGCTCCACCACATTGAAGATGATCTCTTCAGCGATGAGGTGTTTCCTTGGTTTATCACAAAACAAGTAATTTGAAACTTGTTCTTACGACACGCGAAAGTTAAATACTTCTTGTCTTCGACTTCATTTAAGTGATTTATGTATACAGTCTGAATTGACAGCATCACTGCCTGTGTCATCTCTGTTGGTGGGGGGGGGAGAAGAAAAAACCAGAGCTCACAGTTGATTAGCTTAGCATATAAACTGGAAACCCGTCTGTTTCTCTCCAAAGATGAGTTGCCAGGCAACTGGCAGTGAAAACTACCCAAGCATTTTGCTTTTTCCCAGCCACAACTTCACTTTATAACAAGCCTCCTGCTGCTTCAATTAGGTAGGATCCAAAACTTACAATGAGGGGTGCTGCTCAATAAGAAAAATAAATAAATCAATAAAATCATAAATGTATTGAAATTCAGAACATGTCAAATATGGTTGCATTTAAAAATTCAAACAAAAGTAGTTTTTTTTTAATCCTCTCTTTGACTTTGCCTTTCAGGGTTATCTGCCTGCCAACGCAGAGAGGCGAGAAAGCGTTCTACAGAGGAAGAGACAAGAATATTTTGGCTTCATCCAGCAATACTACGACTCGCGCAATGATGAGCACCATCAAGACACATACAGACAGGTATATGCTGAGATGCCTTCACACGCCCACACACACAGTGGGAGCCAAAACATAACACACTTGTCTGACACTGAATAACTTACCTTTGTGCTGCCGAACCTTTCCCTATTGGTCAGGATGTGGATGACGAAGCTGTACGGCCTTTGTCTAAACCAGGAAGCCAAGATTTGATCATTTAAGCTCAGATCACATCCCTTCATGTTAAGTCAGGTTTATTCTACTGACTTATATCTTAGCTTTGTGTGTTGATTCTACTGAAGAAGACAAAGATAACTCTGTTGGCGTCTGTACAGTTTCAAACAAACAGGGTTTGCTCCTGTGTGTTATAAGCCTGGTGGCCCACCAGGCTTTATTTGCTCCCCCGCCAGGCTAAGCGTCGTCTGTTTTTTGTAACAGGGTTTTTCATTTTTACACCGGTGACAGTAAAGACTGATTCATCTAGCTCTGTTCCTGCACCCTCACATTGGCCTCACACGCTATCATTTTCAATTGACGTTGCCTGCTCGTGCACCTCCAAATATTTGTAACTTTTAATGTCTTTTAACACAAAAGCACACTGGTGGACTGCCTTAGCGCCTTTACCGCCGGGTTCAGCATATTCTCTGGAGGAAACCCTAAATAAATATCTAACAAAGTTGGGATTTACTGGTCACCAGTGTGATTTTCCTGGTTCTGAAAGCCCAACCCTAGCACCGCCACGCATGTTTTCACAGACTTACATCCACAGTCACAATTGCAGGAAGCATCCAGATGTTCCCGTTGTATTGTGTTCTTTGTTTTCATTCGCCCTGTCCTCTCTGGACTGGACTGTCGCTCGTATCAACATGACGGGAGCGTGGTCGAGCTCTGTTCAGAGCAGGGACAGCCAGCTTCAAAGAGCTGCTTAAATGAACACTTTTCTGTGGCTTTGAAAATCTACTCCCTCCTCCCCTCCCTCTCTGTTTATCTGTCAGTCTTTCACCCTTTGCACACTTCTTCTTTTTAACATGGGACTACTTCCTGTTCATTTGAAGCCGATAAGAAACTTCAAAGTGGGCTGTCAGTCTCGGAGCTCCACACATTTTTCATATTTGGCCCAATTTCCCATTGATCTCCTCGTCACAGCTGCCACGAAGCTGGCACACTTTGTTGTGATGATTGTTTGAATCGCGTCCTGTAGCCACATTATAACAGTTTTGGATTGTGTAGTAATTTCTGATTTTGCTTTTGCTGCGTGCCTTATTGTGTTTGCAACTTTTTTTTTTTCCTCATTGTGCATGATCTTAGTTTTGATCATTTTAAGGATGGATTTCCTAAAAATGCCTGGATGTTTCTAGATCTTTTTCCTGGTTAGTTCATCAACCTCTGAATATCCATCTCTGTCTTTCTTTCTCTGTTTTCTGTTTTTTTTCCCATTCTTTCTTTAACTCTTAGTTTTTTCACCATTTCTTTCTGCCTCTTAGTTTCTTTTACTCTGTCTTTACTTAATTTTTTGTCTTCCTTTCTGTCTTTCTTCCTTTCTTTCACTTTTTCTCTTTTTTCCTTTCTGCCACTCAATCTTTCACTATTTTTCTTCCTTTCACTCTTTCATTCTTTCACTTTTTCTATTTTTTTTGTTGGTATGCAATGAACATAAGGGACAACCTTTTGATATGTGGATGAGAACAGACAGCTTGTTATGAAGGAGGAGCTGATGAGGTAGAGATGAGGTTTTAAATCCTTCGTCAGATAAAATCCAAGATTAAAAATTTAAAAACATCGCTCGGAATTCGCTACACCCAGAGTACGACTTTGTGCTGGAATGACTTTTGACCCTTAAATGCCTCCACATTGACATTTCTTAAGCCACCAATGACATTTTGAAGAACTGACATAAGATCTTGTTTGATACATTTATCTCATGTCAGCTAGCATTAGCTGTTAAAGCTTCCTTTTCCAGTTTCAACGATGTATAGCATCTAGCTGTTGAACTCCTGAATACAATAGTCACTTCTGGTGTAGAGATTAAGTTGCAATACTCACTTAAAATGGTTTGTTTATAATCTCCAGAGTTTGTTGTGGCAAGCATCTTTAGTTAATTGAGAATCTTTGGCAATGCACAAAGATTTAATTATTCAAATACTAACTTACATTGATTGTGGTGTTAAGGTGACAAAATATATAAAAAAGTCGATGACATGACTCCCTTATGAACGCTGAGTGTGTTTGTGTTAGTTTGACTCTCTAACACATTTCCTTTCCGTGTTGCTGTCAGATCCATATAGACATTCCTAGGATGAATCCTGAAAATTTGGTGCTGCAGCCAAAGGTGACAGAGGTAAGGCGTCCAGGACTGTGGCTACAGCTGCACGCTGGTCCTCTGAGCGACTAGTGCGCACACGCACACACTCTTCCAGACTGTGTCAGCCAGCCCGTCTCAACCTGCCGCCCTGCATCCGTCTGGCTCCCTTCTGACGAATCTGTCCGCCTGCTGTATTGTTCGTCTGCGGGGGTAGACGGTCTGAAATGGCAGAAAAACGTGGTCTTACAACGCTCCTCACAGAAACATCAAAGGGAGCCGTCCCATTATGCTAAAGGCGCCCATCTGCACACCCCCAAGACCACGGCTGCTTTCCATTTCAGAGCACCAGAAACCCCAGTCTGACTCCAATCAAGAACACCAATCCACTAACTTTTGCTCTCGCTCCGTTCTCCATCACTGTCTGTAATGGCCAGATCCGTGCTAATCTGCCCGTTGCTTCCTGTTTGTCTTTCTCTTTCTTTCTCTCCCCGCAGATTCACATTGACATACCGAGAACTAATCCTCTTATTCCTCTTTTCCAACAAGCTTCTGTCCAAGAGGTGAGACCCCACCTGCAGGAGCACACACACCACCTCACATTAGGAGGGTTTTCCCTTTTGCCTTCAGACTGACTCACTCAGCCTATCAGTGGCGGAGTCCATGTTCATGAAAAATCGAAAGAATCGGCTTGGTTAGTTTTCTTATAGATTTCTTTAGAGGGGCAGTATCATGTAAAATCCATGATTTTGAGCTCTACATCTTATTGTAATGTTATTTCCTCATTAAAAACACCTGGAGTGTTGCCTTGATTCCTTCATGAATCAGTTCAACGCCTGATTTTTACTTAGCTCCGCCTTCGAGGCGCAGCTCCTCCTCGAAGCTGCAGTTTCCGAGCTTCCGCCTCTCAGTGCAGCACTGGTAAAAATGTTCCTAAAGGGTTAATAATGATCACTTTCTGAAGGCGGAGTTTCTTAAAGAGACACAGGCCCAATATCAAGGCTTTAAATTTCAAAGTTAAATTTGGTTTATATAGAGTTTCTAACAAGTGAAGGTAACCATTTTATAACACCATCAAGTAACTGTGTCTGGAAAATGCATAATGCTGCCCTTTTATAAACACAATAAGAAAATTCCTATGTGCAACTCCAAAAAAACTGAGGTAATGACAGGAAAACCCTCACTGTAGAACACTGCATGATGTGAAAAAAAGCCAAAATTAAAAGCATAAACATAATTTCTTCAGGCATGCATGGAATCAGACAACCCTGAACTTTTTTCACTCTGCATGGCTGCCACTCGTATCGTTTTTGTTGTGCTTTGTTTGTGCTTCTGAAAAGAAAATGTACTTTTATATCTAGGTTGTTTTCTGGCATTGAAGTAAGACTGTAAAGTGAGCAGCAGTTTGAACAATCTGGCTTGTGGGTACTTCCAGAGCCAATCACTTTTATCAAAACGACATGTAAAAAGCTTTGAAATAAGATCATTCATTGTTGCAGCATAATCTTATGTTGCATTCAGAGTGGGGAAATGCAGCAGTTACTGCAAACCCTGCCACCTTGTACTATTTAGATTCAGACACTGAGTTGGCTGTGGAAAGGGGTTCTACGTCGTTCCTTTTTCAATTCTGGTCGGCCTGGCGTCTCATGATAGTTGCATTTATTTCCTTGGCCGACGATGAGAAATATGTTTAAAAAAACAAACCCAACAACAACAACAACAAAAAAAAAAAATCTAAACATGTAGCAAGCCAAATAAACAAGGCAGGCAGCCAACAAATGGTGAACACAATCTCTGGCTGAGCAAAATGTGACAAAACCTTTGCTTTCACATTACAGACGTTTGTGTTGCATAACCTATAATTAAATGTGAGATGATGAGAAAGAAAAACTATACATAACCGTTTCTACTTTGCTCGAATGCTGATGCTCGCTCTGTAGGTACATTTTTCAGGCAGCCGTAATAATCAACATCTAGAACATCACATTTGCTCCCCTGAGAAAAGTGTTATCAATATACAGAACTCACTTCCTGTTTTTAAAAAAAAAAAACAACGTAAAGTCATACTTTATATATTTACAGCTTCAATCACTCTACATGATTATTATTTAGGCCCTTTAAAATAATTTTAGGGGCAGTAGTAATCATGCTACTATTAATTTCATTATTATTTTTTAAACTTTCCTCTCTGGAGAAAATGTCCTCAATTAAGGGTTGGATTTAAATAAAAATCAGTGTGAGATTATTCTGCTGCAACAAAAGATGAATATATAGTTTTATGTCTTTATACGTTTTTGCCAGAGGTTCAACCAAATATGTGCATATTTGTGGGTCAGTTACTTGTAAAACCTTTTAAAATACTGAAAACAAGCCTTTTTAGCACCGATGATAAACTATCGAAATCCGGCTTCCTGCGGAAACGAGCTGGATTTTATTCCTTTCCAGAGCTTATTACCTCACCGTTTCCGCCGAGGCCTGTCACAGACATGAGCCCGAGAACGGTAAACACAAAGAAAAGTTCCCAATAATGAGGTGGAGGCTAATGACGAGGCCAGCACTTGAGGCCGCTCTGTTACGTCCACCTCTACACAGGTGTGAACGAGCCTGGCAACCACACACACAAACATGCTGCCAAAAAATGTTTGTGTGTAAAGCGGAGCAGAAATTCGAGCATTGAGCTCAGGCTCTTTAGTCGATGCAGCGCCTCAGGCAGCACCACCTCCCACTGTCGCTGTTTTGTACAGGTTAAAACGCTGCTCTGTAATCAGAGGTAAGAAGGGAAACGGGATCGCTGATGTCTTCTCTGCACTGCAAGCTGCTTATTGTTAATGTCAGTTTTTTTGGAGCGGTTTTCTCCACCCAGGAGTTCTGCTCTTTTTCTAAAATAAAGATGTAGCATACATATATATTCATAGAAATTAGATTAATGTTTCTTTCAATAATAATTTAAGTTAATGCAAAAAGCATTAAAAAAAAAGACTATTATGAAGAACATTTATCCAGGGTTTCCCCCAGTGTAAGACTGGCGGGCCTCCAGGCTTTCATTGCCACCCCTCCAGGCTAAGCATAATTTATTTTAAATATGGTTTAACAGTGACACTAAAGACAGATTAAGCTAGGTTAATAGTTGACATATTGCCAAATTGTGATGCCTATTCGTGCATCTCCAAAGTTTTGTACCTTTTCACTTTTTTTTAACATAAAAACACGGTGGGCTGCTGGTGGATTGCCTTAGCACCCCTTCTGCCGGGCTTAGCAGGTTTTCCGGGGGAAACCCTATTTGTCCTTTCATCCTTGACTCCTTTCTTTTTCTGTGGAAGGGACAATTTCCTCTCCACTTTTTTGAGATTAGCCTTATCTTGGTCCTTGGGGTCCCGCGCTAATGGGATGAAGCCATAACCGTTTGACACAGGAGGCGCGGGCAAAGCTGATTTCCTGTCCTGTAAATGCTTCGTTGGAAGAATCTGAGGTTAATGTGAGATTAGCAGAACGTGCTCTAAACTTTGATGTCTCTCTTTGATTTTTATTTTTAAGCACACAAACAGAAGATGTCTCTTTTCACCCGCAGCAAGAAAAAAAGAATAAATAAATAAAAGGGTGTTGGTTCACCCAGCATAGCTCTCTGTGTAGCCGCCAGTGTGAAATATGCATGTCAGCTTTGGAAGCTGCATGAAAAGAAAGTCCCATTACCCACTCGGCCTTCTATCGCCGGCACCTCTTCCCGTTTGATTGATGCGGCTTTGATAAGAAAAGAGCGGGCAGGTGGAGGAGAGTCTGCGAGAGATCTGCTACTGTCTGACATCACCGCGTTTACATCAAGTCAGAAATAAAATGAGTAATACGCTTGTTATACACATGGCATATTCCCAAAAAACAAGGGAGGGAGAGAAAGAAAAAACTTGATAGGTTGGGGGGCTATGCCAAGATGTGAGAGCTCTTTTTGATGAAGGAGAGGTAAAGACATTTGGACACCAGAAAAACAAGCTGAGCATCAAGCCCTCTTCAATTTTCTTCTCACTGACAGCATTAAACAGTCCCTCATAACAAAGATGGAGGTGTTCACCCTGCAAAAAAAAAAAGACGAACAACTAAAATATTGAAAATGAGAGGAAAGAGGGAGAAGGACAGGCGGAGTTACAGAGAAGAGCAATATATTGAATACAGTAGCGTAAAAATGAGGTTCAAAATGGGCCTTTCTTTTTTTTTGTTTGTTTGTTTGTGAACCAAATGCTCAGCTGAGAAAAAGCAATCAGATGGTGCTTAACAGCGTTGAAGCCAAATCGATTCATTTTGAATTACTGTTTAGCTCTTGGAGGATCCTGTTTTCATTAATTGAACCCAATCCTTTCTGAACTGGAGAGGCACCCATCAAAGATTTTTGTTGCCAATTTCCAGTCATAAATGCTTTTCCGAAACCAAACCACCAAATCCAGATACAACAAATTCCTCTTTTTACTTTATGGAAAAAATATTAAATCACCCTCAAAATAAAATATTTGTAGAAAAATAAAACACTTATGTCTCTTATATTGGGGGGAAGGAGGGTAGAGGTATCCAAACAAATAAGACCCAACTAAAGGAGGATTACAGGCCATCTCGTTTCCCATTCCCATTTTTTTAAAGAAATGACTGTCCACTTTAATATTTGAACGTAAAAATAGCTCACATTTATATCTTGGTCAGTTATATCATTCATCCATTTCCCTTAACTATGCTACATTACATTAGAGAGTGAGCAGTTGATGTTACACCGCTCCGCGATTTTGACTAATATTTTAAAACGAAGGCGAAAGGAATGCAGAGTTGACATTTTTCAGCTATTTTAAGTGTCTTGTATTAACAGTTAGCACAATTAGCTCAATAAACTAGGTTAAGTTTGCATTGCTAAGTATGTATTTAGCATAGAGTAAGCAGACTCTTTCAACAAGTGTAGAATTTCTAAAACTGAACTCTTCAAAAGGAGAAAACAGCCACTTTGCTGTGACGTGTTCAGCTTCCTGTTAGCTGCTAACGGTTAGCGTTCTAATCTTTCTAGAAACTTCTTTGGGTTTCCTCACAAAAATACCATGTTGGAACAGAAAGTAGCTAACTGAGCATCAACTTCCACACTGAACAGCGTTGTCATTAAAGCGAGATGGTAGTGCTTGGTATGGTGCGTTCACTGCCAGGGGGGAACAAAAAAACATGGTGAAGCATAAAGTTTACCTTTCCCAGACTGTGACTTTTAGGTTGGAGGGAAAATAATCGTAAGGTTTAGAAAGGAATAATTAATATCAGTAACCATGGCAAAACTAACACAGTTTAACACACCTCAAAATCATTAGCCGTGTCTGTTTAAGTTTTTTTTTTTTTTTTACACTTAACCAGCTTATTGTTTGAAATTTTCTTGCCTTTTCCACACCCAACTCATTTGCCATTAATCAACGCCGCAGTGTTTCATCTAAAATTGAAACGAAACAAAAACTAAGCAAATATGATGCCTGTCTGGCGCAGCAGGAGCTCTGAAATGTGTATTTTGTAAAAAACATTTATTTTCTGCTCCGCTTGCTCTATAATTACCGGTTCCACATTAATCAGAGGCTTCTCTGGCCATTTGGGCAAAGGCGCGTTTCAGAGCGCCACGACCTCCAGAGTTTTGGCCCCACGTTTCCTCACGATTGTAGGTGAAACACTGCGAACTAATTGCTTCAAAAAGTAGCTTTTTATTCACTGGTGAAAATGTCTGATGTAGTTGCTTCCCTTCCATAAGCCATTGTTTTTGACTGACTGCTTGTGTCCGTCTGTTGAAGATATTTGAGCGGATTCTGTTCATCTGGGCCATCCGGCATCCGGCCAGCGGCTACGTGCAGGGCATCAACGACCTGGTCACGCCGTTCTTCGTCGTCTTCGTCTTCGAGTACATCGGTGAGTGACGGCGCCCTCCCTACCTTCTCTCACTCTCTCCACTCTTTATTTCCCACTTTAAAACCAACCCCGATCCTTCATGTTAAACGCTTTTAAAGCTGAGTGACGCCTTCTGTAGACGGTACAAAGACGGGTTACTTTCTGTTTCACCTGCGCAGGTTGTAGAAAATCTCTCGTGGGACCCTCTGTACCGTCTCATTTTACACCTGTCTACCCTTCATCCATTCTGCTCCCTCTTTGTGCGAAAATATGCTTTGAAATTCTATTCATCAAGTCATTTTCTGGTTAACACTCCTGATTCCACTCTTTGCGGTGCGTGACGCGTAGCGTGACGCGTGTTGACGAGCGTGTGTGTGATTGTTTGCGCATCCCACTGTTCTCTCCGTAGCCCCCCTGCTGTTGATGTTTATATTTTGCCACATTTAGGCAAATGAATGTTTTATTTTACTGTCGCACTTAATTCCTTTAACAGTCCAAACTCACTGCTTCAAAGCACAGACAGACAGCATGCACTTGTGGCCAATATAAACAGGGATGAGGATGTAATTTCTGTAATTCTGTTTGAACTACAAAAAATAAATTATAGACTATTAAGTTATTTTTTTGTGTGTTTTTGTCTTCCAATTAAAAGACTGCTATGGTGTGAGCCGGTATACAAACTGTGACTTTAATTTTTCATTTAATCACTAATCTCTGTTCCATGTGAGCCCATATAAAGGTCCATACAATTAAAACATCATAAGTCATTTAAATAAAATCAAATAAAGACTTTATAAAGTAATTTAAAAGGGGTTTAAGAATAACAGTTACTCTTCAGTGAAGGTTTTAAGTAGAATCTACAAATTAGTCAGTGGAATAAATGGCTGGGCACATACACACAAAAAGAGAGAAACTAACTCTCCTTTGGATCAATTTCCTAAAATAAAAAATGTCTAGCAATTTACCGAAATCTTAAATGTTACATTAGGGGTCTCAAACTCCAGTCCTCAAGGGCCGCTGTCCTGCAGTTTTTAGATGTGCCACAGGTACAAAACACTGGAGTGAAATGGCTAAATTACCTCCTCCTTGTGTAGATCAGTTCTCCCAGCCTTGCTAATGACCTAATTATTCTTTTCAGGTGTGGTGCAGCAGAGGCACATCTAAAGGTTGCAGGGCAGTGGCCCTCCAGGACTGGAGTTTGACACCTGTGTGTTACATGCTTTGCCTGTTTGAAATAACGTATTTCGAATTGAGTCTTTTCCATTCCCCTCTCCTTTATTGAAATGTTCCCGTCGTCCCTCCTCAGCTCTTTTTACCCCTCCCCGCTTCACTTCTGCTTTTCTCTCTTCCTGCGTTTGTTTTTCCCCTCCCCTCTTTGCCTTCCTTTGACTCTTGTCAGATCTTCAAAGCGTCATCCCTCGCTCCTGCGTTCCATGTACCTCCATGCGCTGATGAGCCTTGACTAACAAACGCAGCCAACAAACCTTCAAACGTGCCTGGCTGGCATCTTACATGATGGGTTGATGTGCTGCTCTGCTGTTATTTGGTGTTTCTGTCTTCTGACAGAGAGAGCGAACCAAAACACAAAGGTTTTTTTTATTTATTTTTTATTTTTTGCTTCTTTGGAGATGAGTGTAATTCTTCTCCTTTTGTGGAGAGGGTAGAAGTTTCGACATGTGTTCTCTCCTGCTGTTCACTTCCCAGGTGTTTGCCTTTATTTCACTTATTCACATCTTCCAACATTCTTGTAATTTCTCTACATAGATATACTGTATATAGATATATTCCTTTCATATATTCATTTTTATCCATACATAAGATTCAAATTATTTGATTTTTGACTAAACTTTCAGCTTGTATGTTTGAAATAATCAGCGGGGAAAAAGTGTCTTCAGTCAGAAGCTTCTTCAGTTGCTGCAAAACCGACTGCTAAAGGAGAGCCTTCCTGCCTACAGCCATCAACATTGACGTAAACCTGTTGAAGAAACCTGTATAAAATAAGTTATGAAATTTGATCTCCCTCTTTGATTAATAAAGTATTTTAGGCTTTAATACACAGTTTCAATCTACCTTTAAATTTTATGTATTATTTAAAAATCAACACCCACTACCTCTGTGCTCTGTCCAAGGGGTAAAACACTGAAATAAGGAGTTCACTTACAATCTGGACCAAGCAAATCTGTCTTAATGTAGAAAAATATATATTTTATATATCTGTCTGTTAGCTTTTTCTGCTTTCAAAGAAACATTTTAGTTGGTATAGTTCACTACAAAAAAATCAGTTTTAGTCATTGAAATACTACAAATAATCCCCAAAGTCCTTTTCTACTAAAAGTCTCAAATTTCTCGATAAATTTAACATGATAAACCTACAAAGCAAATAGTTTGTACAGTTGATGTTTGATATTTCAATAAGATCCATTATCACTCCAGACATACACTCAGTTTGCTGACATTCTGTTCATTGCTGCTAAATGTCATTTTTATGGACATGTAGAAATGTATTTACATTTCCAGTTGATAGTCTTTAACTTCTTTAAGTGATTTTCGTCTTCATTCAATGATACTTTACTTTTGCTTCAGATACACACCAATTTAAATCTACATTTTAAGACGAAGAGGAGTATATTTGCTTTGTGTCTGCAGTCCCTAGTGGTACCTGCTAACAAACTGAGATGCACTTAAGATCTCACATTGAGATGGTAAAGAAAGAGTGGAAAAGGGGCAGCAAAGTGAAACACAGCAGACATGGCAGTGGTAAGAAAGGATTACAGCCAGCCTGGGAATGAGCCCAGATCAGCATGAGTTGCACATCACACACTCGGTGTGTGGGATGCACTCAGTCTTTCATGACTCTGAACACGAGGCTTCACCCGAGCTTGTCACTAAAGGTGCTTTTTGGCCAGATTTGAAGATCTGTCCCACTTCTTCAGATATATTTTTTTTATTTTTCCACTGAGTCATACACCTGACCTGTCAAAGCAACAAGAAAACAGCGGCATGTTGAGAAACATGAAATGTCAGAGAAAAGCTCTTTGACAGTTTCCGTGGAATAAGTTTTGGTGTTTTTGTGACTGGTAATTTAAAGCTTACTCACTTGCTAACAACAGAAAACCTTTAAACCACTCTGAATTTCTTTATTCTCAGCTTCCATAGAAATTGACTTTTTTTTCATAATCTTTTAAAGTTGCCTCGGACTATAGAAGAACTAATGCGGTTTGCTGCATAACTATGTGTAGGTTACAGCAAACATGCGGAAAAGCCTTTTAGCCAACATGCAGAGTTCAGAGTTGTGGCTTGTTTAAAGGGGCATTATTATGTAAAATTAACTTTTTGAGCTTTACGTCATGTTATGTTTTTCTCCTCATCAAAAACAAACATGGAGTGTTGCATGTATTCTTTCATTCATGTGTAAGAAATCCTTTAATGTCCCATGGCAATCATTCTGCTGTGCAAAACACCTGGGTGGACCTAGCTCCGCCTTTGAGATGAAGCTCCTCCTCCGATCTGCATTTTCCGAGCTTCTGCACCACATAGCTCTTCTCACCCCACTCGGCTCCTTCAGACTAGCCAGCAGCAATCAGCAAACACCTGGTGGAACTGCACATCTGCTGAGCTCATTGTTGGAGCTAGTTGTCAGTGAAGCGTTGGTGAAAATGTTGTTAAAGGGTTAATAGCGGAGCCATGCTGTGATGACTTCCTGCAGGCGGAGTTTCTGAGAGAGCAAGTGTTTTAAAGATAGAAAGGCACAATTTTAAAGCATTAAATTGTGAAGTGAAATCTATATGGAGTCATATTTGATATATATTCAGCATTTTTATAACAATTGAAGGCAACATACTGTTGAAGACTTTGACGTCTCCAGTTAAGATTCGCTGATGCAGGAGATTCCAGAAAAGTCAGTGAGTTAAAATCAACCAAAGTTTATTAATATGTACAAGATATATCTTGGAGATCCACTTAAAGCATCAAACATGCATACAGAGTTACCCAAAGGCAATCCCAGTGAGATCTGAAGTCTCTTTCTCCTACTATATAGCCCCGAATGACTGTCTGACTGTGCTCTGCGGCCCAACCCCCACGCTGATGAGAACAGGGTCAGCCTTTTGTTTTAAGGCCGGTAGTCATAAAAAGTTTTATTGATGTTACAGAGGAAAGATGACCGCTTTAATCTGTAACCCCAGTTCCTGTCCCAGGACAAAGTTATAAAATTAATAACCATTTGGTTCATCTGCTCTTTACTCCACATTTTGGATCCTGTCTTCTAGCTTAATTACTGCTTGCAGGATGTCGTTATCACTTCCCTATGCAAATCCATCCTACCAAAGGCCTTTGGTAGACCCATACTCCCCTCAGAACCCAGAACAAAGCAAGGCTCCACTTGTAGTTTCCTTGTAACTCATCAAAGTAAATTCATGATTATACATCAATGTAACATTCAACAAAAATCACTTTACAATATTTCCACAATAGTTACTTGATTGTGCTATAAAATTGCACTATGTGCCTGGAAAATACATAACACTGCTCCTCTGAAGCAAAATGTATAACGAGATTAAGGACTTGAGACTTAATTTAGCTCGGCATAATTCATTTCCGGGCACAAAAGAATGATTGTTTAGTTTGAACAACTCTGATTGTTCTACGGCGCCTTCCTCTGTTCCCCTGCAAGCAATAAAACAAACCGAGGGACGCAGTCAGTGATTATTAGTAAAAGGTCACATAGATTTTCATCTTGCTGAGGAGAGATTGAGCTGCAAACCTGCTAAGCACCGAGCCAAAATGTTCTTAGAAATTGAGATGGCAGCAGCTTGCTCATCCTCTCCACTCTCAGTCGAACACAGTTCCTCATTTAAGCTCTTCATCAAAAGCAAATAATCCATTAAAATGGTTGAATTGGATTAAAAGAAGCCAGTATCAGTAGAGCTGGTTAGTTTTTAGCATCGTGATGAAGATGGTTAGTTTATTGGCCTGTTGGGAACAAATTGTTTTTGTTATTTTTACTCTCTTCTCTGTCCTTTTTAAACATTTCAAGTTGTTCTGCTCTTATCCATCCAGATTCATCCCAAAATACATCTAACTCAAAATGTCTGATTGGCAGATTAGCATTAAGAATAGTTAGTTTTTGAGCTCACTACAGAAGGGAAGCTCGCAACATTGTTAAACAACAAATTGATCGAAAGAGTCTTTTGTTTCATCTGTTCCGAGCCATTAGCCAACAAGAAAATGTATCTTATTAAGGCCAGGGTGGTCCATGACTGTGGCAAGAGGTAGATCCAGTCCCCCTTTTAATTTGCTGAAGGTATTGATTGACCAGAGGATCGGTAATGTAATCTGCATGGCAGGATCTTAGTATGGATCTACTCTGAAGAGTGATGAGAACAAGCAAGCAGCTCGGAGGAGACAGTGGCGAATGTGAAAACAGTGGAAGGAGAAGCAAGACCGGAGTGAAGACAAAGTAGGAGATAATAGCAGCAGCCGGAGTTCCTTAAGAGGAAGAAAGAGTCGGGGGTTTGGAGAATGACAGAGAGGGACGGGGCTCGAAGCAAGACTTTTACAGAAAGAGAGATTCAGATGGTGCTCCCATGCTGTCAGGAAACATCAGTGTTCTCCCATCAGTGGAGAGAGAAACAGCTTGTGCTTCCTTCACAATCTTCTGCGTTTAAGATTATCGTGTCACAACAGAGAAACAGAGAGAGAGAGAGAGAGCTGCGGCTTTTCAGTTGCTGGGGTTTCATTAGGGTTTCTGCATTTAGCTCTGGGCCAAACGGAGATTAACAGTAGGCCTGGGACGATTAATGGCGATTAATCGGTTGTTGAGATAATCGTCAACTAATTTAGTAATCGATTAATCGTTATCTGGAGTATTCAGACTCAAAAGAAGAACATTTGCTGAGGAAAAAAAAACAAACCGTACAAGAAAAGTATACATTCTGCATTTAAGAGGAAAAAAGCCCACCCTTTTCTGTAAATATGTACAATCTGCCATATTTATATTTATTGGATTAATTGATTAATCATCAGAATAATTGATTAATCAATTACCAAAATAATTGTTAGATGCAGCAAATTTGACATACTGCAAAATTTGGTTGCACTATAGTCCACCATTATCTTAGGAAGATAAAGGAAGGATGCTTTTTGTTTTCAAATCATCAAAGCAACGTTTAATATTAAGGCACTCGTCTATTTTATGGATTTCATGGACAATTTGTGATTTATTTTGAAATGATATGTTTTAAAACTGGATATCAGTTCTTTTTGCACCAGACTTGCCTTTTCCATGCGGTGTTTTGCAAAAGCAGCCATTCTCGGTGAAAAGACGAGCTTATGCGGCGTGTTCTCGATATATATATATATATATATTTTTTTTTTAATGTGTTTTCTACTGCTGCTGAATAAGATGCTAACCTCTAAATGGCATTTGGGATTACTAAAGTAAGGGCAATGAAGAGACAGCAAGTCAAACGCAGAAAATGCGTCGGGTAAGATGTCGAAGCAGCCTGACTCACCCAAATAATTAGAAATAATTTGGAGTTGTGATTGTTGGGGAGCTGCAGGTAGGGCAGTGGTAGAAAACAGCCTGCTTTTCTGGGGCTTTCAATCCAGGTGTTTTGTTTTTTTTATTGCTAGATGGAAGCTCTTTGTTTTTGTAACTCAAGAAGATACTTGAAGCTTTCAAAAAAAAATGCCACAAACTGTTGCGTTCCTCCACAATATGTTCTTTTTATCGCTTACTTAAACGCAGCAACTGGTGTCTGCCAAATGCATCTCTGAGATTTATGCAAGCGACGTTTCAGTCAGCTTTATGTGGCGAGCATTTTGTTTTCCTTTGACAAAAAAAAAAAAAAAAATTAAATGGAAAAAGTTAGTACCCTCTGCACAGCCACTAAATAGGTTTTGCAGTTTGCATAAAATCCATCTAAAACAGTTGGTTGAAATGTAGGAGATGCCAGAAATCTGATGGCAGAATATCCTGAATGTTCGAACATTATTGTGCATCACGCTGTTGCGCCAACAGGCTGCAGTATTCGCCAGATTACCGAAATCAATCAGCGCGCTCCCTTTTGTTGGGGCTGTGCATGGCATTATTGGCAGAAAATAGGTTGGTATAAATAATCTAAGTAAGATAAACAGACTGTTCATGTAGGGCATTCGAACAAGGAACATTATTATAGAGGACCACACGACGCACAATCCTTCAGAACCGGGAGAGCTCAGCAGGAAATCTCTTTTAAATGGTAATATGTTGCTGATTACACAAATACACGTACACAAAGAGCTGGTTCTTTTTGAGTCTTTGCGGCGTTTGCTCGGGTGCGTGTGTGTGTGTGTGTGTGTGCGGAGTTGCAGACAGACTGGCTAGGAAGGTGGAGCACCCAGGGACAAAAGCAAGGGAGATGGAAACATGCTGTCAGTCAGCTGTGATGAAATGCCTGCAGGGTTGTAACACCACACACAAACACAGGGCACGGTCTCACGAGGCGAGCCGCCACGAGTGCAAACATACAGGAGATGGACAGATGGCGATGTCTTATCTACAGACGTCTGCCTTGTCTCGATGATTTGGTTGAAAGAAGACTTATTTGTTTTGTGTTTTTTTGTCAGGTGGAATGAAGTGCATTTTGATGTTTACATTGATTTTTACATGTGAAGTTGCAGGAGCAGCTTATGTATGGAGACTTGTGTCCTGTAACAAAAGCTTAGTTCAACCTTCATTTGATTTTATGTTAGACGCTTTGAGGCATTGTTTCAACAACAAATGATAATGATCGAAGTAAATATAAAAGCGATGGGGAAAGGATTCATTTTGACTGAACAAATGTGCTTCGCTAATAGGGGTGGGCAGTATGAGCCAAATGTTTTATCACGACATTATCACAAAAGTGACAATCAGAACTATTTACTTTTTTCTTTAAGGTAACTGTGAAGCTGTCGCTGCATGACGTAGCAATTATTATATTATAAACACAAAGACTGCTCTTGAAAATCATTTGCAATACAATTCTTTAGCACTAAACTGCACACAGTGACTGCATTTAAACTTATTTTCAATTGTAATGATATTTATTGATACCATCGTTGAACGAAGAGTGGAGAAAAATAGTAAAAATAACAATTGCGACAATACGGACAGTTTTTTTTTAAACGCTGTGAATTGAAATGTATCGTGACGACGAGAAATCAAATCTCTGATCACGATAAATGATAAATATGATAAATGCCCACTCATGCTTGCCAAAGAGGTGATTAGAGGGGACCGTTGTCGTAGCCTCTGTCTCACATATTTTAGTTAAATAAAATAAAAACTTTAAGCTAATACTTGTAGTTTCCTGTTATTGTGATTCCAAGTAAATTCTTCATTCAGAAGGAAAAGGGGAATAAAAGCAGAATAAAACCTGAAAAGTAACCCAGCTGGGTAAGTAAAACAATCCATTGTTGAGAAATATGGATATTTGTAATAAAAAAAGTACAAAGTCATCAGCATAACGGCAAACGTGATGCTCTGTTTGACCTTGCCGAACACATTAATTGTGTGTGAAGTTTAATAAGTTGGTCGATTAGCGACATGCTAACGGGACTGCCTTGAGGTGTGCTTAGAGATGGAAGCGTTTTGATTTTCAAATTGTAGTGCACGCTGAGACAACAGAGCTAGCGATTAGTACTTAATTGATGAAATAACATTCAAACCAAAATCACATTTTTCGAACGCGGCAAAAGAAGTTGTTCTATTTTCAAAAGGCCTTTTCTGCATCCATAAGAGAAAGGATTCAGGTATGTTATCAGACGGTTTGTGCAGAATACTAAGAAGTCTGCTTTCATAAAATATGCAGTTGAAGTAATTCCTTCCAATTCTCCACCCGGTCTTCCGTTTAATTCTCCTCCCTGCTTTATTTTGTGTCCCTCTGTGGTTGATAGTCTATAGATCAATAGTTTTTGTCTAAATGGAGTTTTGCCAGTTGGTGGTTTACTCAGATTGGCTTCTTCCCCCCCCCCGTCCCTATGCTTTGGCCTCTGTTGGTCAAGTCCTCTGTTCTGAATCTCCTTCTGATTAGCGTCTGTTATTAGCTGTAATGAGCTGCTTAGCGATTGCCCGCGCTCAGCTGCTGATATCCAGCAGGAACTCTGTCCTTTCTGCTTTGTTCCCCATCCGCTTTTGCTTTCTCTAATTCTACTACTACTGCTTTAATCATTGGGCTAGATTATCGTTCTTCAGTTTTCTCTGACCGTGTCTCTCTTTGTCTCCTTTATTGGCTCGAGAAATGCCCCACTCCTCAATTCGGTTTCAAACACAGTCGCCATGTTTCTGGGGTAAGTAATAGCATTCGACTGGCAGAAATTAAATCAACGCTGTGGTTGCGACCCTCCGTGTCTATCTCCCTCCAGCTTTTTACTGGATAAACTTTTCACTCCCTCGAAATATGTTCTATGACATTTTGATGGCTGCCACTTTGCGTTTACTCTCTGCCTCCGTCACCTTAAAGAGGTAACGCGCAGCGTCTCATCTGTAAATTCGAACAGTGGTAGAAGTCATAAGACACAATAGAAATATTTCATTTTTATTTGTTTAGTTCAAAGAAGATTGTTCTCATCTCCCTGGAAGAAATAGCTCTCCGCTCTGCGTCTGTCTTGGACATTACATTTCATGGATGAGTTGATTCTTTTTGAACTTTGCTTTTTTTTCCCCATCTATGAATAATATGATTCATAAATGAATGACAATAGAGTAAAATGAAATGCTTTTTTGTTGTCTATTGCATATTTTTTCTGACTTATTTAGCTCCAATTGGTTTGAACAAATAGCTGAATATAACATAACTTTGCCTCATGATGAATTTTGAATGTTGGTACCTTTTTTGCCAAACGTGATATTTTTTGCCAAAATTATATTTGACAAAAAATGACTTGGACCATTGTTTTAGGAAGGTGATGATAGGTAGAATGGGTCACACTTTATTTGAAGGGGTGTGCATAAGACTAATATGAAACTGTCATAAACATTACATAACTTCTGTAATGAACATGAAGCACACTTTATGAATGATTATGACTGCTGTCATGAAGTGCCACTTGGTAAATAATGACATTTTAATGCAAAGTTGTACTAAAAGTTGCATTAAAAGTGTCAACTTTGCATTAAAAATGTCATTATTTACCGAATAATGCAAAGTTGGGGATTTTAATAGACTTTTGATGTAGCCTTTACTATAAGTTTGCAGTAATAGTGTCATTATTTACCAATTTACACATCATAACAATAGTCATAGACATTCATGAAGACGCTTTCATGTTCATAATAGGTGTTGTATCATATTTATGACACTGAAATATCAGTCTTTTGTACACCCCTTCAAATAAAGTGTAACCATAGAATGTTAATTTGGACGCAATAATACTTGCATCAAGTTCTGGAGCACAAAACTATAACACTAGTTTGTTGCTACTCTTTTTCTAAAAGCTTTGTATCGACCTCTGTTGTTGGAAATGCGCCACAACCAAACATTTGAATCCTCAAGTAATTACCGTAATTTTTTGGAATGTGAGCCGCTACTTTTTTCGCACACTTTGAACACTGAGTCGAAGACAATGATGGATTTTCACCAGCGGGTTTTGAAAGGCGGGGCTGTTGCGTGATGAAGAGGACAGCACAACGCCAAAGACAATTTACCATGAGATGAAAGCGACATGGAGAAATGGATTTCTTTGAGATTTTTTGGAGAATTGGCAAAAAAAAATTAAAATGAAGAAAATGTTGAATTCCTCATCAGCTTATACTGTTATAGGTTTAGTATCTGAGAGATTTATTTATTTATTTTTTGTTTAAAAAGACGTGCGACAATGTGGTGGCGTCTGTGCAATGACACATGGTTGTCAATGCTCCACAGTGGCTTAAAATCAACAGTGGCCGTGCTTTCATCCACATCCGGCCTAATCTTAATATCTTAGTATTTCCAAAGATTCTCTCATCGCTCAAGATAAAAAGCGATGAAGCCCCTAAATGATCCCGAGAAATAGTTCTGTCAAAAAGTGATTTATCCTCTATGAATAATCGCAGAGGTTATTGAATATTTTTAGATTAACTTAATTACTTGACTATAAAAAGCCATGAATTGAAGCTCTTTGCAGCGAGAGGCCTCAGATCCCTTCATGTTTTTGTTTTTTTGTCGTGTCAGGCGCGTGATCGCAGGGGAAAAAATAGTTTTATCATTCTGTCACCAGCGAGACGCGTTCCGCTTGACCTGATGCAATTGGAGGCAATTGAAACGCCGGTTTCACCTCGCCGCCTCCCAGTTAGTGCGTGTGGCTTTTTTTCTTTCTTTTTTTTTTTTTTGATTGCGTCAGGACCGTGTGCGCGGACACGCGCTCGCGTAGGAAAACATAATTACGTTTTAATGTGCAGCGACGCAGACATTCCTAAAAACAAACGGTGTTCTCTCTTCACGTCTGCCGCCTGTGTGTTAATGTGTGTGGTGGCGCTAATAATGCCTCCTTATTACCGTTCCCCTAATGCTTTATCTCCTTAACTAAGCTTGGCGATTATGTACACTAACAGTTTAACGCGCTGATCTTTCACTTGCACCTTAGGACTCGCTCACCTTCTAAATCAGAAAGAATTTTCTACATTTTCAACTTTTAATTATTTTTTCCACCTTGAAATTGCAGGAAATTTCATCTGACACAGTCACCTGCGTATGTTTGCTCGTCATTGTGATGATGGCATTATGTCCATGAGCTAAAATTAAAGCTCAAATAAATGAGCACTTGTCAGGTCGTTGGTTTAATAAACTTTTTTTTTTTTTTAAAGCTTTGATTAAATTCCAGTTGCCGATGGAAGCACCTGATCAGAACAGTGGGTGACTCACTTCTTCACTGAGTGCGTCTGGACTTCGGCCAGAGTTCCTGTGCAGTTCACAGAGGATTTCTAAGAAAAGAAAAGCAGAAAAGAAACACTTAGAGGGGGAAGAAAAATAATTTGAATGCTCGGCTGCTCTGAACATTGAAGTTGTCGATACTTGGACTCTTATGGACTTATGTTTTGCACCGTATATGCACCAGCATTACGATCTCAACAACGGATCAAGAAAAACAGAACAGTTTTGTCCTTACCTTCCAGGACTCTTCCATAAATTTCCATAATCAGCAAAAATCGGGTGCAAAATTTGAGGTTTCTTAGCATAAGGGGTCAAATTACAATCTCATTGCCTCTGGACTTGTAAAATCTAACCTCAGGAATGCTTTATCCTAGAGTTTTCTCTTTCCTTTTCAGCAACTAACAAGCACTGTCTTCCAGATTAATTACAATTTCATATACGAACGCCCAACAGCCCAAATATCCATATTATAAATGACACGCTGGAGCCCCTTATTCCTCCATTTAGAAAACCCAGTGACTTAAGCTTTTCAGCAAACTTGACTTTTACCTCCCTCCCTCTTGGTGAAAAATAGCTTTGGGATTGCTGTCATGTTTGCGAGCTCTTTCAGTGGTTATCAATTACAAGACCCACCAGGAACAAATCTGTTGCTCCAGCTATGATTTGTAATATCGATCGCTCTCTTTCTTCTTCCTGTGTTACCGCTCTGGAATTTGGCTGCTGCGAGGGAGAAAACACTTGTCTTTTAAAAAAAAACAACAACCAAAAAGCGCCCCAGCAGTTTGTGTGACTCTCTGCCATCGCCATGGTTGCACAAAAGTAGATTATGTCACTAGCTGTGCTCGCGTCGACTCGTTCTTTCATAGTCGTCTGGGTTTTACAAATGAGCTTGTGATGGGACACTTTGTACGACGTCAAAGGACGAAACATCGTTTCGCAGACTCGGTAGAAATTAGGGACGTTGAGCTTTCTCATCTTACCTCGAGGCTCGTGGGTTCGTTTCGTGTCTGCTCACGGGCTGATACGGTATTAATAGCTGCATTCCATTCGATGTCAAGGAGTTACGTTATCTAACAAACAGCTTCGGGACACGGGGGATGATGTATGGACACACTGCTTATAGAGTAGATAGTAGGGGATTGGAACCTTGCTGGCATTATTATTATTATTATTATTTTTTTCTTTTAGTGGCCTGAAGTGCTTCTTATCATTGCAGAGGCTGAAGGTCAACGTTTTCATTCAACGCTGAAAGCATGGCTCTTAAGTGGACAGGTTTTTTCAAAGCTCTATCAAATAAAGACATTTGATGATTTTTCTTTCTTTGTGTGGGTGTGTGTGTGTGTGTGTGTACTTGCAGTTTGAATAAAGTAGGCTGCCTTCAGATGGCCGGTTAAGGGCTTTAGTTTTTCACAGCCACTGCGGTGCGCTGGGCGATTATGTCACGTTAAACATCCCTTTTGTCTTTTCAAGCTCACTCTGGTGCATTCTAAATTTCCTACGGAGGACCACTGAGGTGTGTGAGGCAGCTGTTCTTTTGGACTCCATTCCGCTTTCCCTGCTCTCACATTACCTACGCTGAGATAAGCTTCTCTCTAAACTGCCCTGAGGATGTTCATACATCCTCCACAGAGACCGCTACGTCCAGTTCACATTAGACCTTTAATAATTGACGGCGATGCTGAACTCAGCAGCGTTGATCCAGAGCGCTGCCTGTACGATGTGTGTCAGCTCTCACCTGTTCAGTCAGTTCGTAGTAGCGGTGGACGATATGGACTTGGTTTTATCCGAGTATTTTGCAGTACTACTGTGGTAACAATAAAAGTGATGAGGACTATTTATTACTACTTTTTTTAGGCAACCGTATGGTTGTGACTGTGTGTCACAGCAACAGTAGCCCCACAAACACAAATAATGCTCTTGAGAAATGTTCCTGTTTGCAATGTGCTTCATTAGGACGCGGGTTGCATGAAGAAGTGTGATTTGTATCACAAATCTGCTCATGGTCATTTTATTGTCGAATGTATTATTTATTCATGCTTTTATTGAACTAACAGTGCATAAAAAAGTAAAACTATCAATCCTGACAAAAAGGGCAGTCCTGTCTGGTTTTAAACAATTTTAGTTGGAATTTATTGCGACAACAATTCTTAAAAAACTAAATTTATCACGATAAATGATACACAATACGATAAATTCCCAACCCTGGTTCATCCCTCCATTGCCACTTTATCCCTTCTACCTTCCATTTTTACATGTCTAGTAAAGTGTTTGGATAAACAGGGATAGTCATAAGTGCCTTTTCTTCATAAAAAGAAATTAAGTGATGTATTACACTCTAAAAACCTTTTGTAGCACCTTGTTTCACTTTATTTCAGCCATTTAGTTCTTATGAAATACAAGAATTTGACCCCTCATCAATGAACATTCATTTAAAGTAACCTCTATTCACCTGCACATACCAGAAATACTCATACATTAAATCTCCTCTAAAAATGCTTACAACTGCCTTTTTTCACATCAAACGCCAAATAATAATTATAATATCTAATCTAATTAACATCCATGGTCGTCTTTATTTCCACTCTTGGGGTACAGCCAATCACAGCCAAGGAAAGCGAATGGAGCTCCTGGATTGGCTGCTTTGTAGGCAGCTCCAATTGTAATTCTCAAGCACTACAATTCTGTCCTTTCATGGTTCCTCAAAGTTTACCTTGTAATCCCAATGTCTATACTTGCTTCTCAGAGCTAAACCAAACCAAGACCCATTTCTCCAATTCTATCCACAACTCATTGCATTGATGATGCATTAAACTGTATGTTGCTTTGCTATCCTATATGTAGTTGGACCAGTTTTCCTGAGTGCTTGCCCCAATCGGAAAGAACTTCACGTTTGAAGGGAAATTAACACTAGTTTGGTGTTGGACGTCTTCAGCCATTTGATTCTTTTTCGTCTCTAAATCGATTTTAAGACGTCATAAATCAACTGTCAGCGTGTTGCCTTTGTGCTTGGTATCTAAGAGGTGCATGTAGCAGGTTGAGGTCAACCCTCTTTACTACTTTTAGCCTTTTAGGTTTCCCGTAAAGATTGCCGAAAGATGCCTATCGCATTGTAACATGTGCAACACGATTGCCACCAGCATTGACGGAACATGAGTTTCAATCACGAATGAAGATTGCTCTGTCAAATGATCTACTAGGGCTGGGGAAAGAAAACAATTATGTTTTCTCTCACCTCCAGGTGTCTATTTTCATATCTTTGCACCTTGTGTCACACACTACTATAAATTGGTTCCCATCTCTTGTGATTTTCTGAACGTGTGTACGCGTGTGTTCCCTCGCTGTGTCTGTGTCATCAGCTTTGCCATGTTGACTCTCTTCTTAATTATCCAACAGTATAAGTGGCACCTCTCTGGAAAATGTTCACTTCTCATTAACGAGGTAACGGTGTTATCAGGCTAATTGTGCCAGCGAGAGGAAATCACAATTTGTCGCCGCCGCCTGAACTCACAGACGTTTGAAGTATTACAGATTTCCCCGGGAGCTAACGTGTGTCATCGTCATTTTTTAAAATTTATTTATTTATTTTTTTCTTTTAAAGTGTCGTGCCCTCGGCTGTGTCAGTTGGATGTCATTCTGCCAGATTGTGTCATGTTTGGATTTAGCACCTGAACTGTAAGCCATTAGAATCATTAGATTTAACCAGAATCGGTGCCATAATTCAAACTGATGACTGCATTATTGCGCATTAGAGCTGATCGGCTACCATCTCTCCTCGGAAGTTGGCAGCTCAGGTTTGCTCCCGATTAATCCGAACCAGCAGACGGTTGTCAGACCCAGGGTGTTTCTTTTATTTATTTATTTTTAGCGCTGGTTGTTGACTTTGCGTGCTGTCGAGCTGTCACACGCTCGCCACGCGCACTTTATGATTACATCACACCAAACTAGCTCGTTCATCATCTTGCATCACGTTACCTTGTGGCCCCTGTAGTTGTAAAAGGGCAGATGGCAGCGCTTGGCACGGGTGTGTGTGCCGTGTGTATCCACGCACGTGTGTCTGTCTGTGGGTCTCGGGAGGTGCAACCCAGCTCTGCAAGCCAAGCTGTGCCAAGTACTCACAGCTGGCTGCGACCAAGCAGTTGGTCCCTTTGGACAAGTTGCCCCCTGCGCCAGGACAAACAGGAAATGAGCCCTGGGGCCTGGCAGGAAGCTGGCTCTGTGGCCAGTAGGAAGAGAGGTGAGGAAGAGAATGTGGAGAACAGCTTGGCAGGGCAGACTGGCAATAGAGGAGATGTCAAATGGCCGAGAGGTGGAGAGAACAAGAACGGAGAATTGGGGGGGGGGGTGTTAGTAGCGAAAAAAGAGAGAAATAATGAAGATTTGAAGGATTGCACACCAATGTTTGTAGGTATAAGTGGAACTTGTACAATTATTAGCATCAAGTAGTTCAAAAGTTTTTAAATACAAACTTTTTTGCAGTTGCAAAAGTTAACTTTTGAAAAATTCAAGCCATAAGTGCACTTATTTAGTTGTGAGAACAAAATAAAAAGTCAGGAAATAGCAGTAAGAAAAAAAACCTGCTTTTCTAAAACCTTCAACGAAGGGTTGATGTAAGATTCTGACAGTATGATAACCTCAATTCAAAGCAGTTGTTTATTGTAGTTATTTTGGTACATTTGTTTGATCAGACTGTGTGAGTGATGGCCAGCTCTTACGTGGGTCCAG
Organism: Xiphophorus hellerii; assembly: GCF_003331165.1. Lineage (NCBI taxonomy): Eukaryota > Metazoa > Chordata > Actinopteri > Cyprinodontiformes > Poeciliidae > Xiphophorus > Xiphophorus hellerii. Next base: position 14,521,536 of record NC_045688.1, on the reverse strand, counting down.
TTGAAACCTGGTAATCACATGCTTCTTGCTTAGTTAGGTCTAAATTGATCAGAGGTCTTCATACCCAGGCCTCAAGATCCGGTTTCCCGCAATCTTTAGGTGCGTCTCTGCTTCAACACACCAAGGTCAAATAATGTAGTTAGTAGCAGGACTCTGGAGAACTTGAGTGCATACTGAGGAGGTGAATTAGTCTTTTTCCTCAGGTGTGGTGAATCAGGGACGCCTCTAAAAGTTGTAAGATGCTGGTCCTCAAGAACCTGATTTGAAGATCCCACAAGTGGACTTTCTTCACAAGGATTGTTCACGCCTGGCATTAAAGCCATCCCGACTTATCAGATCTCTGTTACCGGCTTCATAGGTAAATTGACACATAACCACAGTACAGGGTGACTACAACATCCAAAAAAAGTATTTCAGGTATCTGTTTTCATTTTAAATAATCCGACCACAGTACTGAGTTTTTCTTTTTCAACCCAATGCGTGTCTGAGATCTTCTCAAAAAAAAAAAGTCTGAACGCTTCAGCACTTTAGCTGGCATCTCATTAAATGAACTTTAAACCATAGGAAGGCTATAATGTTTATTTTCTTTGTGGTTTAATAACTGTAACTTTTTAAATACTTAGTAACCAACCCGTGCTTTTTCCACAGACAGAGCAATAATTAAAGTTTAAAACAATTGGAACTCTGACAAGCGAAGCTGGATGAGAGTCAAAGTTTATGGACCGTGCACAATGGGGAAGGTGGAAGGGAAGTAAAAGAAAAGAAAGCCCAAATCCCAAAGAGTGGCATCTTCCGGTAACCACATTTCCATAACAACCGTTTCACTTTAAGGCTTTTCAAAACAAACGAAAGCATTTCACTCCCCAGTTTTCATCGCGAGCAGTGAATGCTTCTTGGCTCGACTCAGAAGTCGTGCCAAACAAGTTCTTATCCCCTCTACCAAGACGAACGCTGGTGTCTGCTCTCTCAAGACGTCGCAGTCTGCCTCAGAGGATCGGCAGTTCATTATTTGGCCGGGGACAATTAAGGAGCCTCATCTCACACGCAACTCAAGCTGCCGAAACTCCCGTCCTCGTGACGTGAAGCTCATTCGGGCTTGAACTGCCAAAAAAAAAAAATCCCTCCCGGCTCATTTGCTAAGCATTCCCTGAGAGATGGCATCCCAGACATGTATTGTCAGCTGGTTCTTTTAGGGCAGACCACCAGAAATAATCACCAAGAGAATGTCTTGTTGGAGTTTCTGCTGGGGGCCAGGGTCCCTTGGAATTAATTAGTTTCTTCTTTTGATGGAAGGTCAGCAGTTGGTTGTTATCAGGGTTTCCTATGTTGTCTGGAATTGGGTGGAATGAGATTTCACAATTTTATAGGTCTGGTTAAGCATGGAAAAAATCAAGATTTCATTCCTTTTCCCAGTATCTAATTGTACTGTACTATTGTACTCTTTTCTTCCTTAACTTTTATCTTTTTTGTGCTTTCTTCTATATTCATTTGTAATCTTCCGTTTTCGTTCCTTTTCTTTACTTGAGTTCTTTCTTTTCCTGTCTTTCGTTCCTTGTGTGGTTCCTTCTGTTTTTTACGTTTTTACTTTCTCCCTTGTGCACTCGAATTCTTTCTACCATTTTTCCTTGTGTCCTTTCTTTTCATGTTACTCCTCCCACTTCTTCCTTGTTTTGCACCTATGTACTGGCCTATTTTCTCCCCTTTTCCCCTTTTTTACAAATTGCCTTTCTTTCCTTTCCTGCGTCAGTTCACTTTCCTTGTTGTTCTTGTTTTCACACATTCCAGATTCAATTTAAAGAAGTCTGTATTTTCTTCCTGAAAACTGTAGGAACCCTCGTGTTGCAGAGCATCAAAGTTCACTAAATGTTACTTTCTTTATTTCCCTTTAGTTTTTTTTTTATTCATGATAACAGCCATGTGGTAGTGTGAAAATTACCCATGGTTTCACCATAAAGTAGTGTTCAAAGAGAGCTATCAAGCATTGAAAATGACTCAACACCCCAGCTTTGAAGCAATGATCCATTTTCATCTGGATGCTGCCGCCGGGTTTCAGTTCCCTCCACAGTCACAGGGGGCAGTGTTGCCCTGTGATCCAACCCAGGCCATCCGGAGCACAGCCGCTCTCGTTCCACCGCCTCTCTTCCTCTAAAGTCCTTCCTCTTGTGTGTCCTTGTTATTGTGATGAGCTGCGCCTAATTCCAGAGCAACCGCCGGACACTTGGAAGCCGTCCCTTCTAATCTGCTCCCGAGTCAAGGCCCGGGTTTGGGAATCTGCCCGACAGCGAGGCCGTAGGCGCGACAAAGACTGATTTGAGACTCGGGGACTCTCAGGGTCTCCCAAAACGCCGGAGCAGTAGCTCTCTCTCACCGCCCTGTTAATCAGCAATGACACCACTCGAATTGCCAGTCAGTCTGTTCGCAATTAATCTTTTCAACTGCAGATGTAATGCCGTCAATGGAGCTCAGGGTGTTTCTGCGTACCACATGGAGTCCCATATTAATGTAGCGTCATTGTCTTTTGGATCACTAAAGACGGGCTTTTAAATTGAGGATTGAGCCCAGATTGGTCAGATGGAGGCTTTTTGTTTCTGTGCTGTTCGGACAGCTGCTTCAGCTCCAGGTTTAGATCTCATTGATTGTCTTTGACTTTTTTTTTCTGGCTTAGTTTTAATTCACACCTTTTACTTTTTAGATCTCATTTTGAAAGTAAGGTTGTTTTGAGATTAAACCTGTGCAAAAAAAAAAAGAAGCAAAAAACAGCAGTGTCTTCAAAAAACATCGTCGCCTGCTGACAAATCACATCTTCTGGCTTTTATTTCCTTCAATTCCTGCGAACAATACTGACATCTAATCACAATGCAGCCTCTGACCACATCCGTGTGCTGTATTAAAGATCAGCGTGATAGGTGAGCAAAATTAGATTTTTTTTTTCCCTCCATCTAGTTTTTCTGATCCTTACCACTTTGATGGAATGAAAAGGGAAATGAGGAGAAGCAGAAACTGGCCTCTCTGTGCACATTTTGTTTTCTTGTACCCATTTCTGCATGAATCACATCGCAATTGTATTGTTTAATGCCGTGATGAGACAGGTTGTGGTTCATGTTTACAGTGGATTGCAAAGGGCTTGTGGTGTTAAACTTTTTTCAAACCAAACACCATGTATGATTTTCCTTCCACTTCATATATTTTCGCTACTTTGTGTTGGTCAATCGCATGAAATCCCACCGAATGTAAATCGGTGGGATTTCAAGCAAGTGATTGAAATGTGAGAAAGTTCACACCCACACACACAACACACACTTCTAAAAGGTAGGAGCTGTTGGTTTGTAGCTTTGGCGCTCTGCCAGCTTTTTGACCCTCCATCCGTCTGTCTGATTGAGCATGCTCATTACAACCTTGACAGCGTACCAGAAGGGTTGCCAAGGATACCAAGCAGAGCTGCCAGGTCTTCCAATTGTACTCAAGTGTCTGTTGGAAAATACATAAGCTCACCTAACTACATAACATCCCCCCCGCCCATTCATTTGCCTATACTGTACAACCACACACACACACAAAAATAACGCATGAAGCACTTTGCTCCCCCTCCCACGCCCCTTCCGGTTTCTCCCCTCTCCGGATCACTGTTAATCAGTCTCGTCCCATCTTCTCTCCACTGGCTGTCAGTGGCTTGTCAGAAGCCCGTCAGAGCCCCTGCAGTCCGTCACACACTGCTGCCGTTAATGACATCTGATGACACCCGTCGTCGAAGTCACCCACCGGAGATGACTCGGCTTCCTCGCCGCTTTCAAACGCTTTTCTTTTGTTCCGGCGGCGGTGACGGCGTTTGAAGCCCGGCTTCGCGTCGAATTTAGACTCCCAGCTCTACCTGACTCGACCCCGAGATCCAAATTAAACATTAAAGCGCAAAGTTATAACTGTGGGGGGGATGGGGGGGGAGGAGATTACGAGAGCTGTGAATAATGTACAAAACTTGGAACATCTCGATTGTTTACCCTGTGAAATGTTAAGTAGAATCCCTCACTCAAAAGGGAAATGTACACCTTATTCTGACATTTTCTAAATGTTCACATAAGCAACCGGAAAAGGATGAACTTTTGCTTTTAACAGGTAGCTACAGCTCAGCTTTTCTCCAAAACTGTAAGCAGAACACATTTTTCTTTGTACCTTTTCTGTCATTTACTGCCTTTCTCTTCACTTTCCCCTTTTGCTGGCTTTTCTCTGTTAGAGCCCGTCTGTTTTGCTCCTCGCAGAGCTCCTTCCTCATCTTCTGTTGCTGCTCTCATTTTCTCTTCTCCAGAGGAGGAAGTGGAAAACTTTGACGTGTCCAGTCTCCAGGAAGAGGCTCTGAGGAACATTGAGGCTGACAGCTTCTGGTGCATGAGCAAACTGCTCGACGGCATCCAGGTAAAAAAGCGTGTAGGCGTGTGTGTGTGATTAAACGGTGAAAGCAGTATGTATGTGTACATATAAAAAAAAATCCCTTTTGTTTGACTTGACTTTAAACCTCAGATTAAAATGTGTTCACACTTCCAAATTCAGAAATTTCCACTCATTTTTCTTCTTTAGATTTCCAATTAATTTGTGCCTGGGCTTTGACTGGGCCATTCTAAAACATTCCATTGCAGCTCCTCTGCAACCTCATTGCAGGTTGTATGTTTAGAGGCACTGTCTTTCTTTTATGAAGTTTCTTTATAAAGTGATTGAGTTATTTTCCATGTCTTTGGTGTAGAAAAGCATCCCCACAGCATGATTCATCCACCACCATGCTTCTTAGTCCTAGAGTAATATGAAGTTTTGGTTTTCTGCTGTTACATTGCTTTTGGCAAGTCACAAATAGGACTTTTTATTTGTCCTATACAAAAACAAAAAAAAATATTGGTTTTTTTTTCCAACAATATTTTGCCACCAGCAGTTTGCATTTACTTCCTCCTCTTGTATTAGTAATAACAGTGCTCTATGAGATATTCAGAGGTTGAGATATTGATCGGCAACCTTTCCATCCCTAAGAGCCATTTTTGCCCTTGGTTCAGTTAAGCGAAATTTGTTTAGATTCTCTAAAGCTGCATGAATGAAATTGGCTTTCTTTTTTCAATATCTGTTAATAGGAAATTTTAGATTTTTGAGTTAAGCAATTTTCTTTAGGCTTTAGGTCAGTCAAGTTTATTTGTATAACACATTTCACCAAAAAGGGAGTTCACAGTGCTTTACATCCTAAAAACATAATACAGTAACCAGTTATGAAACGGGCAATAAACATTACATTTTGTCAAATGCCATAATCAAAATTATCAAGCACAAATACATTAAATATGTTGGTCTGTGCTCCAGTTTTTAGTAATCAAATGCAACTTTAAGCAGGTGGGTTTTTAGCCTTGATTTAAAGGAACTCAGTGTTTCAGCAGTTTTGCCGTTTCTGCAGTTTCTTTTAGATCAGTGGTAGCTTAAAACCTGAATACTGCTTCAATATCAAACGTTGACATAAAGTGAACTAATACATTTTCTTCAACAGAATATTTAACAAAAACAAGGTCAAAAAAGCGCATAAGTTTGCAATCAGACAACAAAAAAATCCTTTTACTGTTGGTGTCATTCTTGGTGGAAATGTTCTACATATACTGCGTTGAAGCAGCTAGGGCCACCATGTTTTTAGTCTCCATTAAATTTTGAACCATCGCTTAAGTTTTTAAAACAATCGAATGGGTAACAATGGATTTTATTTAGGAGGATTGGACCTAAAGTGACCGAATAACTTTTTCTTCTACAATTTTCAGATTATTTGTGAAAACATTTAATGCCGCGTCTGATGTTTTCATTATGTGCTTCTACTTGCAAAATGTCATAAACTGAAGTAGTATGAATATCTTGCCCTGAATCGTATCAAAGCTCATTAAAAGAAAAAAAGAAGCTTGCAAACAGTTTGGTATCTGGTGTAGTGACCATCTGAGCTGCAACTTTGGCTGCTAAGTCCTTAAACCAACAAGTTTGTCTCCACTTTGATTTTGTGTCCATGTGAAAGTTGCTTGTTTGCAGCAACTTAACACAGTCTAGACTGGTAGAAACCCACACGGACCTCTTTGTGTACACCCCGCGCACGCCGTGTGCGTTTCAGAAACGCGCTTGGCTTGGATTCGCCGAAAGCGGTCCGAAGCGTCTCGAAAGCCTTTGATTGCAAACTTGATTTGGTTTCATGTTTTCATCCTGAAGCTTTTTGGCCACCAGCTCCTCTCCATCGACCCCGGCTCTCAGCGGTCACGGTCCAGCCATCTGTCAATTCCAAACGGGGCCCGACTGAGCTGATGGTGGAGTCAGCTGCACCGCTGCTACTTAGCACCCTCCGTTCTGGCTTTCTTTCTCACACGTCTTTGGCTTCCTCTCCTTAATTTTGTTTCATATTTGTGAATTTTACTAACGGTGTTGGGAAGTGACGACGTTTTAGCAGAGCTTCCATAAATCAGAGGTTAAGAACTTTGCCTTTCTTGATCGTTTCTCTTTGTTTATGTCGCCGTAATGGATGTATTGTATTTGTGCGACTGAAAAATTTTCGCCCCGGCCCCGCGCTAAAGGTAATTAATAGTCCAGACCTTGTGTTCTGCATAAAATGTGAGCATCCTTAAATAACCGTTAACCAGTTGCTAGGCTATTCATTCAGGAAATTAATAGACGCTGTGCCTTGTTGCCCCCTGAGAGAGCAAGATGCAGCAAAAGGAGAGCTGTAGTGGAAGGAAGAGAGAAGGAGGATGCAGTGTGTGCTTTCGCATGCGTGTGGCGGCGGCGCGTCCCTGTGCTTATGTCTGTGTGTGACCTTGGCTTCGGACTAATTATGTGCAATGCACCAGGGAGGCCCCGTGTTTCCCCCCTAATGCTTTCTAAACAATCTGACCGAGGGTTGGTGCCTGAGCGCTGTAATTAGTTGGTGATCCTTGCTCCGACCTCGACTGCAGCCCCTCCCACATCCACTTTATGCTGTTGCAGTAAACTGAGGCGGCGAGGGCGGCTGGGTCGGCGCCTTGATAGAAAGCAGAGGGGACACATGGTCGTAAAATGTTTTTCACAAATTCAAAATCTGAAATGTGTGGTGTGCATTTATATTCAGACCCCTTTTTTTTGTGACATCCATAAATGAAATGAGTAAATTGTTGTGTGCTGTATAATCTTCAGAGGGTTGTTGCCAAATATTTGTGAACAAATGATAATGTAGGGACCAAGAAATACATCAATGTTAGGTCAGTTCCACCCAGACCTTTAATTTTTTTTAACTTTTATTCACTATTCAATAATTAGTTCATTAGTTTAGCATAAATGCTGCCTTATACCTTCTGTTTTTACTTGCCTAAATGAGCACAGCGAATAACATTTCAATTTTATTCTCACTCATATTTCATAATAATGATTGAAAAACAGGTTAGATTTGTTTTTGATAAAACATTACAATTAAAAAAATGTCTGATTTAAAACTTTCCAAGAATACATTTTTATGGTTTTGTTTTTGCAATTTTTTTTTAAATTTAGGGTAATCAGAGTAAAACAGGGTGCACGCCACACTTTTCAGATATGTTAAACTGTTTGAAAACCACATATCGTTCTGCTTCCAATGCGCTGCTATTTGTCACATAAAATCCCAACAAAGCTCAGTTCAATTTGTGGTTGCCCAGTAACAAAACGTTGCGGGGAAAAAACAGCTTAAAAATAGTGTGGGCTTTTCAAGGCAGGTAAATGTTCTCATTACTAAAATGAATTTACTTGCAGAACAAAGCTGGTTAAAACGTCTCCACACCAGCCACAGTGTGCGAGTGGCTCGACTTGCTAGCCTTTAGTTTTTTCCTCCTTTCTTCATTACAGTAAATTATCCATTAGTACTGGCTTTAGTGCCTCGCTGCTAAGCTTCTCTTTTACCTAAAAGGGAGCGTTTTGGCTGTCAATTCACTTAAGCAGCCTCTTTAATGAGCTGCCGCTTTAATTGGCAGCATCGACCCCCTCTCCCTCACCTCACCCTCCAACACCATTTCGTCTAAAGAGCATGCTAGACTGAAAGATTCAAGCAGTTCTGTTTTCTGTGTTGACAAATTAGACTAACTGGGGACTTTATAAAGAGATAAACGTGCCGGATTTCATAGAGATGCAAAATGATTCTAAATGTGAGGTTATTGATGAGTTTATCTTGGATCCTCCACACACACGCCGCCTAGTGGACAGTGGGAGAGGGTTTCATGGGTAAGATGAACGTTCGTCTGACACTGCGGGACTTTTCTCCTTTAAACGGACAAGCGAAGCATCAGCACAAAAATGGCGCACAGACCATTTGCAACATTATGGTAAAGTATTGCGCTACAGTCTCAGCGCTTTGACTACAAACATTCAAATGGAGCATTGTTTATTAATGTCATCCAGTCATGTGACCCGTTAAAGTGCTTTTAAGGAAGGCGGGAGCTGTCATAAGCCGCCTTCAAATGCTGCAGTGAGAAATGAAGATGAGTTTTCTTTGTTTAATGCATTTGCCTGTTTCAGATGAATCTTTAAGCTGACCCTCACGCTGGCCCGGACTTTTCTTCAGCCAATTAGTCTGGTAGCGTGGACGGCGCCTCCGGCTAACTTCGCTAATTTAACTTGTCAAAGCGGTTCCGCGTAAATTGTTCCATTAAATTTCAATGAAGCTGTCATAAATGTGTGTTGTTGATTAAAATCTGCTTTTGTTAATCGGAGATTTAAATTTTGTATGCATTTGCAAAAAGGAAAAGAGAGTCTCCTCATATCACATTTTAGACTCATTTTTTGACTAATCCACTTGATGTGTTCTTTTCACACGCAGCCAATGAGCTTTAGTTCCTCTCTCGGACTAGAAAACGAAGTCAAAAACTTTTGAGAAGTCCATTTTTCCTCCTCCCAGAGTACCCTAAGGGGATCTCTGTTTTTAAAAGCCAGCAAAACCTGTCTTTTATGCTAATTCTGCAGATGTGCCCTTTACAACGGGGGCTCTTAAATGTATTTTTTGCAGTCCTGGACCCCAACTTTGAGAAACGTAATCTCGCCCTGGGATCTAAAGTTATTATATTTCAACAGTAATCCTGACAAATGGAAGTGGAACCTTAATTTTCTTTTTTTTCCCTTGTCACAGCCCTAGCGGTTTGGGGATACTACTTCTCAGTATGCTGTTATTGCTCTGAAAGTACAAGGAAGCTTTCCTATCAGGCTGTAATTTGGGAATGGCATACATTTTATATTCCCTCTCTCAAGTCTATAAAGTAGAATAACATATAAAAGTTTATTAGAGAGAAGAGAGAAATGAGCAATTGCTTCATTCAGCCACTTCATTTTTTTTTTAACCTATAACCTTGAGAATGACATCCGCAGCAACTACTCATGCTACAGGGAAATTGAGCCTTTTTATCGTCCTGTTACCTGTTACAGCTTTTTCAAATTCCAGTCCTGCCACAGATTCTAAATTGAATTTACTTACGCACTTTAACTGGAACTTTTTAAACACATGAAAATTAGGGATGCACCAATGAATCCACCCCAATTTCCTTAATTTTGGGAGATCGGTAATTAGCCAACTCTTACATGTCAAACTTATCTTATCTAACTACGCAAAGGTTTGAAAGTCAGCCATCGTGTCGTTTTGCAATGGAAATTAGCATAAGCTTTGTTGTCCGGTAGGCTGACTCAAACGGGTTAAAATTACTTCTAGTTGGAAGAAACATGTTGAAGAGAACTTTTAACCGTAGTTTGCCCGGGTTATGAATAATTTTGGCTGTTTTGAGTTCATCTGCAACCAAAGACTACATCATGAATTAAATACAGCTGCAAACATCAAATATCTTGATGAACATCTAAATTAAAACCTGTAGAAGTTGTGGAAAGTAATACCACCCATTGCTCTCTGGTGAAGCTGGTTACTATGGAGACTTTAGATGCAGACAAGTAGATATATATATAGCTGAACAAGATATCGTATTCTCAGGCAAGTTCCCCACCTGATCTCTGTTCTTCTCCTGATTATGAAAATAGATGTTACTTCATCAATGTCCTCCCGATTGAAGATACACAATTTAAAGTTGTCCTATATTTTCTTTGATATGAAATAAAACATTAAGTACATTGGCAGGTCTGTTCTACCCAATTGAAATTAATATTATTATTTTTTAATTTTTTATTTTTAGATTTGCCCTAAAAATTTATGTTCAGGTTTTTCCTTCCTTTCCAAAAATGTTCTGAAGTCCATGCATGATATGATCCTGATCTCCCATCTTTCAAATGCTTGCTTCAGTTAACTTTGATTGACAGTCTGTAGCCATGCTAAATGCTTCAATACATACAAAATACACAAATCTGACATTATGCACAACATTTATCACTTTCGTTTCGGGCCGCAAGCCACTCTGAGTATGCTCACTCATTGTCAAGGTAACCATCTGTTCCTGGAGTGGCGGCTAGAGATGGAGCTTCCCTGGAGTGAAACCGGGGTCTGAGGGACAACATCTAGCAGACGGTAGCCGGACCAAACCAGACGCCATGTCTTGTTCTTGTTTTCCCAAGGGTACCGCAGCATCACCTTGGTCTGTCACTCATCCGCCCCTCCCAAACGCTAACCTACACAGACAGACGAACCGACCGATCAGCCGTCTGATGTGTATGCTTGCCTCTGTTTGTGTACGTTTGTCTTCTTTATCTTTGTAGGTTGAATGATGAGAAAGTAGTTAATTGGACCCCTTAGATTTCCTTCTGATAAAAATTTAGCTCACAGTTTTACCTTCTTCACCCCCCTCATCTTTCACAATCTGCAGCATGTTTGCTCACCTGCTAAACTAGAGGTCATCCGAGATGGAAGTGGCAACAGCTGCTTGAAGGATGTGATGAGAATCAAGTGAGGCTAAAAAAAACACGTTAGGTTCCCTCTTAAGTTTAAAACGTCTTGCTCAGGCTTCCTCTGCTTTAATGATGCAAAGGATGTAGACGACGGGTCATGCATTTTGATTCAGTTAAGGCACCAAGTTACTGTTTATTCTCAGCAGTAAAGCAGTGACCTGATTTATTTATTTTTTTAATATCCAATATATTAGAAGCACAGTTTACATAATTAGAGAGTCCTAGTTTGTCCTGCGAGGCTGAGCAAATTTTCTTGATCATACACTTTAGATTGGGCTACCTTAACTAGTACAACTTTCTCATAATTGAAAAGCATAGCTGTAATAGCTGGATAACAGAAGATGTTCATCTGTGTACTGAAAGTGTTCTTTGAAAACTGAGGAATCGCCAGTGCTCTTTTGCTTTTGTTTGAGTCTCTTTCACAATTTTCTTATTAAAACTGGTACATTAACAGTTGAAAATTGTACCACCGTCACCTTTAAAACTGGTAATGGCTTTATTTTTGCCTAGCAGTATTGAGGAGCATCAAGTCAAGAAATACACAAATATAACAATCAACTTGATGATAATAATCAATAAACAAGGTGGCATGGCTAGCTTAAATTACTAAGCTATCGCTAACCCTTTGTGGTTGCTGGTGATACATTAGCATTGTGACCTTTAAAACTGGTAATGGTTTCATCTTTATCAAGCACAATGAAGCACCTTCAAGCCAAGTATCACACATGTATGTATTACTATCTCCAAGGTGGCATGGCT